>NW_026294562.1:175529210-175906759 GCF_007827085.1 Peromyscus californicus insignis | reverse complement strand
AGAACAAAGAAGGAGCCAGGCGGTGGTGGCGCACGCCTTTAATCCCAGCACTCGGGAGACAGAGGCAGGCAGATCTCTGAGTTAGAGGCCAGCCTGGTCTACAGAGCGAGATCCAGGAAAGGCACCAAAACTACACAGAGAAACCCTGTCTCGAAAAGGAAAAAAAAAGGTGGTGGTGGTGGGGGGGGTGCTGGAGAGATGGCTCTGTGGTTAAGAGCACTGGCTGCTCTTGCAAAGAACCGGAGTTCATTTCCCAGCACCCACATGGTGGCTCAGAACCGTCTGTAACTCCAGTTCCAGGGGATCTGACGCCCTCTTCTGGCCTCTGCTTGCACTTCAAGTACATGGTGCACACAATACACACGCAAACACTGACACAGACAATATTTTTAAAAAATTTTAAAAAGAGAGGGCTGGGCAGTAGAGGCCCATGCCTTTAATCCCAGCACAGCCAAGGCTACACAGAGAAACCCTGTCTCGAAAAAAATGAGAGAGAGAGAGAGAGAGAGAGAGAGAGAGAGAGGAGAGAAGGGAACTGAAAGGACAAGGAGGAGGAGGAGGGGGAGGGGGAGGGGAGGAGGAGGAGGAGGGGAAGGGGAGGGGAGGAGGGGGGAGGGGGAGGGGAGGAGGAGGAGGAGGGGGAGGGGAGGAGGAGGGGAGGAGGAGGAGGGGGAGGGGAGGGAGGAGGGGGGAGGAGGAGGAGGGGGAGGAGGAGGAGGAGGGGGGAGGGGGAGGAGGAGGGGAAGGGGGAGGGGAGGAGGAGGAGGGGGAGGGGAGGAGGAGGAGGGGGAGGGGGAGGGGAGGAGGAGGAGGAGGGGAAGGGGAGGGGAGGAGGAGGAGGGGGAGGGGAGGAGGAGGAGGGGGAGGGGAGGGGAGGAGGAGGAGGGGGAGGGGAGGAGGAGGAGGGGGGAGGGGAGGAGGGGGAGGGGAGGAGGGGGAGGGGAGGGGGGGAGGAGGAGGAGGAGGGGGGAGGGAGGAGGAGGAGGGGGAGGGGAGGAGGAGGAGGGGGGGGGGAGGAGGAGGAGGGGGAGGGGAGGAGGAGGAGGGGAGGGGAGGAGGAGGAGGGGGAGGGGAGAAGGAGGAGGAGGGGGAGGGGAGGAGGAGGAGGAGGTAATTACCCTGACAACGGGCCTGCGAGTTTTGTTGGCCCTCAGTCCCTAAGGTCTTAGGGAGAGTCCCTCAGCCCGTTTTGCAAAGGAGGTTGATAAAATGACCCACCAATCCCAGAGGCATCTGGTTAAGAGTAAAGCCCTGTTACTGTTTCTGGTTTTGTTTTCCTTTGTTTTGAGACAGGGTTTCTCTGTGTAGCTTTGGCTGTCCTGTGTAGACCAGGCTGGCCTCAAAGAACTCAGAGATCCCCCTGCCTCTGCTTCCAGGGCGCTGGAATTAAAGGTGTGACACCCCCCCTCATGAGACTGGGCCTTGCTATGTAGCTCAAGCTAGCCTATCTGACTTGATTTTCAATAATGGGACACAGTGACATGTATCTGCTATCCCAGCATCTGGGAGGCAGACACAGGGGGATCAAGAGTTCAAGATCACCCTCTGCTACACAGTAAGTTCCAGAGCAGCTGGCCCGGACTACATAATACCCTGTCTCAAGCCTTTCTCCTCATAGAAAAAGAGCTGCTGTTCAGACCTTCATTTGAGATGGTCTAACGGGCCTTTGGTGTTAGATAGCAGGGGCTGGACTCAGTGGGAAGAGCTGACTGGGCAGGTCTGGCCAGGGAGTCTGGAGTGGAGCCTGCTCAGGAGGTGGTGTGGGCTATAATTAAGGTGAGGACAATGGGAATCCAAGTTGGGGTGGAAGGGGTGCCCCATTTTCCCCCACCCCACCGACACCCTGCACAAGAGCACAGTGAATGCCAACCCAACTCAGGTATCTTTATTACCAGGTGGGTGTGGGGGATCCCCAGTACCCAACTGTGCCAGCCTAGCTCTGGGAAGAGCGCACTCACTCCTGAGGGAGACCAGCTCCCTGCTGAGGGGCTCAAAAGTTGGTGGAGGTTGTGGGGACCTTGGGCTCCACAGTCTTACTGGAGAGAAAGCCACGTCTATAGCCCGAGTTCTCCCCAAGGCCCCTGAACCGGCACTTGAGATGCTGCCCGGCCTGGAACAGGGAGGCTACATCGAGCAGTGCGTCCTCAATGTGCTGGCCCAGCCGGTGTGAGTCCTGCGGAGAAGCAGACAAGGAACTGGGGGACTGGGAGATCTGAGGAGGAGGCTAAAATGTGGACCACGGAGTCCTGGGGGAGAAGGTTGGGGCCTAGACCCCTGTATCTGATGGAGGAGGCTAGACCAGGGACCCCGGGGTCTGAACGGCTCCATCCCAGATTTTGGGGGGTGAGGAAGGCACTCAAGTTCATCTCACTGTTTTTGTGCTTGATTTCTTGCTGGAGATGTGGAAGGTGATCATGTTTTCCCCCATGAAGATGTAGGAGATGCCATAGCCATGGTCGTTGGCCTGGAGTGGGGAGAGTGAGGCAAGCCTGTAGCCCAGCCCTTCCTCCACACCTACAGGGCACAAATCCCCCACCCCCCCTCCCTGGCTGCCCAGCGCCTGGGCCACAGTCCACTCACAGGCCCAAATCCACCTCCAGAGGAAACGTAATCTGGATAATTGTGGACGTCAAACAGGTGCATCTGCTGTACAGGGATCTGGCTGGTGGACAGCGGCCACTGCTGTGACTGGACCTGAGGGTAACCGGTGATCACATGAGCAGAGAAGCCTCCCTCCGCTCCACTGCAAGCCAGACCTCCTCTGACGCCCCCCCTTCCTCCGTAACCATGCCCCATCTCCCTGACCCCACCTTCCCTCCTCTTTGCCTCCTTTTCTACTGTTCCTCCTCCTCCTCCCTTCCTTTATGGTGCTAGGGACTGACCCCAGGACCTCTAGCTTGCTAGGTAGGGACTCTACCGCTGAGCCATGCCCCAGCACCTCAGTGGGGGATTCTGGACTGGTGCTCTGACCCCCACTCCACCCTCCGCCCCTCCGGCAAGGCTGCCTCTATCCACTCTTCCACACATTCGTCTTCCACATCACCCTCCTTGCTCTTAGCTCCTCCCTCCTCCCACCATTTCCACTTCTCCTTCCTCCTGACCTGGGTCAGGAAGGGCGACTGCACATGGAGCAGTCGAGACGTGATGTAGAGTGCGAAGAGGTGGCGGTCAATCCCCTGCCCACTCATCGCTGCCTTCAGTAGAGCCTGGTGCTTGTCCACAGCCACCCGGAACAGGGCAAGGCACTGTTGGTCCTAGGTCCCCCGGGGCAGTAGGAGGTCAAGGGAAGACAGGACGTGGGCTTACTATGTGACCTAGATTACACTGGGCCTCAAGCCGACTTCCAAGATGCCTACAAGGCAGGGATATCTACCCTGCTTTACAGAGAGGAAGTGGGCTCAGAGACTGGAAGCGACTCATACAGGGTCACACAGCCACGTACACTGGCACGTGCCTGATTTTAGGACCTTTAAGCTCTCTAGTGAGCCATAGTATCTCACAGGTAAGGAAGCTGGCTTTGGGAACAGGTGGAGGGAGGCAAGTGGGGAGCTGTTTAGAGTAGAGGCTATAAGCAAGGTGAGGCATGGTGTAGATGAAGGTCATGGTCACATGGCTTCACAGCAAGAGAGTGGAACCAGAGTTCTCCGCAAAGTGTTCCCCAGTACCATGTGTCTCCCCCACTAAAGCGGGTCTGTTGCTATTCTCTCATGCAGGGCTTTCCGAAGCCTCTGACTGGAGCAGATTAGTCCCTTATTGTGAATGCCCCTCCCAGAGCCTGGCCACAAGTATGTGCAAATGTGAGCACAAATGACCGCGACCTCAGGAGGCCACACTCACTGTCTTCTCCTTGTCTTCCATGGCTCTCACGAAGTGACAGGCCTCTCTAGTACAAGACCTCACCGTCTCCGTCCTGCCTTCCAGGAACAGTCGGCTCATGGCTGACTCATAAGTCAGGCAGAACTGACCCCTGTCCTGGGGAAAAGGAGAAGAACCTGTCAGCTGGCCTCAGGATGTCTAAACAGCTTTGATCCACCTTTGTCCTGACCTCCAACCATCCTCCTTCTATGTATGTAGGGGAGTCAAGATGGCTGACCTACAACAAGATGGCTGACCCCAAATATGGCTGACCTACAACAAGATGGCAGACCTACAACAAGATGGCAGACCTACAACAAGATGGCAGACCTACAACAAGATGGCAGACCTACAACAAGATGGCTGACCTACAACAAGATGGCTGACCCCAAATATGGCAGACCTACAACAAGATGGCAGACCTACAACAAGATGGCTGACCTACAACAAGATGGCAGATCCTAAATATGGCTGACCCACACAGGATGAATGATCCAGAATAAGATGGCTGATTCACAATGAGATGATCAGCCTACAACTAATGACAGACCTACCGGACTTGGTGGCGCACACCTTTAATTCTAGCACTTGGAAGGCAGAGGCAGGTGGATCTCTGTGAGTTTGAGGCCAGCGAGTGATACACTGTAAGACGCTGCCCCCTGTCCCCCTCAAGAGGTTGATCCAAAACACAATGAATGACACATAAGATGGATTAACAGATGACCCACAATGACAAAAACAAGAGACACGAGAGGTGGCTGGAGAGGTGGGTGCTGAAGGCTCAGAGGGAGCAGGCACTGCGGGTATCCACTGACCCGGAAGTGGGCCAGCTGCAGGACCAGCTGGATGAAACTGTCTGAAGAGACATGACAACATTTGATGAAGCTCTTGCCGAAGTGGGAAAAGGGGAAGACGTGGCAGTCGACGTTACCAGACAAGGTCTTGGCTCCCCTCAGGGCCAGCGAGATGGACGGATGGATCTGCCAGAGAAGGAGGTGGGAGAAGGGACTGCTGTGAGACTCAGGGCAGAGGTAGCGCTGGCAAAGGTTTGGAAGGGAAGATGGAGATGTGGTCAGGTGGGGCGGGACAGTAAAGAAGGGGGGTTAAGACAAGGCAAGGGTGCCAGTGATGGAATGGGTACAACTGGGATGCAGGCATGGCTGAGATGCCCCGAGCTGGACTAGGTCTGAAGGGACCAGGCATGCTGCTGGGTTTGGAGTCTGAAGTTCAGGTAGGGCTATGGCTGTTGGGACAGCCCCACCTGGGAGAGCAGGTGTGGGGACCAGAGGCAGGGGTGGGGCTGGGATTAAAGATGGGATGGGTGGTGGGGACACAGTTAAAGTTTTGGGGTGAGGTTGGGTTGGGGATAGTGTGGGACTCAAGGTGGTGGGTGTGTTTAGCGTGATATGAAAGCTGGGACAGGAAGGTGTGGATGAATTCAGGGTGAAGGCGAGGGGCGGAGAGGGGAGATCAGAGCCCAGCCTCACCTGTTCTGGAAGGTCCCACTGCAGGCGCTGGGGCTGTGGCAGAGTGGGGTCAGGTTGCCCCTTACAGTGGCCATCTGCCGCATATCCCAACTGGAAGCATTCTGTGGCCAGCGTAAACTGTGGATGAAACTGTCAGTTATCCCCCTCTGGCACAGAGACAGCGCTGAAGCAGGGCCCAGTGTTGCAGAGTGAAGGCTTCTGGAACCCAGCGGTGTGGGATGTTTGAAGTTTTTGTTTTTTTTTTTTTTTTTTGGTTTTTTCGAGACAGGGTTTCTCTGTGTAGCTTTGCGCCTTTCCTGGAACTCACTTTGGAGACCAGGCTGGCCTCGAACTCACAGAGATCCGCCTGGCTCTGCCTCCCGAGTGCTGGGATTAAAGGCGTGCGCCACCACCGCCCGGCCTGGGATGTTTGAAGTTTGCACTGACGAGCATCTGTCAGCCTTCTGGGTTCACGTTTCTACCTCTCCCAGCTGCCTTATAAAGACGGGATCAGCGGACCCACTTTCTGTTTTATTTTGAAACAAGGTCTGATGTAGCCGAGGCTGGCCTGGAATTTATCGTGTATCTGAGGATGATCCTAAACTTCTGGTCCTCCTGCCCTCCACCTCGTCCGTGGTGGAATGGCAGGCAACACCACCACAGCCATCTTGAGTGCAGATGGGGGTGGGATCCAGGGCTTCAGGAGCAGCTGGCCAGCTGAGCCCAAAGCCAGCTTTACTTCATTTTGCAGCAAGGTCTCACCCTGTAGCCTAGACTGGCCTCAGATGAAAAAGCCTCCTGCTTTCCAAGTATTTGGATGCCGGATGTGTGCTACAACATCCTGTGAGTGTGTGTGTGTGTGTGTGTCTGTCTGTCTTTGCATGTGCACAGGGAGTAGTGTATGTCGCAGGCTCTAGGGTCACGGTCACTGTGCCTTCTTGTTGTGTGACCCTGGAGATTCACTTCCCTTCTCGGAGTCCCAGTGACCCAGTATCCCAGGCAGGCCATCATGGCAGACCCACTTCTTTGCTGGGCGTTCCTCTGCCTGTCTCTGAGACTGTGTGTCTCTTTTCTAAGGTCTTCAGGGTTAGTCTTTGGACAGGGTACCCAGCCTGAGGAACGCACCTCCCACATATGTCCTGAGACAGGGCAGTCAGCCCAGGAGTGTTCCACGCTGAGACCCAGCTTCCCATTGGAGAAGACGATGAGGGTGAAGGATTTGTCAAACCAGCTGCAGAAGAAGTGTGGATGGTCACCAAGAGCCAGGCAGGGAGGAGAAGGTGGGCCCCTGTGGGACTTCTGGTGTGTAGGGGTGCACTCCAGGGTGAGGATGGGGCAGGGGAACCAGCAGGGCCAGGGGGCTTCTAGGGGTGATTCCAGACAGTCTCCACATGGATATAAAACTTAGGGAATTGCTTTTTTTGTTTTGTTTTTCTAGGAAGTCAGCTCTATTTGAGGCATTGGAGGTGCTAGGAACAGACGACCCCCTAGAAGTCCAACGGTAGGAGGGTATCAGTTAACTAAACTATGCTATACTCCGGCTATGGTATACAATACAGCTGGTGACAGGAATGAGGTACATCTATGTTTACTGACACAAAATGAGCCATCAAGACATAGAGTCTGGGGTCTTAATCTGGGCAGTGGTGGGACACGCCTTTAATTCCAGCACTCAGGAGGCAGAGGCAGAGGCAGAGGCAGGCGGATCTCCATGAGTTCAAGGACAGCCCGGTCTACAGAGTTAGTTCCAGGACAGCTATACAAAGAAACCCTTTCTCAAAAAACCAAAACCAAACAAGGTCTCCTTGTTCTACTAAACTGAGTTTGGGGTTGCTGAGGTATAGAGTCTGGCTGTCTCCTGTGGAGGGGCCCTAGGTCTCCGCTGGAGTGTGGGGTGGTTGGCAGAGGGACAGACTTACCGGTCATGGCCTCGGCCAGCCAGCAGAGCATGGGCATAGGCATCCAGGGAAGCTGCAGGGTCCTCCCTGGTCAGTCCCGCGGGCTCAGAATCCAGGGACACAAAGAAGGCAGCCCCTTCCACAGCCTCCAGGGCAGTGGCAGCATGGGTCTTCACCGACTCCCGAACCTGGGCCCACATACTCCTGTCCAAGTGGGATGGGCCTGAGCCCAGCTGGCCCTCGCCCTGCCCAGCCTGCTCCCTGGAGCCCAATGCATCCCTTGTAACCTCAGGCCACCGACCCTTACCTGGGAGCAGCGGTCAGAGCTGCTAGATGTTCTTCAAGGGGACAGGCTGGGGAGGGGTCATCCAGGATCTCCTGGAACTGCTGCTCTAGGGCCCGTGGGGACAGCAGGCCATTGGAAGAGTGGGTCCCTACACGGAAGAATCGGCCCCGGTGGAAGACAGCCACATGCCGGCTGTCCTGGAGGTGATGGAGGTAGTCTAGAGGAGTATGGGTAGAACATGAAGGTGGGAGGAAGCTACGTCCTAAGAACCACCCCACTTACTAATCATGCTCTCTGCTCCTTGGGCTATGCTTTTGTTTGTTATTTTTGACAGTTGTATAGTATTCCATAGCCTGAGTATAACCTAGGTTGGTTTCAAATTTGATATGTAGCAGAGGATAATTTCTAACTCTTGATTCTCCTGCCTCCACCTTCCTAGTGCTGGGGTGACAGATGTATGCCACCACACCTCATTTATTTGGTGTTTGGAATGGAACCAAGGGCCTCCTGCATGCTAGGCAAGAAGTCTGTTAAGGGGCTGGAGAGATGGCTTGGGTTAAAAACACCTTCTGTGTTTCCAGAGGACCCAGGTGAATTCCCAGGACCCAGATAGCTGCTCACAACCATCTAACTCCAGTCCCGTATCTGATGCCTTCTTCTGGTCTCAACAGGCACTGGACACGCACGGTGCACATACATACATATATGCACGTACTGCACTCATGCACATAAAATCAAATACAATTAAAGAAAAAGAGGTCCGGGGTGGAGAGACGGCTCAGAGGTTAAGAGCACCTGTTGTTCTTCCAGAGGACCTGGGTTCAATTCCCAGCACCCACACGGCAGCTCCCAACTGTCTTTAACTCCAGTTCCAGGGACCTGACACCTTCAGACCGCTAGAGGCACTAGGCATGCAGGTGGGAAATACATGCAGGCAAAACCCTCACACCCATAAAAGAAAGTCAATAAAGAAACTGAAACTTAAGGAAAAGAAAGAAAGAAAAACAAAAGAGGTCCAGCTGGAGCCAACTCAGGAGGCAGAGGCCGGCAGATCTCTGAGTTCGAGGCCAGCCTGGTCTACAGAGTGAGTTCCAAGACAGCCGGGGCTACACAGAGAAACCCTGTCTCGAAAAACCAAAAAAAAAAAAAAAAAAAAAAAAAGATCACGAGTTTGAGAAGGCACAGGTGGAGGACGTGGGAGGGGTTGGAAGGAGGAGAGTGAAGGAGCAACCATGTAATTTTTTTTTTGTTTTGTTTGTTTTTCGAGACAGGGTTTCTCTGTGTAGCTTTGGAGCCTGTCCTGGATCTCACTCTGTAGCCCAGGCTGGCCTCGAACTCACAGAGCCCTGCCTGCCTCGGCCTCCCGATAATTCTTTCATTTTTAAAAACTGAAAAAAATTTAAAAATTAAAAACATTACTGAGAGACTTTCTGGCTCGTCCCACATGAAGCTATTTTTAAACTGATGCCACCCTAGGTCAGTTTATTCCATTTTACACTTGAAGAAAGTTCAGAGAGGACAAGATTTGCCTGAGATCACACAGAAAGCCTAACAACCAGGACAGAGACCCTCACAGGCTGGCTAAAGTCTCGTTCTTA
Source organism: Peromyscus californicus insignis (assembly GCF_007827085.1). Lineage (NCBI taxonomy): Eukaryota > Metazoa > Chordata > Mammalia > Rodentia > Cricetidae > Peromyscus > Peromyscus californicus. The sequence goes on along the minus strand of NW_026294562.1, from coordinate 175,897,656 downwards.
GTCGAGGCCACTGTCGCAGGAAGGGACGAAGACTGGGTGGGGATTCTCCTCACCTTTTTCCACCCCTGGAACCCGTGTAGTGTTGAATATCCTCTCGAACTGGGCAGAACACAAGGGTCGCATCCCCATCAGCAACGTCTGCAGGAGGCCAAGGGCTCCTGAGCTGGGCCCTGTGTGGTTCCCTGCACCTCCGTCCCCAATCCAAGGATCCGCCTTACCGGTGGGATCTCCTGCTGGTTCAGAAGGTGGCGGTACAGGAGGAGGGCGTGGACAGCATTGCCTGTGCGGGCGGCCTGCAGCGGTGTGGGGGTGACATACAGGAAATCCTGCTTGTGGCAAAGGGAAGGGACACAAATTGAGACCATGCTAGTCCCTGACAGGGGCCCTGACCTCCCAATCAGATGGGATGGTGGGCTCCAGACAGCAGTCTGGACTTAAATCGTATCACGGGTCATCAAGGCCACAAGGCCCCTGCCCTCAGTGCTGTGCCCCCCTCCTCACCATCATGTAGTAGGTGCTGTTAAGCATCAGTGAGTCTCGGGAGCGCAGGTACACAAACTCTTCCCACCAGTCACTCACCTGGGAGGAGAATTGGAGACGTTCAGCTGGGGCGGCTGAGACCGTGTGAGGGAGGGATGGGGTCACCAGGGAGCCCCCAGACTTCCCTGTGTTACACGGGCAGAAAGGATCTCAGTGGAGAAACTGGTTATGATTGGCAACTAGCAATAACCTGTATGTCCATAGATGAAGAAGGATGAGTTAATTAGAGAGTACTGTGTAAGCACTGATCAGCACAAGGGAACTGGGGGTCCAACTCAGTTGGCAAGTGCTTGCCCTGCACGCATCCGAACCTGAGTTAGAGCCTCGCTTGGGGCACACGTAAAAGTCAGGTGTAGCGGGTCACACTCGTAATCTCAGTGCTGGGGAAGAAGAGGCATTGCTGGGTCTGCTAGCCAGACAACAATCAGCAGGCTGTACATCTCAGAGACAGGTGACGTTTTAAAACCCAAGACGGAGTGGGGAGCTGCCTCGCACTTAAGAGCACTTGCTGCTCTCGTAGAGGACCTGGGTTTGGTTCCTAGCACCCACCTGGTAGCTGGCAACTGCAGATAACTCCAGCTCCAGGGGATCTGCCACCCCTTTCAGACCTCTGAAGGTACTGCATGTATGTAACATACCCACAGATACAAACATGCACACACTTATACACATAAAAACAAAAATTAGCCAGGCGTGGTAACGCACACCTTTAGTCCCAGCACTCAGCAGACAGAGGCAGGTGGATCTCTGAGTTCAAGACCAGCCTGGTCTACAGAGTGAGTTCCAAGACAGCCAGGGTTGTTACACAGAGAAACCCTGTCTTGAAAAACAAACAAAAAACCCACAATGGTGTGGTGCCCTGAGGAATGACACCTGAGATAGATAGACCTGTTGTCTGCACACTCATGCACACACACACATTTGTATATTTGTACATACAAACACGCATGCACACTTGCATATACACATACCTTACAGACACACACACACACACACACATGAAATAGTAAGTACACGTTTATTGACACAAAATGAGCATCAAGACAGTTTCGAGGGCTGGGGATGCCTCACTTGGTGCAGTGCCTGCCTTCCACAGATCAGGAGTGGTCCTGCCTCACACACACTAGGTAAGTAAGCATTCTACCAACTGAGTCATAGCCCAAGCCGTCCTGTATATACTTCTTAAAACTTTTTAGATTTATTTATATGTTTGAGTGTTTTGCCTGCATATATGTCTGTGTACTACATGATACAGCACCCTCAGAGGTCAGAAAAGGGTACCAGATCCTCCGGAACTGGAGTTACAGAGACTTCTGAGTTACCGTGTAAGTGCTGGGACCCGAACCCAGGTCCTCTGTAAGAGCAACAAATGCTCTTAATGGTTGAGCCATCTCTCCAGCACCCTACATATACTTTTTTTTAAAATTAACTTCTTTTTTAAAGTTATTCATTCATTATGTATACAGTGTTCCACCTGCATGTATGCTTGCATGCCAGAAGAGGGCACCAGATCTCATTACACATGGTTATGAGCCCTAGATTCTGCTCTTTAAAAGTATATATAAGGGGGCTGAAGAGATGGCTCAGAGGTTAAGGGCACTGGCTGCTCTTCTAGAGGTCCTGAGTTCAATTCCCAGCAACCACATGGTGGCTCACAATCATCTGTAATGAGATCTGGTGCCCTCTTCTGGCCTGCAGGCAGAACACTGTATACATAATAAATAAATCTTAAAGAAAAAAAAAGAGCAGAATTAGCCTAAGAGCATGAAGAAAAAAGGAAAAAGGTAATAAGTAAACACTAAGGTCTGGCTTTTTGCAAGCCCTGCACACTGAGGGCTTTGGATGATCCTCACTCCCAATGTGGCTCTGTCCCCAGACACTCTTTCTTGGCTTTGAACTCACAGATATCCCTCCTGCCTGTCTCCCTAGTGTTGAGATTAAAAGCATGTGCCACCAGGACCAGTCAAACCCAATGCTTGGACTAACTAAGTGTCTGTAACTGTCCCTTCAGCTTCCTCTCCAACCTTCAATCTCCAGGCCTTCACACACCCTGTCTTCCTGTTGTAAATCTTCCCAGGGCTCCCTAGTACATTCCTGAGAAAACCTATCATTCTAGGCTCCTCATCTTTGCATCCTCATATTCCAACCAAGCTTCTTTCCACACTCGCTGAAGTTTGCCTGTTCCATTTCCCCTAAGTCCTGCTACCAACGGGACAGGTTCAGTTCTTGCCCACCACAGGCTCTCTGCCCACCTCTGACATATTTATAGCCCGCCTTTCTTCTTCCGCCACCACCTCACATGCACTTTACCTGTCGCCTGGCTCCAGTTTCCTACAGAAGGCAAGGCTGGCATTCCTTATTAGTGTGACTCATTCTGTGCCTCAGTTTCCCAAGGAGCTTAACTCAAAGTGCAGCCAAGGGCCTGGCTCCCAAACTAGCTAACCACCCATCTAGGAAGCTGTCCGGGAGCTGGAAATGCTGGACAGGTTAATGTTGGAATTCTGGTCCTAACACAAGTGGTGGGACTCAGACTCAGATAGCGGCTCTTGAAGCAATTCCAATATTCGGGACATGTGGTCCATGTCTCAGCACTCAGGAGACAGAGGCAGGAGGATCTCTGAGTTCGATGCCAGCCTGGTCTACAGAGCGAGTTCCAGGGCAGCCAGGGCTACACAGAGAAACCCTGACTCCTGGGGGAGATGGGGGGGGGGGTGTTGAGTGCAGAGGCGGGGCTTAGGGGCTGCCATAGGGGCAGAGCTACTGAGCAAGGGCTGGGGCTTACTGAAGCTGCATTATCCCGCAAATCCAGGGCTGGGGCAGGCCAATCATTTGGATAGGTCAATCGTGGCAGGGCGTGGCTAGGGCAGGCCAGTCACCAGAGGACCAGGCTGGGCCCCCAAACTCACGTAGTTGGAAGCACACCAGGACTTGAGGCGCAGATAGAGCTGCAGTCGTGGGGCCTGCAGCCTCAGGAAGTCGCTCGCCAGAGCCGCAGCACGGTCGAAAGCGTCGTCTCCAAGCACCGGGCGCACCGACTCCAGGTACTGCATGCAGACGTGGAGCGGAGGGAGTGTCAGGGCCGGGCCGCCTGCCCGGGAGGGACCGCCCCACCCCGGGACACGCCCACCTTGCGTACGGACTCCTGCGCCGTGGGCACTGGCTGCCGCGGGAGCGCACGTTGGAAGCTGAACAGCCTTGGGTGCCTCCCGGAGAAGATTCGGACCAGTGCCTGCGGGACAGAGGAAAGGACCGAAGGAGGGAGGACGAAGATGATGTGGGGCGAGGGAGGAAGGAGATGAAGGGGGAAGGATGGAAGAGAGAGATGGTGCGGCAGAGACGAGGAAGTTGATGGAGAGAGGGAGAATCGAGATGATGGAGAAGGAGGAGGATAAGATTATGAATGGGGAGGGAAAGGGAGGATAGAGATAATGAAGGGAGAGAGGTAGAGACGGAGTGAAGAACAGGTTGAGAGGGCGGAGGTGATGAGCGAGGGGGAGATAATGAGGGTAAAAGAGGATGGCATGAGAAGGAGATGATTGGGAAACAAAGACCCAGAGGGAGAGACTCAGAGAGAGACAGATCTACAGAGAGAGAAGAGCAGAGCCCCAAAGACAAAGATGGACAGAGGCCCAGGGATGGGGGTGGGGGAGAGAGACAGGCATGGTGGTGGACAGAGACCCAGACAGAGGGACAGCAGCGTGTATTCTGGGAGTCTAGGTCCTCTTACATACCAGCCAGGTCTTCGTGGGTGAGGACATGGTGCCATGAGGTTCCAGAAGCCAGCCATGGTGGGACAGGAGCAGCCTCAGAGCCACGTGAAGTGTAAAGATCAGGGCTCCCCACAAACATGAGGCAAAGAGTGCTGCTGCCAGGAGCCCCTGGAGCTGATAGTGTTGTCCGCCCCTGGGAGAGAGAAAAAGAAAGGTGCCTGAAGCTGTGCGGCGGACTGCAGCCCCGGGGTGGGGTTGGGTACAGTCCCGTTTGACAGACATGTTTACTTCATAAAGTGGGCGTGTCTCCCTGCTGCCCATGACCACCCTTATGAAGGCACCAAGCTTCTAAAAGTCACTTTCCTGGGATCAGGAATACACCATGGTAGAGGGCTTGCCTTGCCTAGCATGCAAATGTCCTGGGTTCAATGCATAAGCTGGGTGTGGTGGCACAACCTTAAAGCCCTGCACTGAAGAAGCCGGAGGATGAGTTAAAGTCCATCCCTGGCTACTTAGTGAAATCCAGAGCAGCCTAGTCTACATGAGACCCTGCCACAAAGAAATAAATACATAAATAAAGTCACTTTTCACAGAAATTCATAAGCTTTAGCCAGGTGTGGGAATATTGTAATCTAGCACTTAGGAGGCTGAAGCAGAAGGATTTCTGGGAGTTTCAGGCCAGATCGAGCTAAATAGAATAATTGACACCCCATTTTATTTTATTTTTTGGTTTTGTTTTGTTTTTCTTTTTCTTTTTTCTTTTTTCTTTTTTTTTTTTTTTTGGTTTTTCGAGACAGGGTTTCTCTGTGTAGTTTTGTGCCTTTCCTGGAACTAACTTTGTAGACCAGGCTGGCCTCGAACTCACAGAGATCCGCCTGCCTCTGCCTCCCGAGTGCTGGGATCAAAGGCGTGCGCCACCGCCGCCCGGCTTGTTTTGTTTTTCAAGACGGAGTTTCTCTGTGTAACAGTCCTGGAACTCACTTTGTAGACCAGGCTGGCCCTGAACTCACAGAGATCCCTGGGATTAAAGGAATGCCCAGCCCAAGTGCCACACCCCTTTAATCCCAGCACTCGGGAGGTAGAGGCAGGCGGAACTCTGTGAGTTTGATGCCAGGTTGATCTACAGAGTGAGTTCCAGGACAGCCAGGGCTACACAGGAAATGTCTTGAAATACAAAACAAAGAAGAATATGGGCAGGTCACTGCGCCCTCCATAGCATTCCCTTCACGGCTGCAATACCAGGGATGGACCCTCTCGAGATGAATCATGAATATGCCCTTTCTAGTAGTTTCTATGTCTAATAGGGCTCTGCCTTGTCTAGAAAGTCTGCACCTTTTCCCAAGGAAGACTGACCCACCTCTAAGAACCCAGCACACTTCCTCCTATATGGTTTCCAGGCGTTTCCTAAAGAAGTTGATAATGTTTGTTTTGAGATGGGATCTTGGTTTGTATTCCAAGACTCAAACTCACGAATCCCTGCCTGGGCCTCCCAAATGCTGTAATTATAGACATGTACTTGGCTGACGACATTTTCTTTTCTTTTTTTGTTCTGTTTTGTTGGTTTTTGAGACTGGATCTTCCTATGTAGCCCTGGCTTGCCTGGAATTCTCTATGTAGACCAGGCTGTCCTCAAACTCACAGATATCTGCTTGCCTCTGCCTCCCAAGTGTTGGAATTAAAGGCCTTGCCTGGCCCCCGATAACGTTTCAGGACTGACTCTGTGGTAAGTGATAGTAAGCCTGAAGTGGTGGCACTCTCAGGTCTTGGGAGGCAGAGGCAGGCAGACCTTTGTGAGTTGGAGGCCAGCCTGATCTACATACCAAGTTCCAGGTCAGCTAGGACTACATAGAGAAACCCTGTCTCAACAACAACAAACAAAACAAACAAACAACGGGCCGAGAAGACGGTTTGGTGGTTAAGAGCACTTGCAGAAGACACAGGTTAGGTTCCCAGCTCACAACCGTTTGACTCATTCGGGGGTCCAATACTTTCTAGCCTCCTCTGGCACTGCATACATGTGGTACACAGACATACATGCAGTCTAACACACATACAAGTAAGCTATTTAAGAGTCTCAGCACAGGGCTGGAGAGATGGTTCAGAGGTTAAGAGCACTGGCTGCTCTTCCAGAGGTCCTGAGTTCAATTCCCATCACCCACATGGTGGCTCACAACCATCTGTAATGAGATCTGGTGCCCTCTTCTGGCCTGCAGGCATACATACAAACAGAACACACTGTATACATAATAAATAAATAAATCTTAAAAAAAAAAAAAAAAAAAAAAAGAGTCTCAGCACAGCTGGGAGGTGGTGGCACATGCCTTTAATCCCAGCACTTGAGAGGCAGAGGCAGGTGGATCTGTTCAAGGCCAGCCTGGGCTACAGAGAGAGTTCCAGAACAGCCTCAACATAGAGAGAGAGGTCTCTGCATAGAGAAGCCCTGTCTCAAAAATCCAAACTAGGCCGGGCGGTGGTGGCGCACGCCTTTAATCCCAGCACTCGGGAGGCAGAGCCAGGCGGATCTCTGTGAGTTCGAGGCCAGCCTGGACTACCAAGTGAGTTCCAGGAAAGGCGCAAAGCTACACAGAGAAACCCTGTCTCGAAGAAAAAAAAAAAAAAAAAAGCGACAACTTTAAAAAAAAAAAAAAAAAAATCCAAACTAGATAAATAAAGATATGAAATGAAAGAGGAGCCCTCCTTTTTTTGGCTATACCTCAATTAACAGACTCAAGTAAGCTCCAGTAATTACATTTCTTTTTTTTGTTGGTTTGGTTTTTTGTTTTCTGAGAGGTTTCTCTGTGTAACAGCCCTGTCTGTCCTGGAACTCACTCTGTAGACCAGGCTGGCCTAGTCACAGAGATCCGCCTGCCTCTGCTTCCCTGGGTGCTGGGATTAAAGGTGTGCACCACCAATCCTGGCTCCCAGAAATTCTATTTCTTTGACAGGCAAAGCACATAGAGTTTCTTGATGGGGGTTAGGGTGGTGACTGGGGGGGGGGGGTGAAGAGGGAGGTCCTCACCAGTCTGGAAGCAACTCTTTTATCTTATCCATCAGTCCCAGGGAAGGATCCAGCTGGAGGAACCACGCAAGCTGGATCGCACTGAAGAGGAAGAGCCAGCTGAAGGGGCTCGCAGGGGCCGCACCAGTGAGAAAGTCATTCTGTGGGGAACAAAGGACACCATCAGTCCCATGTTCTCTCTGAGGACATGCTCTGTATCACTTTCGGTGGGCAGAGCTCAGGATCCCTTTATTAAATGTATCAGTAAGGAGCTGGGGGCGCGGTTCAGTGGTAGAGCCTCTTCCTAGAATCCACCACGAGGAGCTGGGGTGTTGGTAGTAGAGCACTTCCTTGGAAGCCACCAGTGAGGGACTGAGGGCATCATTCAAGCTGGCCTAGATTGTTCAAGACCCTGGGTTCTGACCCTCAGCACCAATCCATCAATCGACACCAAAATAAGGAGACTTGAGTTCTAGAAGTTGTTGGGGGAGAAGTTGTATGGGGAGGGTAGCAGGGGTGAGTGAAGTGAGTCAAGAGCTGAGCAGGGGCGGCCAGTGGATGGGACAGAGCATCCCAGATGAAGGCATAGACAAACAGCTAACAGTGGCCTGGGACTGGACAACCAGATCTTCCTAAGTGGGCTTCAGGCAACCCGGAAGCAGTTACCTGGATCACCAGAGCAAAAACCAGTCAGTAGCCCTCCTCACCCAGACACGCCAGAGATGCCTTTTCCAGGAGCGCAGGCCAGAGAGGTAAATCTCCTGCCACACTGGGGAGCTGAGCTCTACTTCTGCCCCATCGGAGCTCAGTGAAGACAGCAAGCTGGAGGCCTGGTGTGCCTCAGCCATGTTCCCTGGGATTCCCTAGGAGGAAGGTGGAGAGTCATTCTCCAGGACCTCCAAGCCTCCTCCTTCAGACCCAGGGGTGCAGACTTTGGGAGTCGGGGGGGGGGGGGGGGGGTCCTGGCCCCTAGAAGTCTGGACCCCAGCTCTCCCTCATCCCCAGCGGTTCAGGCCCAGCCCCCACCTCTCAGACTCTATCCCCCCCTCCCTGCAGCAGTACCTCAAGACTCAGCTCCCTCTGCCTAAGCGCCTGAGGGGTGTTGCAGTTCACAGTTGGAGAGTTAGAGGGCTTGGAGGCAGGACTTCCTTCAATTGGGGATCTCTGTGAATGTAGAGCGGCTGGAGAGCAAGCTGCCTTGCTGAGAATTCAGTGCTCATTATTTGGGATGGGGGAGGGAAACTGATCCAGGATTAGTTGTGGGGCTTCAAATAAAACATACTAGGTTTTAGTTCTTTTAAAAATGCACTTGTTTTTAGACCCATAGAGAAATGAACATCTGCCGACGGTGGCACTATTCATTTCCCATTGCAAGGCAGAGGCATGAGGGGTCCCTTCCACCATGGGGTCTGGAGAAGGATGAAAGAGGAAGCACCCTACTGCGCATGCTCCGCAGCGAGGGATGCTGGTGAGTGAAGGGGAGTCCAGGACAAAGGATGCAAAGCCCCATTCACCTACCCCAATGCAAGGCCCATAGCCCCTCCTGTGCCCTGTACTTACGCTGTTCAGGGGTCTGCAGCTGTGGTTCCTGGGGTCAATTCCATGGACACCTCCTTCCCCCCAGGTTCCCTTGTATATATATATGCAGGCCCCGTGTAATGAGTCCACAATCTGATTAACCGTCTTCGGCTGTCACTCCTCACCTTAAAGCCCAGATCCACCTCGCGTGCGCCTAACTGGGGTTCAGGTTCTGGGTTTTATCCCCGCCCACTGATTCCTCCGCGCTCTGTCCCTGCCCCTTTCCAATCCCTCCGCGTTCTCTCCCCGCCCCCTTGGAGTCCTAGCGTCCAATCCCCTCACCCCAAGCCCGTTGTCTCGGTTTTTTTAGTCTGCCAAAGGACCAGACCAGCCTTGACTCAGCTGGAGCTCACATCCCTCCTCTATACACAGCCAGCAGCCGCATATACCCTGCAGCTCTTAGGAGATGCTTGTGGCCAGGCTGACCCGCTAGACTGAGAGAAACATGAAAGAGGTGCCACTGGGGACTAGATTCAAGCTAAACAGAGGGAATGGCAGGCACAAGGCGAGAGTAAGATACCCACGTTAGTCTGGCTTTATTCTACTCTGGACGTTCATACTCTGTCCATGCTGGATCTGGTGGTCTCTTGGGTCTACCCCAGAACAGAGACAGGCCCACTGTCTCGTTGCTGCAGGTGGGTGGAGAGCTGTGGAGGGCCTAGGGCCTATTTTCCCTAGCAAAGCACTCCTCCGAGGCAGGGCCCAAACCAGAAACCTAGTGTGTCTGAAGCACCAGTGCAGTAGACACAGGCGGGAAGCCAGACCAAACTGGGTCTCTCTTTCCCAAGGGCATCCTAGAGCCCAGGCCTGCTAAGTGAGCTTTGGTTTTAGTTACCCAGCCCCTTTTGGCCATACCACATAGAATCCAAATTCAATTCCTGCCTGTTCCCAGCCCAGGGTGACCCAGCTTCTATAAACACTAGTGGATCAGGATACTGGTCTCACCCTTAGTCCTGATAACACAAGGGTGACCCAGTCCACTCAGCAACAGCACAGGAAGGGCAGGACATGGACAGGCATAATCCAAACCACAATCCAGTGTGACTGGAAGCCAGTTCAAACAGACCCAGTTCTCCTGCTAAAGGCTGGGCCCCAGTTAGCCCTAGCCTGACCTTACAGGGTCTTCGACAGGTGAGGAAGAAGAGATCATGGGAATCCAGAGACTGGGTGTAGCCAGGAACCCTAACCCGAGGTATAATGACAAGCTGCCCAGCCACCCTAGCCCCCAGGACAAGAAGTGGAACCGTCAGCTGAGGATTTATTGGCGTAAACGCAACCATATAAAAACATAAGTTATGAAAAACACAGTCACGATGTACCCTCCCATCCCCCAAGCCCAGCCCCTGAGCCCTCTTCTGCAGAAGGGCCAGCCTGGCGCCTCCTCAGCGCATCCGGTAGTCGGTGGAGCAAGAGAGCTCACATAGCTGTCCCTTGAAGTCCAGGTCGATGGTAAAGTCCAGGTCGCGCTGAAGGGAAAAGGTGGAAGACAGGGCTCAGGTGTGGCACCAAGCCAAGGGTGAGGTGTACTGGCAACCCGTGCTAGCACACTCCATGCCCACACCGACTCAGTGACCACACCATAGGCCATCTTCACCCCACTACGTTTCCCAGGCACCACCAGAGCCGAGCCAGTCTAGATCAGTTTCTGCATCCAGGGGGAATACTACCTGGCATCAGCAAGTGCTATTCTCCTTTACCAGAGTCCCACCACTGACTCCAGGCCCCCAGCAAGCTTCTCCAAACCCCTTCCACCCCTGGAACAAGGCCGGGTAGTCCCAGAATCACCTTGCTCTCTGGTGTCTGCCACCTTAAAGGGAGTCAGGTGACTTCAGTGGCTCCACCCTGTGGGAGGGCACTGAGCAAGGATTATCACTGACCCCAGCAGCCATGCTGGGGCTTCCTAGAGTGCCCCCTATACCACCCAAGCTGACACTGCTCGACTCTGCTCAGAACCTTTTCTGCACACCCCACATATCATGTTTACTCTCCTCCAAGCCTCACATTGTTTTTAGCGTTGGGCCTCATGCCAATGGTGCCAAAGATCTCCTCGCCAGTCTTCACTGTTAGGTAGTCCTCCATGTAGAACACGGTCTGCTTCCAGTGTGTGTATGGGGACTCAGGACCTGAAAGGTTGGCACTGTCAATCGCATCCTTTGCCTAGGTGTTGCCCTGCTAAGTTCTGAGACCAGCCAAGGCCCCCACAAGATCCCTGCCAGCAAGGCTGAGGGCGGCTGTCCCTGCAGCCCGCCTGTGTCTGGTCCACACTCACCCTTGCTCTTACTAGGACCAGAGTACCCCAGGCACGCTACCACTGAGCCAGGCCCCAGCCCTCACTGGGGGATTCTAGGTAGGCTCTCTAAGGCTCCACTTTCAACTGCTTTTCTTTGAGATAGGCTATCACAAACTTGCTTGCCCAGGCTGGCCTTAAATTTGACAGCTTTCCGCCCTAGTTCCCAAGTAGCTCTATGACAGCCATAAGCACCAAAGCCTCGGCTTCTGCTATTCACCACACAGAAACTGCAATGATGTCCTCTGGCCCTGGCCCAGCCCCACATGGCCCTCACTGGTAGAAAAGCCGGTCCTCTTGTGGCATCGGGTGAACTCAATGTTGAAGTAGGCCACCAATGCATGTACGTAGTCATTCCTCTTCACTTGGAGGCAGAAGGGGGAGGTGAAGGTCAGGTCCTCTACCTTGACTGTATAAATGTCCACCTCCTGCAGAACAGGCAAGCCCAGTGATCAGGCTGTTAGGCCCCTTCCCATCATAGCAAATACTGGGACCCAGCAAACCCCACCACTGTTTCTGAAACAGGGGCTCACATAGCCTAGGCTGGCCCTCAAGAACAAACAAACAAACAAAACAAAACTTTTTTTAAAGGATATTTTTAAGATTTATTTCTGGGTGCTAGAGACAGCTCAGTGGTTAAGAATACTACTGGCTGCTCTTCCAGAGGATCTGGGTTCAAATCCCAGCACATACTTGGCAGCTCCCAATTGCCTGTAACTCCAGTTCCAGATCTGATACCCTCTTCTAACATCCAGACAACAGGCACACATACATGCAGACAAATCAAAACATACACATTAAAACACGTATTATAGCCGGGCCGTGGTGTCGCTCGCTTTTAATCCCAGCACTCGGGAGGCAGAGGCAGGCAGATCTCTGTGAGTTCGAGGCCAGCCTGGTCTACAGAGCGAAATCCAGGACAGGCACCAAAACACAGAGAAACCCCGTTTCAAAAAAAAAAAACCAAAAAAGCACACCACCGAAACCACATATTATTTATGTAGTTATGCATGTGTGTGTGCCTGCCTGCATTTATGGAACTATCTTCATGCAGATGCCCACTGAGGCTAGAGGTGTTGGATCCCTAGACTTGAGAGTTACAAACAGGATTGATTGTGAACTGCCCGATAGCCTCTGAGTGAGCAGCAAGTACTTCTAACTGAGTCACCCATCCTTCCAGTCCCAACTCCTGATGCTCAGATCACAGGCACACAACAAATTACACGGGAAAAACCACAAACCACCAGAACCCCAGATGCCAGTCCACAAGCAGCACACCCCGCCACCGCTGCTGTCCACAGCTGGGCACCCTGACGGCTTCAGGGTGTGTGTGTGTGTGTGTGTCTCTCTCTCTCTCTCTCTCTCTCTCTCTCTCTCTCTCTCTCTCTCTCTCTCTCGACAGGGTTTCTCTGTGTAGCTTTGGAGCCTGTCCTGGATCTAGCTCTGTAGCCCAGGCTGGCCTCGAACTCACAGAGATCCGCCTACCTCTGCCTCCCAAGTGCTGGAATCAAAGGCGTGCGCCGCCGCCGCCACCCGCCGCCGCCCGGCGCCTTGCACTCTCACCACCAGGCAGGGGCTACCTCACAGCCCAGCCTGCTTCCAGCATTGGCCTGTGTGGGGCTGGCTCTGCTTCAGTGCACTGGACCTGTTTTGTCCTTTCTATAGTGGAATTCAGCACCAGGCCTGGCTCTCACAACTCAGATGTGTGGGCTAAACTGTCTTCCCCAGGCCTCCAAGGGACAGGCCAGGGACCTGGAACCCCCTGCTGTGAGTTACCTTTATGAGGCAGGCATTAGTGACCAGCTGCTTTGGGTCCACCACGTCCACCAAGGGCTCCTTGATGGCCACGTCTTTGATGCAGGACATATCAAAGCCATATACATTCTCCCACCCTGGGTACAGATAGGGTCAGATGAGTTGTGGAAGCGAGGCCATGCATTCATCACCCACCCTGCCCTCACTACCCCTCTACCCCGGCTCACAGTGGATCTTGTAGTCTTTATACTGTCGGTCCTCAATGGCTGTGACATAAAGGGTGGCCCGGTCTGGGAAGATGAGGCCATCAGGTGCCTGAGGGAGGAGTTGGGTAAGAGCAAGAGCCTACCACCACCTGAGCAGACCCAACTGTCCACCCCACTGTGCTCCCTGGCGATCACCTTCCATGGAGATCCCTTAGCCATCTATGTCTCACCCTCAGCCTTCAGTCTGGTCCCCACTCAAGCCCAGGCTGTCCCACAGTTCTTAGGATCCTGGAACACTCCAGAAAGAAAGACCCCCCAACCCCCGCATTCCTCCTCTCCTCACTGCCCCGTCACTATCCCGCTGCTGCGACACAGCAGACCCACTTCGGATGCAAGGCCCCACACTGGCCAGCTCCTCTCCACCCTCCTTTGGTCCCCTCTCCTCAGAAAGGTGTGCTCCACCTGAGCACCTGGTGGTACCCTATTCACTGCTCTGGCTTCTTAGTTGGGGTGCCCACTATATCCCCAACACGTAAGCAGCCCTGTGGGGACCCCCAGGCACGCCTCACCAGCCACTTGTCCCGGGCATGCAGCACTGTGTTGAGCATGGACTCATAGAACAGACAGTAGCCCATCCACTCGCTGATGATGATGTCCACTTTCTCCACAGGCAGCTCCACCTCCTCCACCTTGCCCTTGATGATGGTTACCACTACAGCCACAGGATGACATGCCAATCAGAGGGAGGGCTGGCCCAGCTGGCTCCACACCCCACATCAGAACACTGGTCAAGCAGCATCCCCATCTCTCTCGTGAAACAGGGTCTCACTATATGTAGCTCTAGCTGTCCTGGAACTCGCTATACAGACCAGACTGGCTGCAAACCCAGAGATTTGCCTGCCTCAGCCTCCCCAGGCCGGAATTAAAGGGCTATAAAACCAGACCCAGCTCAAGCCCCACAGGTGCAGCAGCAGCTTCATGCCCTGTTTGTGGGGCTAGGAGTAACTCTCCTAAGAGCCCAGGTTTAACACTCTTCAGGGCTTCTACCCCTAGCAGTCCTCAGAACACATATATGTCTCTCTTCAGTAGATGTGAAACAGTAAGGAATGGTACGGTCAGATTTTTAACACGAGGGCCAGTGAGAGGGCTCAATGTTTTAGGATACTTGCCACCAAGCTGGATGATCTGAAATCTACCCCTAAGACCCACAGGGTAGAATGCTTACTTTGAAAGGTATTTTTGTAGCTGGTCAGCAGTGGCGCACACCTTTAATCTCAGCATGTGTGAGGCAGAGGCAGGTGGATCTCTTAAGTTCAAGGCCAGCCTGATCTACATAGTGATTCCCTGCCTCAAAAACAAAAACAAACACCAACAAAGCTTAACCATGGGCTGGAAAGATGGCTCAGATCTTGAGAGCACTGGTTGCTCTTCCCAAGATCTTGGGTTCAATTCCCAGCAAACACATGGTGGCTCACAACCATCCGCAATTGAGATCTATCTGGTACCCTCTTCTGGCCTGCAGACATATATGCAGAACACTGTATACATAATAAATAAATAAACCTTAAAAAAAAAAAAAAAAAAGCTTAACCACATCATAAACTAGTTTGATGTGAAATGACATGTGCCAGAGGTTAATGTCTAAGGCAGATTAGAGGCCTCCAACAGACAGGCTAAGGTAAATGTGCACATGTGACTATGAGAACAAGGCCTTTAACAAAAGGAGCAGGTGCCCAACCCTCAGGTGGGAAAATGCACAGCGCTGGGGACACACTGGCAGGTGTGGGGTTCTCAAGAAGGCAGTGTCAGTCATGGTCAGAGTGGACTGCCCTGAGATGACAGCTAAGGGAGTCAGCATCGTACAGAGTTCCTGCCTTCCATGTGGGAAGTCCTAAGTTCAAACCCCCAGAACCCCAAAGCACCAGGGCCAACACCCTGGCACCCTTAGCACCCCCAAACACAAAGGAGTCACTAGCTGCCCACTGTGGTCTCTAACTCTTCACTGAGGCCTCCAAAACACCGACTGGGATGTTCCTCCAAAGACCTTTCCCTCCTCCTCACCGTGGTCTAACTTGTTGGCTTTGACAATCTTCACAGCATAATCAGAGATACTGGAGCACTCAATCTAAGGCAGGAAGAAAGAAGGGTTGAGTCCAATCCTTGCTCTCCCGCCATCTACAGCCTCCATCCACCCCAAGCTCCTTTCTGAGACTCACCCCGATGACCTTGCGGGCCCCTGCCTTGGCCGCAAACATGCAGAGGATGCCAGTGCCCGAGCCCACGTCCAGCACCACCTTGTCTTTGAAGAGGTGTCGATTGTGAAACATGGAGTTGCGGTATGTAAGGGTACGCACTTCATCCTTCAGCATCTCCTGGGTATGGAAACAGAGGACCACAAGGAGGGAAACATAAGGCCTGGGTGTCACCACCACACTGATGCTGAGCATGGCTAGTGCTTAGACTTCTCAGAGACTCTTTCCCTTTATCAACTGGCCAGGTTTTATCAGTGCCACCCAAAACCCAGGAATGAATCAGGAGGCTGAGGCAGGAAGCTCCTGAGTTCAAGGCCAGCCGAGATCACCAAAAGGCATCACGGCATTGGCCTGTTTCCTTGGCTATGTGCGAAACTCAGTCAGGAGGAGCAAAAGCGGTTTGTCTTGTTTTTTTTTTTTTGGTTTTTCGAGACAGGGTTTCTCTGTGTAGCTTTGGAGCCTGTCCTGGAACTCGCTCTGTAGCCCAGGCTGGTCTCGAACTCACAGAGATCCGCCAGCTCTGCCTCCCAAGTGCTGGGATTAAAGGCATGCGCCATCAAGGCAGAGGCAGGTGGATCTTTGTGAGTTCGAGGCCAGCCTGGTCTACAGAGCAAGATCCAGGAAAAGGCGCAAAGCTACACAGAGAAACCGTCTCAAAAAAACAAAAAAAAAAAAAGAAAAGTTTAAGCTAAGCTCCAACAAGTTAACACAGAAGGAGCAGACAGAGCCGAGCAGCAAGCAGGCTGCACAGCACATGCAAGGAAGAGAGGGCAACTGTTGGTGTCACCCCAGGCTCCAGCCACCTGATTTTTTGACATGGTGTCTGAGACCTGGTAGCTGGACAATTAGATTAGGCTGGCTAGCTAGTGAGCCCCAGGGATCAGCATGCCTCTGCCTCCCCAGAGCTGAGCTTATACAAACACACACTACTATGCTTGGTGCTCTAAAACTTTTTTTTTTTTTTAAAGATTTACTTATTTATTATGTATACAGTGTTCTGCCTACATGCATGCTTCCAGGCCAGAAGAGGGCACCAGATCTCATTTCAGATGGCTGTGAGCCACCATGTGGGTGCTGGGAATTGAACTCAGGACCTCAGAAGAGCAGGCAGTGCTCTTAACCTCTGAGCCATCTCTCCAGCCCCAGTGCTGTAAAACTTATCGTGCATACAGAACATGGAGGTCACAGGACAACTTTCTCCATCTATTCCGAGTTCCAAGGACCAAGGTCAGGCCATCAGGCTTGTGTGGCAAGCACGCCTACTCACTGAACCACCTTGCCAACCCTATGCCTGGCTTAAAAAGTGGGTTTGGGGATTGAGCTCTGCAACTCATGCTTGCATGGCAAGACCTTTGTAACTGAGGTATGTCTTCAGATTCCCAAAAGTTTAATTTTGTTTTATGTATATTTTCCAATTTTTTCCCCTTAATGATGCTTGGAACAGAGACCAGGGTCCAGCATGTGCTAGACAACTGCTCTACCACTTAGCCACATTCCCAGTAGAACAGTCTTTTTTTTTTTGTTTTTTTGTTTTTCGAGACAGGGTTTCTCTGTGTAGCTTTGCACCTTTCCTGGAACTCGCTTTGGAGACCAGGCTGGCCTCGAACTCACAGAGATCCGCCTGCCTCTGCCTCCCAAGTGCTGGGATTAAAGGCGTGCGCCACCACCGCCCAGCCTAGAACAGTCTTTTAAAAGCCTGTGGAGCTGGGTGGTGGTGGCTCAACCTTTAATCCCAGCACTCAGGAGGCAGAGGCAGGTAGAGTTCGAGGCCAGCCTGGTCTACAGAGCGAGTTCCAGGACAGGACAGACTCGCAGAAAAAAGTCTGTGGGAAAGATGGATTCCTTAGAATGCCATTTCATTTGCATTGAACCCTATCTCCTCCATCACAAGGGTTGGGGGAAAAGCTAATGTAGTATGAGCAGTGGGCTAAGTTCCACCACCAATCACCAGAGGGCGCCCGACACCAGCAAGCCCTGACCTCATCCTTAGGTCTGCGGCAAGCACTCTCCCCACAGCCAGGAGACTGGCCTGCAGAGCACTGGGGTAACTAACCTCAGTCTCCAAGGCAATGGACCAGGGGAAGAATGGTAGCAGTGCCCTTGTGGAGACATTCACCACCTGTCCAACCATGCAGCCCTTCAGGATGTACTGGCTTTAGGGAAGTCTTCACTCACCTCATGGATGCCAAAGTGGGCATAGGAGTCAAAGTAGTAGTCTTTGGATGTCATGTCCTCAGCATTGGGCTTCTCACTGCTTTCTGCTTGGCCACAGGAAACCTGAGAGAGAGGAAGGAGTAGCAAAAGGGTCACAGGTGGGATCCCCAGAGCCTCCTCAACCTGCAGAAGGCCCCTCATCACAACAGGACAACCCTCCAGCCCCCTCCAGCATCTTTCTTCCCCAGGGAATGTTTCCACTTCCAGCACCCACCCAGAGCACCATCCAGGGAGCAACCGCCTCGCCTACCATCTCTCCAGGCTCTATGCCCCGTCTCTAGCTCAGCCCACAGCTGGGGAGGGAGGAAAGGGAGGGCAGAGCCAGGGCAGACACAGGGAAAGCCAGGGGAGGGGGGCTGGAGATGGAGTTAAGGAAGCAGCCATGGTTCTGGGGAAGCCAGCTGGGGCCAGGAAGGGGTCTGTCCTATGTGTTTAGGGGGCACAGCAGAGGAAATGGGTTTGAAGCAAGATGGTTAGACCTCCTGGTATATATATCGAGGTATGCTTATGTGGAAGTGGGTTGGGGTGGGGTCTCACAAAAGGATATTTACTTCTTCAAGAGGCGGCTGGAGGCTCATCCCATTAGCCAAGGTGGCTACAAAATTCTAGGAGAGAGTAACAGGGAAAAAGGATTAGCTACTGGGGTGGCTGGGGAAGGCCTTTGGGGCAGTGAGTGTTTTGCAGGCTGGCTTTTCCTGGGCATGAAGTGGTGTAAGCAGGAGCAAGCAGTGAGGCTTCGGTGGGCAGGGAAGGGAGAGGAGTGGAGAGGAAAGGGAAGGGGTCTCCTGTCCCAGCTGTTGGCTGAAGAGATGGTGGCCCGCCCCATGTTGTCCCTCTCTGGTCAGATGACTGGCCACATACACCTACCCTATCTAGGCCAGAGGAGCGAATACCTGCCAGGGCACATGAGCAATGCCAGCTGTTGCTCCCCTTCACTACTTAATCCCCCCTAGATTAGATGACATTTCCTGACACACACACACACACACACACACACACACACACACACACACACACACACCCCAGGCTGAAGTGCCATGAATAAACCAGAGGAAGGGGGCTGACAGGTAATGGTGCTGGGCACCTGGCTGCCCCACCACAATTGTCTCCTGCCCTAAGAGGATTCCTTTAGAGAAATGTGGCATATCACCACACCACAGCAGGCACACCACCCCCAACTCCACCTGGGTGAGGAACATACCTGCCCCCCTGAAGAGAGGTGTCACCCAGTGGTATAACACATGCCTAGGAAAGGTGGGGCCAGCCCCTCCTTTCACACCCCACCTGGAACCCCACACTGAAACAGCCCTCTTTTTTCTCTGTCCACAAGTGCCAGGCCCAGGGTCACTTCAGTGACCCCGTGGGCTAACTGATCCCCATGGCAGGTGTCCCAGCAACTGACCTTCCTCTCCAGAGAACCTGAAGAGGTATGGGCCACATCAAATTATGTCCCATCAATGGCTGCTATCCAAGGCTTTCAGAGAGACCAAGACCTGCTACGCTCAGTTCCCCACAGCCAGTGGGGGAGTTCACGTGTGGGCCTCTCTTTTTCAATAGTACAGATACCAGTAGGTTAACAACTGACTGAAGAGGGTTTGAAACCAGGGACTAGGACCTGCCTTACAGGCCTGGTGGTGGAGCTGTCATCTGAGCTACTCGGGAGGCTTAAGGAAAGAAGACGCAAGTTCAAGGCCAGCCTGGGCTACACCATGAGTTCAAGGCCAGACCCATTTTATTTATTTATTTAGTTAGTTAGTTTTTCGCGACAGGGTTTCTCTGTGTAGCTTTGCGCCTTTCCTGGAACTCACTCTGCAGCCCGGGCTGGTCTCGAACTCACAGAGATCCGCCTGGCTCTGCCTCCCGAGTGCTGGGATCAAAGTCGTGCGCCACCACCGCCCGGCTGCCAGACCCACTTTGCATCAAACTAAGTAAAAAGTGGACTGAGGAACGCAGCTCAGGGATGGAACACTCCACTGTAAGCAAATAAGCCAGTGCTAAATCCTCCAAAAAGAGTCCCCTCCCACCCTCAAGCTGCGTAAAAAAGGGGTTCTGGTGGGGGTTAAGGCCCCTTGGTCTGTGTACCTACAGAGCCATGGGAACTCCTTCACCCAAGACCGACCTCTGACCATCCACCCGAGGGCGCGCCCATGAGGGGTGGGCTCCGGGCCACGCCCCGTGAAAAAGACGCCCCTCTCCCAAGCCCATAATGACCACGAGGGGGTGCCCGGCGCCGGATGCGGATCTCCTCGGTGGCGATGCCCCACCATCCTCTTACAGAGAGGTCACAGGGCCCTGCCCATCCCCCCACCCCAGGAACCGCACAAGGGTAAGCCAGGGCTGAGGCCAGGGGGGCGCGGGGTGAGGCTCGGGCCCCGCGAGGGTGCACGGACGCCCACAGCCAAGCCTGGGTGAGCGGGTGGCGGGACGGAGGTGGCACCCCCAGGACCCTCCCGAGTGCAGCCCAGGTCATCGGACCGGGGGCGGGGCCTTTGTCCCGCACGTGGAGCCCGCGGGGCCCCTCGAGCGGCACACCCCCCTCCCCACGCTACGCTGCGCGACCACGTGCGGCCCGGCTAGACGCGCCCCCGGCCCGCGACCACGTGCGACGGCCCTCGACTCAGCTGTGGGGTCCCAGAGCCCCGAATGCTGGGGTCACCCCCATCACGATCGCACACATCCCCCGATGCGGACCTACGCGAGGCCCAGCACACACAAGGCCCCGTCTCCACAGTTCGGGCCGTGGACAACCCGTCGCGCGCCGCCCCTCCACGGGCCTGAAGAGCCCAGCTACTCACCTCCATGATGCAGTTCGCGGCCTCGGCTGCCGCCATCTTCACCCAAGTCCTCCGGCCTCCGAGACCCCCCCCTTTCTTCTCTCTCCCCCCTGACCGGGGACCGCCTTTTACCAGAGGGTCCACCGCCCGGCCCCCGAGACCCCGCCATAAGCCTTCATTGGCCAGAAAAGCCGTCCATCTGAAAAGGTCACACTGCAATTGGATGGTATGCACGTCTATCAAATATCAAGTGCCCGCCCCTCCTAGCGTTCAAAGGACCATCCCCTCCTGTCGGCTAGGAAGGGAACAACTGTCTGTCTATCTTAACCAGTGCACATGATGATTGGGTAATATCCCACCAAGTCTTCCCGCCTCCTTCCGGCCAGCTCCGCCTCGAAGCTTCCCGGCGGGCTCCGCGCTAAGCGGATATCAAGAAACTGAGCTGTCTATCACTAGGACGGTCCGCCTCCCCCTCGTTGCTATTGGCTGAGTGAAGTTGACGTTACACGGTTCCTATTCCATTCCCTTCAAGAGATGGGTGAAGAACGACAGGGGCTATTGGCCCACAAGGAGGCGGGCAGCGCTTGGACAGTAGCGATTGGCTCTCAGGAATGTCAGTCATCATTCGGTGGATTCTCCCTGCTGAAAAGACGACAGGAGGAAATGGGGTGCGTGGGCCAGCTGAGGGGAAATACCGAGTCTTTGGAAGGCAGATGGGGGAGAGTTCTGGTCTGGGGCCCTAAAACCAGCCAGGAGTCGTGGTGAGATCAGTGTGATTTGCCCCACCCTTGTACTGGACTGCGCCAAGTTCTGAAGACCTGTGGCTTTCTAGTCCTCTGCGGGAAACACCCAGATATCACCCTTTGTCTGGCCAACTCCTTCACGTCAATCACAAGCAATTTGGACACCACCTCCTCCAGGAAGTTTCCCTGCATCTGCAAAACGTCACTCTCTGCCTGAGGATGGATGCTAATTGCTGGGTTTGTGCGCCTGCCTTTTACCTTTGTCCCACCAGTACTTGGCCCAAACACAGGATCCTTTAAATTACCAAATGAGCCCCTTCAATCCGGGCCTCCTCATGAGGTATGCGTGCACATGCTTCCTTCAGACTCCTAACATTTAATTACTTTGTTTAGTGTGCGTGTGCGTGCGTGTGTGCCGAGACGCACGTATGGAAGTCACAGAGCAACTTAGAGGAGTCGTTTCTTTACACCATGTAAGTGTAAGGAATTGAGCTCAAGTCATTAGCGGCAAGCGCCTTTACCATCTGCTGCAGGCTGTTAACACTTAAGATATCTGGTATGGGCCGGGCAGTGGTGGCGCACGCCTTTAATCCCAGCACTCGGGAGGCAGAGCCAGGCGGATCTCTGTGAGTTCGAGGCCAGCCTGGACTACCAAGTGAGTTCCAAGGAAAGGCGCAAAGCTACACAGAGAAACCCTGTCTCGAAAAACCAAAAAAAAAAAAAAAAAAAAAAAAAAAAAAAAAGATATCTGGTATGACTTGTTTGTTTTTAGACAGTCTCACTGTGTAGCCTTGGGCCTGGAACTCGCCATATCAATCAGCCTGCCTCTGACTAACAAGTGCTGGGATTTAAGGCTTGCGAAAATCTCTCCCAGCCACTATTATTTCTTTTTCTTTTCTTTTTGTTTTTTGTTTTTTCGAGACAGGGTTTCTCAGTGTAGCCCTGGCTGTCCCAGAACTCACTCTGTAGACCAGACTGGCCTTGAACTCAGATATATCCACCTGCCTCTGCACCCCAAATGCTAGGCTTTGTACTTTGAATTCCCCCCCTCCCACACACACACACAGGGTTTCTCTGTGTAGCTCTGGCTGTCCTGGAACTCACTCTGTAGCCCAGGCTGGTCTCCAACTCAGAGATCCACCTGCCTCTGCCTCCAGAGTGCTGGGACTAAAGGAGTGGGTCACCACGCCCGGTGCAATCCCAACACTCAGGAATCAGAGTTGCAGGACAGCCAGGGCCACATAGAGAGACCCTGTGTCAAAAAAAAAAAAAAAAGGTGGCGTGTGGTAAAGACTCCACCCCTGAGCTCTCACCTCCACGTATGTTCCAGTTCACTCAAATGCATACCCACACACATATAAACTCACACAGTCACAAACACCTTGGTGCTTTAGTTAAAGAACAAAGCTTTTAATAAAGAGACTTTTCTAGACAATCTTTTTGGCAAAAAAAAAAGTGCCATGGCAAGCCACCACCCCGCAGCCCTGAGAGGAAATATGTGTGTCACCAGCAGCTGTGGTCATTCCTGCAGCAGCTCAGAGGAAGAGGAAGCACTCAGTCCAAGGGTAAATCCAGGTCCACAGGTGAGATGGCCAGGATGCCTGCCTGCAGGGGACAGAGCCCATGAACTGAGGCCTTGCACGAAGGACAGGGGGGAGACTGAGGCCAGAGAGATAGGATCAGATACACAGAGAGGGATGGAAACAGAGGAAGGCACAGAGTA
This sequence comes from Peromyscus californicus insignis, assembly GCF_007827085.1. Classification (NCBI taxonomy): domain Eukaryota; kingdom Metazoa; phylum Chordata; class Mammalia; order Rodentia; family Cricetidae; genus Peromyscus; species Peromyscus californicus. The sequence continues at coordinate 175,874,876 of NW_026294562.1, read as the reverse complement.
GTTCAGGGGCTGGCTGTTCTGTGCTGGTTTCAGTCTCTGTTCTAAGGACTGTCCTTTAACTCCATGACAGCCCTGCCCAGTCTCTGGTCTCCCCTAAGTTCTCCTGACATCTCTGTTAAAAGAAGCGGGTATGCCAGGTTCTTGGATGAGTTCCACATGTCCATCCTTCCTCTCCTCATTATGCTCCAGTGTAGTCTGGATTCCTCCATCATTCCCAGCTCCCTATCCCAGGGAGTGCAGAGGAACCCTACAGATGCTCACAGTAACATCTTTGACCTGGTATTGAGAGCCACTGGTAGCAAAGACCATGGGAGTATACAGCAGGTGACAACTAGTGTTCAGAAGGTCGACCTGTCAGAACTAAGGGTTCTGTAGGAGGAAACCATCACGTAAGGTGTTATGGAATTCCTGCCTTTTGAATGAATTGATCGTTTCTTGTAAACTTCTCGTGCAATAACAGCTATGATTCTCCCCATTTCCATGCATTTCATTGTTATATGTACATGTAATCTCATGATTACATCTCAGTCTTATGGGCACACATAACTGTGGATAGTCTAGAAGATGGTTTCTTATTTAACTGCACTTTTTTTTTTGAGACAGGATTTCTCTGTAGCTTTGGAGCCTTTCCTGGAACTCACTTGGTAGCCCAGGCTGGCTTAGAACTCACAAAGATCCGCCTGCCTCTGCCTCCCAAGTGCTGGGATTAAAGGCATGCGCCATCACTGCCCCAATTTTTATGAATAGAAACATACTAAAATATGCTTCATAACTAGGTCTATTGTTCCATGGACTGTAGACACTTGGAGGTCTTGCTCTCCATCCTTAGCCACTAACCAGGCAAAATTAGCCAAACAAAGTGTCCTCGTGGAACTTTCACAGAGCAGAATTGCAGGTGCCTGAGGGCCTTGTTGGATCAAAACCCTTGGAAGAATTATAGCGAACTAGAAGTGATAGAGCAGGTGTCTGGCCTGGGTAGATCTCAGTCCTTCAAGAGACCAACAGCACCTATGTTGCCCTGAGCTTCCTCCACCAGCACCTCCCCACTCTAATTCAAAAAAACAATTAACACTTTGTATTTATTTCACATAAAATAGTACACATATTCTTTGCCTTTTCCTTAAATCTCTCATTGGTTTATTTTCTTCCCTTGTAACCCTTGCAGCTATCCTTTTAAGAGATAGCCAGAACTTTTTACAACCTATAGCTGTTGTAAATCACCAATTAAGCTGACCAAGTCTTTGCCAAGTGTGACTTTTTTTGTTTGTTTGTTTGTTTTTGGTTTTGTTTTTTTGAGACAGGGTTTCTCTGTGTAACAGTCCCAGCCGTCCTGGAACTCACTCTGTAGACCAGGCTGGCCTCGAACTCAGAGATCTGCCTGCCTCTGCCTCCCGAGTGCTGAGACTAAAGGTGTGCGCCACCACCGCCAGGCCCAAGTGTGACTCTTGTCAGCATACTTGTCCCTGAGAGTTTAATTTGTAGTTTTACTAACAAGTTGTTAATGAATGGAGATATATATATATATATATATATATATATATATATATATATATACACACACACACACACACACACACACACACACACATATATATATACTTGGGGGAAAACAAAAGGGCTAAGATAGAACAATGAGAGAAGAGCGGAAGAAGGGACAGAGGAGCTAAGTGTGAGAACAGAAAAGAAGCTGTGTAGACAGAATTGACTGAGAAGAATGAAGTGAATGGACTAAAGAGCCTGGTGTGCTTAGATTCATTCAATATCCCTCAGATTAATTTCTTCACCACTTAGTAGTGTCTATCCCGGATCTTGGGAGAAATCTCCACTGGCAGGGAACGGTGGGGAATTCGATAACCTGGTGCCGACATTCAGTCTTGAGAGAGAACCTCCAGCCTCATCAAGCAATGAAATCCAGAGTCCTTCCTGTTGGGACTGGCCCCCATCTCCAGGTCTCTCCGGGTTTATCCAGATGGGGCTATGCGCAGACAATCTGTATCTCAGAGCCCCCATCTCAGGATGATCAGGGGCCCTCCCATGGCTAGCTGTGTCTCTAGACCACACTTTTTTTTTAATCCCATTCTTAAGTGCTAGACTCTACCATTGAGCTCTGTTCATATTTTGAGACAAGATCTCACTAAGTTCCTAGGCTGACCTTGAACCTACTCTCTGTCACCCAGATGTCGTTAAACCTGGATGCTCTTGCCTCAGTCTCTCTGGTACCTGGAATGACAGGCCTGCACCACCAGGTACCATTCCCCCTACCCTTACTCCCACCTCCAGGGTCTCATTATATAGCCCTAGCTGGTCTGGAATTCCCTATGTATACTAGGCTGGCCTTGACTTCATAGAGATCTACCTGCCTCTGAGTCCTGGAATTAAAAATATGGCATTATGCCAAACAGATTTATTTCTATTTTATGTTTATAAAACAATAAATAGGGTCCAGGGGAGACCTCACTGAGTTGATACTCAACATAAGAAGCAGAGGTCCGTGGGACCCGGGTCACTAGCTAAGTATCCCATGCATCCCTGAAGAATCCCATCCTCCACTACACAACCACCCTAGAAAGATGAGAGGACTGGGGAGCTGCAAGAACTATTCTCACAACTGCTGGATCAAGACAGCTGGGCATCAGGACCTCAGCAAGGTGCCTGGCATACAGCAAGTGCTCAATAAACACACAATAGACTGAATGGAAGGAAACCTAAGCTGTCCCCCATCAAACAGCAGTAAACTGAGGCTTGGCAGAATGTCTACGACTTACCCAGCCCCCATGGGCCTGGATCCAAGGCGCAAAGCTGTGTACATGTTCCACGCTGAGGCCGGCCAGGGTACCCCCCAGTCCAGCCACGCGCCGGCTCAGCTCCATGGCCAGAGCCAGGCGGGCCAGTGGCTCCGGGGATGGCGGTGGCGGTGCCGGGCATGGCAAGGAGGGGCTCGCACAGCTTTGGGAGGAGCTGACTTCCCGGCTGGAGAAGAGTTCCACGAGGCGGGCGAAGGAGCCTGCTGACAGGCGAGCCAGCTTGCGGTGCAGAGCAGGATCAGAAGCTAGCTGAGGGTCGGAGGGCAGTGTCAGTTACCACTACTACTCTGCAAACAGCCCAGGTGGGCGGGGCTGCCAAGCCCTAAGTCCCACCCAACCAGCCTCTATGGCCAGTGGACTCCCAGGAAGGGGGTCTAGACCCAGAGCAAAGTACAGTTCTGAGTTCTAAACAGTAAATTCTCCTTTAGTTAAGGGTCCCTGAAGCCAAGCCCGGAGCGGTGGCGCATGCCTTTGAACCCAGCACTCGGGAGGCAGAGGCAGGCAGATCTCTGAGTTCGATGCCAGCGTGATTTACAGAGAAGTTCCAGGACAGCCAGGGATACACAGAGAAACCCTGTCTCGAGAAAGAAAAAAAAAAAAAAAAAAGAATCGCTGAAGCCATTTATGGAAACCTTGTTTCCTACCAGATTATTACTGTTACAGTACCGTCCAGCTTTGAAAGCCAATCAGATTCCAGGAAACGCAGAAGCCACACCCACCTCCAGCGGGCATTTCCTTTTTTTTTTTTTTTTTTTTTTTTTTGGTTTTTCGAGACAGGGTTTCTCTGTGTAGCTTTGCGCCTTTCCTGGAACTCACTTGGTAGCCCAGGCTGGCCTCGAACTCACAGAGATCCGCCTGACTCTGTCTCCCGAGTGCTGGGATTAAAGGCGTGCGCCACCACCGCCCGGCTGGGCATTTCCTTTTTAAAGTCCTACTGTGGTGAGGCTCCAAAGCTCTCGTTAAGATGATCTGGTGTTCACCAAGGCAATGCCACTCCTGCTTCTGCCCTATCCCATTACTGTCCTCTCAAAGGCATAGCGCATAGGCCGGTCACCTTTTGGTTGATGACTTCTGCCTCCTCCTCCAGCAAGGCTACCAGCCTCCTTAGCAGGGCTTCCTTTTCTGTGGGTGGGGGTCCCTGGAATTCTGGGGGAAAGAAGAGAATCGAACTGAGCAGGGGCCTGGCTTCACTCCCGCTCCCACCGGTCTCCAGGGCCCCTCTGCTGCTTACCTGGGCTGGGCGGAGATCTCAGTTGCTCTTGGACCAACTGTTCCAGACGCTGGGCAACCAGGGCATAGAAGTCTGAAGTCGCTGGACCTGGTGGCAAGAATAACTCTTTGTGTCTACAGAACAGGACACTTATGGATTCTCTCCTCCAAACCATCTTATCAACAATTTCCATTTCACAAAGGTGTAAACTGAGGCCATGAGAGAATTTGGTAAAAGATGTCAAAGTCCTCAGCCTTTCTACTTGGTTACACCTTCAAATTAAACTGAAATATCTGAGCTAAACTTTGGAGATTATTCCATCCAATAAGGGCACACAGCATTTCTGCCGTTACCACCTTACCCCTTGTCCAGTTCACAGATCAGCAACAGAACTCTGCAGCTGCACTTTTCTTCTTAGGTAAGCCATCTACTCAGTTACACTTCCTTAAAATTACTTTTTAATTTTATGTTTATGGGTATTCTGCTGCACCTGTGTCTGTGTACCACTTGGGTGTGTGGTGCCCATGAAGGCCAGAAAAGCACATCAGAGGTTGAATGACCTAGCAATTAAGAGCACTGGCTGTTCTTTCAGCACACCTGGGTTCAATTCCCACCACCCACATGGTGGCTCCCAACTTTCTGTAACTCTAGATCCATGAGATCCAATATTCTTTGTGGTGGTGCACACCTTTAATCCCAGCACTCAGGAGGCAGAGGCAGGCACATCTCTGTGAGTTCAAGGCCAGCCTGGTCTATAAAGTGAGTTCCAGAACTGTTGTGGAATATTACTTTAACTGGGCAAAGATATCTTACATTTGTTTATGTTGCATTTGTTTTTTTTTTTTTTTTTTTTTTTTTTTGGTTTTTCGAGACAGGGTTTCTCTGTGTAGCTTTGCGCCTTTCCTGGATCTCACTCTGTAGACCAGGCTGGCCTCGAACTCACAGAGATCCGCCTGGCTCTGCCTCCCGAGTGCTGGGATTAAAGGCGTGCGCCACCACCGCCCGGCTATGTTGCATTTGTTTAACAATGTAAAAATGTGTTGCTGTTTTACCTTGCCTGCTTAAGAAACCTGATTAGTCTAATAAAAAGCTGAATTGCCGGGCGGTGGTGGCGCACGCCTTTAATCCCAGCACTCGGGAGGCAGAGCCAGGCGGATTTCTGTGAGTTCGAGGCCAGCCTGGACTACCAAGTGAGTTCCAGGAAAGGCGCAAAGCTACACAGAGAAACCCTGTCTCGAAAAACCAAAAAAAAAAAAAAGCTGAATGGCCAATGACTAGGCAGGAGAGGGATGGGTGGGGCTGGTGGGCAGTGACTATAAGTAGGAAGACTCGAGGCTCCAGAGAGAAGGGAGAGAGGAGGGAGTAAGCAGGGAAATAGGACATACAGAATGAAAAGTAAAAAGCCCTACGGTAAAGCACAGATAAAGAGAAACAGGTTAAAATAAGTTATAAGAGCTAATGGGACAAGCATAAGATAAGACTGAGCATCCATAATTAATAATAAGTCTCCATGTCATGACTTGGAAGCTGGTTGGTGGCGCAAGAAGAAAGTCTGTTACATGGGACAGTCCGAGCTGTTTCACAGAGAAAACAAAACAAAACAAGCCCCCCCCCCAATTTTTTTTTTAATTTTATTTAACGAGTATGGGTGTTTTGCCTGCATGTATGTCTGTGTGCCAAGTGCATGCCTGGTGCCCTTGGAGGCCTCTGTCCTCTCCCTCCTAATGTGTACTACCATGCCGCATGTGCTGTTGGGAACTGAATACAGGGCTTTGTGCATGCTAGGCAGGCACTCTACTGACTCAACTACATCATCAGCTTTCTGTAATCCAGGCTGGCCTTAAACCCACAGCAATCCTCCTGCCTCAGTCTCCCAAGTGCTGATTACAGCAGTGCGCACCCATACCCAGCTAGATAGGGAGTTGTGACTGACAACCATGTCTCCTGTCTCATGTGCTGGGGTATTGGGGCGACAGTGAAGTCTTCCCTAAGAACCCTTGAAGCACCTATGTAGGAAAGAGATAACTACCTAAGAAGTGTGCCAGAGCACCTCCTCCTGGTCGACCACAGAACTGCTAGGAAGAAATCTAAGCTGACCGCTGGGCAGTGGTGGCGCCCGCCTTTAATCCCAGTACTTGGGAGGCAAAAGCAGGTGGATTTCTGTGGGTTTGAGGCCAGCCTGGTCTACAGAGTGAGTTCCAGGACAGCCAGAGCTGTTACACAGAGAAACCCTGTCTCAAAAAACCCAAAAAAGAAAAAATAAATAAATTTAAGCTGGGGTTCTATTTAATGAGGCATGCCTGTGATTCCAGTACCTCAAACTGGAGGGCTCCAGCAAGTGTGACTATGTCTCAACACTGCCCTTACCCACTAGAAAGAAGTCTAACACAGGAGGGAATAGTTATGGCTAAAACTGATTGGTGTTGACCTTATAACAGGTACTGTCTGGATTTTTGGAACCAAAGCTCCTAACCATCAAAGTTTCACAGGTAACCAGTGTAAATATCTTACCAGGCTCAGAGCCATAGCAGGGGCGTAGGGGAAGGAAGCAGGGCCGAGAGGATTCCGGGGGAGGGGCTCCTCTCCCCAGGGGACAAGGGAGGCATCTTCGGAGGCGGCTCAGGAAGTCTGTTGGCTCCTCTTGGGCAGGGCTCCTAGGGACAAGAACCTCAGAGTAACCCCATGGAAGAGCACTCTTGAAACTCGAGACAGGCATATGGGGTCAGATCTGAAGGGAGGAGACAGGCTGGGACCAGTACCAAGACTCGGGAAGATCTTGCAGTCAAAGGCTGTCCCTGGGAGAGTGGTCACTCACTCACCTGGGTGGAGTTGGGACAGGGGACCCAGCAGCTTCACCGCGCCTAAGGAAAGCAGCCAGAACCTTCAGTGTGTCCTCTCGGAGCCCCAGCTCTTCAGAGCCGGCCATGGAGGCACCTGAAGGAGAGGACAAAGGATGAACTCAAGTGCAATGATATGCTCAAACCTCCGAGTCCCTAAAATGAAGAGGGCGCCAGATCGACTCCTAGAAGGTGGCCAAGGGCCAGTGAGAGAGCTGATTCCATCGAGCAAAAAGTCTGGAGAGAGCAGGGTCTAAGAGAGGAGGTAGCTGAGTGCTTGGACTTCTATATCCAGGAGAGGGAAGGGGGTTTGGAGCTCCCAGCCTTGCATGCTGAAGGAGCCATTCATCGAGGTATTTAAGTCCTTAGAGGATAGGGAACTACCAATCCCAGTAGGCTTTGCGGCATACATTGGCCCGGTTTCCTCGCTTTTTCACCGAGTAGCCTGCTGGGAGATATAGTTCCAACTACCTCTGGCTGGCACCGGAGACCCGGGTGCTTGGACCTCAGAGAGGTAGGACTGGCTGTGGCCGCTCCTGCAACTGGTTCCCCTCCCTTTCTATTCGAGTACCTTCCTGGCACCCTGCTCACCTGGTTCGGGATTCTGCTCTAGTCGCGCCGACGCCGGCGCCCACGCTTTCACTCAATTTCTACTAACTTTTCTTCGTAAATTCAACTTTCCCGCGCCTGCGCACTGGGCCGACCTGGTAACCGCCCCAACGTTGAAGGGGCGGGGCGTTGTGTTGAGTCTGATTTGCATATGGCGTTCCCAGCATGCCTGTGGGCGGAAGGCCGAAAAAGGGCATTGAGGGAGTTGGCTTTTGCCCAGAAGTGGCCTGCCGACTTTTGCGTTTCTTACCAAATTATGAGAAAACTGTTTTTTAACTCAAAATATCGTTAGAAAAGAAAGTCGCAGCGCTCAGAGGCTTAGCTCACAGGAGGGGAAGGGTGCGTGACTGCGAGTCTCCGAACTGCTGGGAGCCCCGAAACCAGTGTTGGCACCAGCGCCCCACGAGCGCGCGATTGCTCCCCTGGTAGGTAACGCGGAAGAATCGGGAGGGTGGCGGCCTCGGGGCGCAGGATGGGCCCGGGCAGCCTTGACGCGCAGGAGTTCGGCTGCAGGAAACCAGAAGGGCTGCGACTTGAAGACGTAGGCCTGCAGTCTGAGCACTCAAGCTGAAGGCAGTAAAATTGCTGCAAGTTTAAGGCCAGCCTGGGCCCCAGAGTGAGTGCCCGACCAGGCTGGACCACAGAATGAGCTCCAGACCAGCCAGGGTTACCTGAGCTGAAGACCAACCTGGCTACTGAATAAGTTTGAGGCTAGCTTGGGCGACAGAGGGCATTCGAGGCCAGCCTGGGCCACATAGTCCCAGGCCAGTCTGGGTTGCATAGTGAGTTGAAGACCAGCCTGGGCTACGTATTAAGAACCTGTCTCAAAACATGCATAAAAACAACATAGAAAAATCAAAACAGAAGAAGCCTGGAGAGAAGCGACTGCACTTGGGAGCGTTTGAGAGAAGACTGGAAATGAGCAAGGGTTTTCAGTGCAAGGGAACTGGGTGAGGGAGCAGTCGCGGTCCTGAAAAGAATAGGGAAGAGGGCTCCACCCTGGAAGTGGGGGTACCTGCTTTGGATAATAGAGAAGGGTTTACGTTTATAAAAGAGAAGGAACCGATGGGTAGGTAGAGTTTCTACCGAAGACGTTGGGATAGGAAAGATGGCCCCACTGAGTATGGAAGGGTGGGAAGGAGTTTCCCGGTTTGTACCCCAACGAAAGCATGGGTGAAAAAATGGCTTGCGCTGTGGCGGGTCGGAGAAGTTTGAGTGCGTTTGCCGCTTGACATGCAGGCTCAGGAACTGCCCTGTGTGCGCAGGCCCGATCATGGGAACCCCAAAACCGCGGATCTTGCCCTGGCTGGTGTCGCAGCTGGACCTGGGGCAGCTGAAAGGCGTGGCCTGGCTGGACGAGAGCCGCACTCGGTTCCGGATCCCATGGAAGCATGGCCTGCGGCAGGACGCCCAGATGGCTGACTTTGGCATCTTCCAGGTGCTAGGGGCCAAAGGTTCTTGAGGACTTCGGAGAGACGTTCCATAGCGTGGCTAATCAGGGACGGGGGTGGGGTGGGAGGTGGCTTGCTAATGAAGGTGGACGGGACTGGAGGGATAGACAGGAATTGATTGGCAGATTCCAAGAATGGAACCCGGAAAGCAAGTTTGGATCGCTTAAGAACGCTCTATAGCAGCGGTTCTCAACCTGTGGGTCAGACACTTCCACGGGGGTCGCCTGTCAGATATTTACATTATGATTCATAACAGTAGTATCAGAAATAATTTCATGGTTGGGGGTCACCACATGAGGAACTGTAGTAAAGGGTCGCAGCATTAGGGATTAGAACCCTTAAACCTTAAGGTCTGAGACTGCCAATATAATGGGGTCATCAGCTGCCAAATTAGCATGGACTAGTGGTAGTAATAGAGAGAATGTGAGATGTGGTCCCCAGAGGGTGTCCTGGGGTGAGGTACCAAATAGGCCCTGGAAGGCTTCAAGGTGGGCGTGGTACCATAGTCTGTCCTCCTAGCACTCTGGAGGAAGCGGGCCAGTAAGAAGTTGGAGCCCAGCTTTGTTACAGTGTGTGAGACCCTGTTTCAAAACCAAAAATGGCCGGGCGGTGGTGGCGCACGCCTTTAATCCCAGCACTCGGGAGGCAGAGCCAGGCGGATCTCTGTGAGTTCGAGGCCAGCCTGGTCTCCAGAGCGAGTTCCAGGAAAGGCGCAAAGCTACACAGAGAAACCCTGTCTCAAAAAACCAAAAAAAAAAAAACAAAAACAAAAATCAAAACCAAAAATGATTTCTTTTTTGGTGTGGAAAGTAGTGGCTAGGGATGAGGATGGAAGACTTGGGGGCCCAGTGAATGTGAGACCTTTGGTCTGAAACTACAGGATGGGACATGGTGGGAGGTGTCAGGACCTCAGGGCAGAGACTAAGTTATCTTTCCTCCTATCCTGGAATCACTGGTGTGCCAGGCCTGGGCCGAAGCCAGTGGTGCCTACACCCCAGGGAAGGATAAGCCAGACTTGTCAACCTGGAAGAGAAATTTCCGGTCAGCCCTGAACCGGAAAGAAGTGTTGCGATTAGCCGATGACAAGAGCAAGGACCCATTTGACCCTCATAAAGTGTATGAGTTTGTGACTCCAGGTGTGTGTAACCAGGCTGGCTTGGGGAGTCACAAAAACCTTGTGATCAGGAGGATCTCTGCCCTTCATTCTACTCACCCTCTCTCTGGACAGCAGCAAGAGACTTTGTACATCTGGACACCTCTCCTGATACCAATGGCAAAAGCAGTCCGTCTGATCCCCAGGTGAGGAGGCAACAGTCCTGTGCCTCATCCTTGCCCTGTCGCTGTTAGGTCACCCCTTCCTCCCACCCCCAGCTTTTACCCCTGGACCTCCATTCTTTACCAGTCTGCTACCCTCCTGATTCAGCTGAGGCTATTAACTAGACTAGCAGCTCTTTCCTCCTCCAGGAAGACCTCCTGGAATTACTGGATGGCATAGTCTTGGGACCCCTCCCAGATGAGGGGTCCTTGGGCCTGGCTATTGCTCCTGATCACACTCAACCACTGCTAAGCCCCAATTTGGACAACTTTCCAAACCTGGCACCCCAGGAAAATCCACTGAGGCAGCTGCTAGCTGAGGAACGTGAGTGCTAGCTATGGGGTAGGGAGGGCTGCCGCAGGGAATGCAGTCCTCACCCTGGTCCTCTTCATCTCTCCCCTCTCATGCCACCACTCAGAATGGGAGTTCGAAGTGACCGCTTTCTATCGAGGCCGGCAGGTCTTCCAGCAGACACTCTTTTGCCCAGGGGGCCTGCGGCTTGTGGGCACCACAGCTGAAAATGGGACACTGCCTGGGCAGCCAGTCACCCTGCCGGACCCTGAGGGGTTTCTGACAGACAGGCTCGTGAGGGAGTATGTGAGGCATGTACTCAAGGGGCTGGGCAAGGGGCTGGCACTGTGGAGGTCAGGGCAGTGTCTCTGGGCCCAGCGCCTGGGCCACTCCCACTCCTTCTGGGCTCTGGGTGAGGAGCTGCTTCCAGACAGTGGGCGAGGACCTGACGGAGAGGTCCCCAAGGACAAGGACGGAGGTGTGTTCGACCTTGGGCCTTTTGTGGCAGGTGAGTAACTATGGGAATTGACAGACCATTGTGGTTGATTGAATTCAAAGCCTGCTCCTCTGCTCCGTGGCAAAGAACAGGCTTACACCACAAGTTCGGGGACTGGCTGTTGTAACTGTTAAACCTAATGTATGTAGTACAGGCACCGTAAGATGCCCTGGAAACCTTTTTTTTTTTTTTTTTCCTTTTTGGTTTTTCAAGACAGGGTTTCTTTGTGTAGCTTTGCACCTTTCCTAAAAATCACTCTGTAGCCCAGGCTGACCTCGAATTCACAGAGATCTGCCTGCCTCTGCCTCCTGAGTGTTGAGATTAAAGGCGTGCGCCACCGCCGCCCGGCTCTGGCAAACATTTTAGAGTGAATATAGAAATGATGCAAGGGGCTTGGCTCAGTGGTAGTGCCCCTGCAAATTACAGGAAAAGTAAGTCCCCGAAAGTTCTGCTGTCCAGCAGTCTTGTGGAGTGATGAGCCCAGCACCTGCCTCCAGTGTTTTCCACCAAACACATGGGACTGTTGAGAATTTTAAAGCTGTTTTGAGAAAGGGTCTCACTCTTGTTGCTTCTGCTGGCCTTGAACTCATTCCACTGCCACATGCTCAAAGGCTGGCGTGACTGTGTCAATCTAGAGAGCCACAGTGAGGGCTGAGCTGTTGAGGAGCCATCCCGACAGCCTCCTCCTCACTCTGTCCGAGCCTCTGGGTAGAGTGGGTTAGCATCTCACCCCACAGTGCTGCTGGCAGAAGGAAGGGGCTGTGGATGAGGACACTTGAGTAGTGTCTGCAGGACTTTCCCAGATGGGCAGTGTCTGTGGTGGGAGCAGGACATCACCAGGGAAGACAGGAAGTTGAGTGTGTGGAAAGGGTAGAGCGCCATCCTTTCTTTTCTGACCTGACTCCTGGGTTCCCAGATCTGATTGCCTTCATGGAAGGAAGTGGACGCTCCCCACGCTACACTCTGTGGTTCTGTGTGGGGGAGTCGTGGCCCCAGGACCAGCCGTGGGTCAAGAGGCTTGTGATGGTCAAGGTGCCAGCTGTCTTGTGCTTCTGGGGCTGGGAGGGTCCATTGTGGAGGAACCTGCAGCAGCCAGGGACTAGAACTCCCAGAAGCCCCTCCAAGAAACAACTCCACCAGGGCTCTACAGCCACTGTTCCCCATCTTCCACAGGGCTAGTCAGAGCTTATTCTGACACTAGACCATGTAGCTGGCAGCTGCAAGTCTTTGGAGCCTCTGAAGTGTACAGCTCCCAGGAGCCCCCTGGGTTATGACTGGGGGGGGGGGGGGGGCTACAGTTCACAGCAGCCCTAGGCTGAGTACGGGTTCACCCTGGGCTGTGTGGGGGGCTCACAGCCGATTGGAGATCTGCCCTGACTCCTTCCTGCCCCACCCCCATAGGTTGTTCCCACATGTCTTAAGGAGCTGTTAGAGATGGCCCGGGAAGGGGGAGCCTCGTCACTGAGAACTGTGGACCTGCACATCTCCAACAGCCAGCCTATCTCCCTCACTTCTGACCAGTACAAAGCCTACCTCCAGGACTTGGTGGAGGACATGGACCTCCAGGCCACCAGAGACACCTGAGCCCTGCTCGGCTGCTATCAATAAAGCAGTTTATGCCGCCATCACACGTCTGTCTGGTGTCACACTGCCCCCAAGCTGGTGATTATTCTACAGGGGTCTCAGTTTCCCGTCTGCAGCTGGAGTTTGGTGCTCGGTGAGTGGGGCACAAGGAGCAAGTACAGCCTGGCTACCAGCTCCTGACCTCTCCAAGGTCCCGGAGGAAGTAAGAGGAAGCAAGAGACAGGCCAGACCAGGCTGCACACTCTCCCTTCATGGAGACATGAGCTACCTAAGTAGTAACGGATGGCCCCTGGCAAGCCAGTGTGAGGCAGACCGACTCACCATGTAGCCCTTGTTGGCCTCGGTTTCCTGCTAGGACCATGGATTGAGTCACTGCAGCCTCACAGGGCTGCTAACACTAGAGGCCCCTCAGTGGCATCAGCTCCAGTGTACATGAGACAGGCCAGCTGCGACTCAGGCTGGGCCCTGCCTCCTGTCACCACCATGTTCCTGGGCTGGTGTGGCCCCATAATACCCCCCCCCCATAATCCTTTCCTCCTGAAAAGAGCATTTTATGGGGAAAAATTTTTTTTTTGAAGACAGAATATCTGTAGCCCTAGCTGTCCTCGAACTTACAGAGGTCAGCCTGCTTCAAGCGCGCACCGTCTATAGTTCATGGAATCTTTAATGAAATTGGAGGGGGCATAACAGAAGGGCTGAGGCCGTGGGGGTAGGCTAAGGGGCCAGGGTAACGGGCAGGGGCAGGGCGGGGTGGGGGGGGCGGCTCTCCTCTTCCTCACAGCGACCCCAACATCCCACTGTGGGGGTATAGTGGGGAAGTGGAGCCATAAATATGTCCAGAATCTCAGAGGCATAGGAACAGGGTATGAAGTCTCAGAGAGGGGGCAGGGGCAGGCCTGGGCCACCCTTGTCTGGAGGCCCTGGTTCCTTGGGTGGCCGAGGGGGTCCTGGGGGGTCACCCGGCTTGCGACCGTGCTTGCGGAAGTAGCGGTAGCGCTGGACGTAGGCCCTCACCAGGTTGCTCACCTTGACAGGATTGATCTCCCCGCTTTTGCTGTGGCAGATCTGCGGAGCCGGGAACAACTGAGTTCCTGCCAGCCCCAGGGCACCCTTGACTCAATGACTGGGCCTACCCTATGTCCCTCTCCTGGACCCAGGTCCCCATCCCCACAGTCCCTCTGCCCCACCTTGTGGACAGCCTTCCTCAGGATGTCCTTATACTCCTCCTTGGTGATGTCTTTCTTCTGGTAGTACGGTTTGATGGCCAGCTTCACCTCTTCCACTGCCCGCTCCTGTGTGTGCAGCTTCTTCAGATACTGGGGGGGTGGGGAGACAGGGAGAGTGAAGACCAAGCAAGTGAGGGGACCTGCAGTGCCCTCACCCTGGCCGCCTGCCCTGTGCTCCCCTTTCTGCAGTTACCCTAGCCAGTGGGCATCTCCAGGCAGACCCTGGGCCAGCTAGCCCGGCCCAGCAGTCTGCGGGGCTACAAACCAGGCAAATACTGTTTCTTTTATGCAATGCTGGGACTGGAGCTAAAAGCTTGGGAGTGCTGGTGCTCTACCACCCAGCCCAAGCTGTCTTTCTAGGTAGTGGCTCTAAGTTGCCCATTCTTGCCCTCAACTTTTAAATCTCCTGCCTCAGCCTCAAGCGGTAGGATCAGAGGTGTGTGCCCCACACACAGCTGGTCACAACTCTCCCTAACCAGACCTTACAGGCTTATTCTGATTGTAGACCTTCTGAAGTGGCAGGGATACCCAGCTTGGCTGCTCACACTCTGCTCTGGTCCAGGTTGCCTGAGCTCTGGCAGAAGCACAGGAGGGGCTGAGCGGTCAAGCCCAGGCGGCTCACTCAGGCTGCTAAGGTAGACAGCGTCACAGGGGGCCCAGTCCTCCACCGCCGGGGAACTAGATCCTGTGACTCATGGAAAATGGGACACCACCATCAAGGGGAGCTGTGCTGGGAGGCTGAGCTTCCTGGGAAAGCCCAGTGTCCATGACCACAGGTAGAGCAGTTTTCCCAAAGCAAGTGCAGGGAGGCCAGAGACAGGTGGGACAGAGCCTGGGCCACAGCAAGATGAGTCCAAGCAAATGGCCCCTGGGGAGGTCAGGGCACTATAACACACCTGCTTTGGTAACGGGGACACGTGTCCCAGCTATAGGGAGAGTCAGTTTCAGCTCTGTGGGCCCTGAGGTTCTCAAGTGACACAGAAGAGGGGCCGCCTGCTACGCCACACACTTGTCAAAAGACAAACAGCATAAACAGGGCTGGCTGGCACAGCATGGGAGTGTTCACGAATCGGCTAGGTAAGCTGAGGGCATCTGTTTCAACACAAGCCTGTTGTACAGCAGTGTGAGGCACCGCGGTGGGTGGTGCCTGCAGACAGCCAGGCCGTGACCAGGTAAACCCATCTAGAGAGGACTTAAAGGAAGCAGCCCAAGGCCAGGTAGTAGCAGCCCAAACCAGTCTTCCTCTTTGTGCCTGCAGGGCCCTCACTCCAGCGGCGGATGGCCTCTTCACTATCTCTCAGCCTTCCCCAACACTAGGGCTACAGGCCTGAGTCTGTAGGACCAACTCAGTCCAAAAGTGCTTGACTTTTCTTTTAAAAACCAACATCTCCCAGCTATACAAAGGTGGGGAGCAACTGCAGGGTACATTAAAGGGGGTGTTTATAAACACACACACACACACACACACACACACATATACATACAAACCACAAATGTTTCTAGTTCCTTTATACACGTTAGCGCTCGTGATCGGGAACTAAGGATGGAACCCAGTGCTGCGTGCATGCCAGGCAAGCACTCAATCATGAGCTGCAGCGTCCCTCTGTGGCTTTCTGTAGTGACTGCCCAGGACCCAGCTCCCCGCCCCAACCCTCTAGTCCTTTGATGCTCCAAGTCCGTCTCACCTTGTCGGTGTCCCCACGTCCCTCTGAGCTGCTGCTGCCCTCTCTCTTGTCAGACGCAGGGGCCAGCCCAGTGGGGGTAGGAGGGGTAGAGCCACAGCCCCCTATGGGGAGGCTGCCAGGAAGCAGGTAGCTGGAAGGGCCTGGGGGCAGGCCCAAAGAAGTGGGTACAGGAGCTGGGGTCACCCCCAGAGTGGAGGGTGGCTTCCGATGGCTGAGGATCTGTGAGAAGAGAGTATGATGAGCCAAGGAAGGTAGAAGGGAAGAGGGGGCTTTGCACCCCCTCTGTTCCCTCAAATTTCCCAATCTTAGAGAGCAACAGGCTCCTCTTCTGGCTAATACCTTGCCCTAAGGCCTGCTGGGAGTTGTAGTTCCTCTCCTACCTCGAGGCAATGGACAAAAGAAGGGGCTGTGGGGACTCTTCCCCATGGGAGCCCACCTGGTTGGTGGCCTGGATCAGCTCCTGGGCCTTTGCTCGGCTGGCCAAGTTGGCTTCTTCCATCTTGAACAGCAGTGCAGTCACTACAAACGGACAGAGGTGTGAGAGTCAGTGCAGGGACCGGGACGGGCAGCAACCCTCCCCAACCCTGACACCCACCGCCAGGTCCCTCCCTCCCTTGACCCCAGGACTACAACATCTCCGCTCGGGACAGAAAAAAGGGCCTCATCTACCAAGAATCACCACAGACCCCAGTGTTCTTAGGACTCAAGGGGTGTGTACACAGGGGCAAGGGGGACTAGGGGATGGCTGGAGTAACAACTGCTTCCTGACCCACCCAAGTCCCAACTTTCCCCTACCTAGGAGGAAGACAGCACCCTGTTCAAGCTCTCCATTCTGTGCTGGCCACTACATACTCCTCTGTTCCACCGGTTCCCTGGATGCCCAAGGCTGGACTAGACCCTGCCCTGCTCCACCCACCCACCACTATCTACCCACCCCTTTCATGCCATCACCCTTCCCTCTCCCTACTTCATAGACTCACAGGCCAGGACACCACTGGTGGTGCAGTCCACACCAGCAGGCAGGTTCCAGGGCATGGGCGGGGGCAGCGTGGGCAGCTGGGAGACCCTAGCGGCTGGTCCATCCTCGGCACCAGAGTCTCCTGCTGTAGACCCCGCACTGGGAGCAGTACTCGGGGCAGCTGCGGCCGTGCTGGTGGCTGTGGTAGTGGCAGGCTGCTGCTCCTCCTCCTCTTCCTCCTCCTCCTCCTCTTCTTCCTCCTCTGCCCCTACTCGGACCCCAGTGTCCTCACTGGCTTCCTCCGGTAGGAAGGAGACTTCAGGGGTCTTGCAGCTGCTGTCCACAGTCTGGGAGTCCGGGGTGAGGGCGGGTGGAGGTGGGGCTATCTTAGGTGGTGGGGTACTGGGGGCCTTGGTGGTCCGCTCCTCCCCCGACCATGATGTTTCCTCTGTCCCCTTGGTGCTGGCTGCCTGGCTGCAGCTGTCGGCCTTGGACTTCTTCAGTGAACCGGGCCCACCGCTGGTCGTGCTACTGCCTCCGCTGCGAACCTTCTTCCTGGTCTTTGACGGCTTGGTCTTTCCCTTGGTCCCCTTAGCTTTCTTGGCCCCGGCCTTGGTCTTGGCCTTAGTCTTTTTGGGCTTGGTGCTACCCGGGGCTACCTTGGCCACCTCTGCAGGAGCCCGTTCATCTGGCTTGAGAAATGGGGAGCGGCTCTCACGGTCTCGGCTGAACTTGACTCCGATGGAGCCCAGGCCTGAAGATGAGGAATCCTTGGCAGGGGTAGTGCTGCTGACGCCCTCTCGGATGAGCACGGCCACCTTGGACTGCAGTTTCACCTTGCGGGAGGAGCAGGAGGAGGAGGAGGAGGAGGAGCCGCTGCTTAGTGGGGCCTTGGGCAGTGGCCCGGAGCCAGGCGCCGAGTCCTTAGGTGGCCGCGTCTTCTTGGATGACCTGTCCCTGTCTCGGCCCCGGTCCCCCCCATCAATGGTCTTCCGTCGAGACCCTTTCTCCCTTGAGGACGAGGATGAGGATGCAGCGCCTGAACGTCTCCGGTCCTTGTCACTCTTGCCACCCCGCTCATCGGCACTCAGACCCTCAGAGTCATACAGGACCTCCCGCTTTGGGGACACAGCAGGTGCTGGCGAAGGTGCGCGGGGCTCTGCCTTGTCCGGGCGGCCCACCGTGATGGTCCGTTTGATGGCGAACAGGTCGTGGTCCGTGAGGTCCTGGATAGAGGGTGGCACAGCCCCGCGGCGCCGGCTGTCACGGTCAGAGCCTGAGGGAGGCACAGGTGCGGGCAGCTTCTCCAAGTCCCCAGAGCGCTTCTCGGCCCGCGAGCGCGATCGCTTCTTCTTCTTCTTGCCCCCCTCCCGGCGCTTGCCGCGGTGCCGCTCACGCCGCGAGGAGGAGGAGGACGAAGCCGCTGGGGGCGGTGAGGCTGAGCGCCTTCGGCGCCTGCGCTTCTCGCGGGAGCGGGAGCGGTGGCCGCCACGTCTGCGATCAGCGCTGCGGGAGCGAGAGCGGCGGCGGGAGCGGGGAACGGGAGCGGCGGCGGGCAGCAGTGTGGGAACTGAGCTTGCGCTCCCGGGAGCGATGCTTCTTGGTATCCCAGGCTGGCGAGTCGGGTGGCGCCGGGTCCCCACTGCGCTGCCGCTCTCGTCGCGCCTTCTTGCGTGCAGGCGGTGGGCCCGGCGAGGCCGAGCGCTGGCGGTAACGCTCCCTTCGCTGCGTTAGGATTTTGCGGCGCAGGTCCAGGCCGCCCCAGCGCGCATCTGTGGCTGGAGCTGCGGGTGGCTCACCCAGGTCCACCTGCAGTGCGCCCTCACCATCAGAGTCGGCATGCAGGGACAGGAAGTCGTCACCCTCAGGGGGACGTGGAGCAGAGGCTGGGGGCGCAGCAGGAGTGGCCACTGAAGCAAGAGTGGCTACTGAAGCGGGAGGCTGACGAGGGCGCCCAGCCCGGAACAGTGACACTGCGACCCTGGGCTCCTCCTCGGGCTGCACAATCTCGCCCTCCTCGATCTCGGGATCAGTGGGGGGTAGTGGCGGCAGTGGCAGCACCGGTCCACCAGCTGTCACTACTTCCACAGACACCTTGCCCTCAAGACAGGCCTCAACCTCAGGTCCCACCACGAAGACCCTGCGGCGCGGAGCCCCTTCCGCCCGTGTGGAGTCAGCCTGCGGTGGCGTCCCTGGGGCTCCCAGCATCTGCGGAGGTGGGGGCTCCGGGCGGGGGCTGTCGTCACCTGGGAAGTCCTGGCTCAAGCTGTTGTCATCGTAGATGCCCGCCAGGGTCTCTGAGATGCGGCTGATGCTCTGTGACAGGCCCTCTTCTTCCTCCTCCTCCTCTTCCTCCTCCTCTGGTGAGGGGCTCCCCGCTGATGAGCTAGGGTTGGAGCCTGTGGGCTCGAAGGGGTCATATTTTTGCTCCGGGGCTGGCGGCGGGGAGTAGGCCTCGTCGGTGGGGTGGAAGGGGTCATAGATGTCGAATCGTGGGGCAGGTAGAGCTGGAGGGGGGGGAGGAGGAGGGGGAGGGGGAGGGGGAGAAGGGGAAGAGGAGGATGGGGAAGGGGAAGGTGAGGATGAGGCGGAGGAGGGAGCAGGTGGAGGGGCAGGCCCTCCATCCCCTGTGCCCAAAGTGAGGAGGTGCCGGGCACAGGCAGGTCGAGAAGCATGAGACTGTGGAGAAACTGCAGAGAACAGGGCACAGCGTCAGTCAGGAATGCCCTGACCCTCCCTCTCTCCCAGTGCAGAGGCCTGCAGACAGGCCAGTGCTATCACTGCCCCATCCCCATCCTGACCCTCCTGACACTATTCTAGTGCTTCCTGTGTGCCCCCAGGACCTTGAGCCACATGGGAAGGAACAGGTAGAGCAGGCTGGGTAAAGGGTTACCTCTCCAGCCAAACCGACCTATTTACACCACACAATCAAGGAGTAGGTGCTGTTCGGTGAGGTCAGGGACTGGGGTATGCTGTGGCAGAGCACCGGCCTAGCATGTGGGAGGACACCCAGTAGAGCAGGAGAATGCCCAGAGTCCACACTTGAGCCCAGAAGTTGTACTGACCTAATCTCCCACACCACAAATCAGCCCTAAAGCCTAAAATCTGCCTTGACCAGTGGCAGTGATGTCCCCACAGGACAGAAGAGCCAGCTGCCCCTACAGGAGTTGAAACAGCTTAGACCATGAAATGGCAGAGCTGGAGGCCCGGCAAGACAAGAGTTTTTGCCCCCAACCTGCACCCAAGGGCTAAGAAACAAGAGCCACTAGCCCCTGGGGACATCGGGGAGTACTTGCTCCTTCTCACAGGCCGGGTTCTACATGACTCCTTGGTTTGCCCCTAACGCCCACTGCACCAAGGGCACACAGCTGCAAGGACTGGCCTAGACTCAGATGATGAATCTAAGCAAGGGAACCAAGACCCACCCAGCATGGCCCAGTGGGGACATCGCCAGTTCGTCACAACACTGTCTAGTCATGTGACCAAAGGCCCCTAGCTCAGCCTCTCTGCTTTGGATTCCTTCTATAAAATCAGTCTGGCCTGGCAGCAGTGCCGCACGCACACAGGCGGACCTCTGTGAGTTCGAGGCCAACCTGGTCTCCAGAGTGAGTTCCAGACAGCCTGGGCTGTTACACAGAGAAACCCTGTCTCGAAAAACCAAAAACCAAACCAAAACTAAACTAAAAAGAACCATGAGCAGTGCAAAACCACAGTCCTAAATGCCAGAGGCTGAAGCAGGAGTGCCTGAGCCTAGAGCCTGTGAACAGCCTGAGCAACATAAAATACCCTATTTGCAAAATTGTTTAAAACACATAAGCACCAATGGTGGTGGTCCGAGACTGTAGTCCCAGCACAAGGGAGGTGAAGGAAGGAGGCTTGCTGCAAGTCCCAGGCCAGCCTAGGCAACAGTACAAGACCCCACCTCAAAAAAACATACCAAAAAAACCCCAAAACAAAACAAAACAACAAACAGCCATAAAACCACAACATAATTTTAGAGTCCCCATGAGAACAATTGGCTCCATAGATATCGCAGCAGCCAGCAGCCAAACACAGCCACTTGTCTGTATGAACAGGTTCTGTTGGCAAGCTTATCCTCAGCAGCTCTGAAATTTTGGCTCTGGAGTCGGGACCTCCTGGTGTTACCCAGGTTAGTCCTGCACTCATGGCCTCCAGGTATTCTCTTCTCTCAGCTCACCAGCTATGTGAGACCACAGCTGAGCCCGCACTCACAGCTCCACACCCCGAGATTTTAGGATAGATTCAAAACCCTTCTGCCGACCTCCATGGAGGCCAGGGGAGCACATAACCCTGTGCCCAGTGGAGAGGTGGACTCACAACAAAGAAGAAAAGGGACAAAGTGACTGTGACCTGCTTCAGTGGGGTCATAATCCACGCTCTGTAAGGCACTGGGACTGATGGTTGCCAAAGACCCAACCTGAGAGCCTTTCTCTCTACTCCACTTGCAAATGCACACAGAGGGAGGTAACCTGCTGGGGCTCAGACACCAGCAGCAGCACAAAAACAAAGGCCCTCAGGTGTTCGGGGAGTGCTTAGGTGTTAGTACCACTGGGGCTGATGTGCCAGTGTGCTCTGAGGTCACTGGCCACCTACCAGGAGCATAATGGGAAGCAGATTCTATCCTACACAATCACAGCACAGAACCAAAATGCCTGGTTTCCCACTCAGACTCAAGCTAGTAGCCAGACCCACCAATGGAGCTAGTAAGGATCCCCTCCTAGGAGATGAGTCCCAACTCAAAGACACTATCAGTCAGCTCTGCCATCTGGTACCCGGCATGCTCTATGCTCCAACATGATCCTGTGCTTTCTTTCAAGGAGCATATGCATTAACTTGTATCTAACATCATCACCATCCTTACTACCTTCACTCCAAATAGCTTAAGTAAGGCTAGGTAGGGCTTAGCTTGGTGGCAGAATGCTTGCTGAACATATGTGAGACCCCCAAAGTCCAGGACCCAGCACCATTAACAAATACATGAAAATAGTTGATTTCCACACAACTCCAAGACCACCTACTCAACACAGTGCAAGTCCCACATACCCGTTTTTCCTGTCCTCCAGGCCCTGAGACGAGGCAGAAGGCTGGGCACAGGTAGAGGCATGGGGTCCCTGTCACCGATGCGGACCTCAGCCACCAGCTCAAGCATGTCCTCACTTCTGCAAAACAGAAGAAATGGTGAGTCCCAGCAGAGTCCCAGCTCTCAGGTTAGAGTCACCCCTACCTTTAGCTGCCCAGGTCCTTACTCGCCAGGTCTCAGGTCCAGGCGGCTGGGGACCCAGGTATCTGGGGGATCCAGGATGTTCACCAGCCCCACAAGAAAGCTGTCTGCAGCTGTATCCAATACCTGGAAGGGGCCAAGTTGGGCTCAGTTCTGTTAGCGCTCACACTGACAACTTTCCTAGTTCCAGCCTCTCAGGAACCCACCAACTTCCCCAAGGACATTCAGAGAGTCAACCAACCTTATCCTCGATGGTCTCTGGAAGCAGGTTAGTCGGGGATCTGGTCCCCAGACTCCCATCACTGCCCACTAGAGTTACCCCAGCCCCAGGGGTAGAGACCCACCCCCAGTTTCTTGTCTTGCAGGCCCCAGGATGAAGGTTCATGGACACCCTCACTCACAGCAGCGGTGTCAGCACCCCCTGACTCCTGGGAACGAGGCTCTGATCGTGGACTCCGGCAGCAGCGCCTCCATCGAAGGCCACGACACCGAGAGCCATCTGGATGGACATTGAAGTAAGGTGGGACTCAATGTGAGGCTTTGCAGAGCACAGGAGCCAGGACCAGACCTAGTGGGGTGAGCTTGTACCCACTGGAGTACTGAAAGGGATATCTCAGCTTGGCCTTTGAGCCCTGCACAGCCCTGGATCTAGACGTCTCCTGCCTCCCAAGTGTCCTACTACCTTGCTCACAACCTCTCGGTCAGCCCTGACACCACACTGGGTCCCATGACACTATCCCCCTAAGCTGCAGGTCTGCTGGTCCGCTGCCAACCAGGCCTTCCTCCAGCCAAACCCAGGCCCCCGGACACTCCTAGCCCTACCACAAGGCTAGCACTCATGACGCCTCAGAAAGAATGTAGATACTAAACTCAGAGGAGGGTAAGGGCCTGAAAGGACTACACCTCATACCTTTTTCATTAGGCAGGTCCCCCTGCAGGGAGCTCCCCACAGCCTGCTGAATGGCCCGCTGCAGGGGATAAAAAATCAGGGTACCAGGTAAGAGACTTTTATAACCTCTGCTGTTTGGAAGGCATGTTCCAGGCACCCCAAAGCCAGGCCACAGGCTGAGGCCACACAGAGCCCCACAGGGCCCCACTTCTTCCAGGGCCCAAACCCTCAGCCCCTACTCCAGGAAATGGGAACCTAGGCCCCCAGGCCCCACTGCTCCCAGCTGTCTTACCAAGATAAAAGCAGAAGGAGAAAGGGCAGAATCTCTGTCAGGTGGACCGTCTCCTCGATCCTCTCCCGACTCCTCGGTTTTACCTCGAGACTCATCTTCCTCCTCCATGGTCACCTGGGGTTGAGGGCGACAGTTTGGAGTGAAGGCTGAGGGAAGAGGGCGCAGGAGTGAAGCGAGGTCTCAGGGACCTCCTCGGTTGTCTCCCTGCATCTCCTTTAGGGTCCCTCTTCCACCAATTCCACGCTGACCTGCAGGGACTAGAGCATCCTTCTTCTGAATGTTAGCTGCCTCCCCTGTCAATGGGAGGACTCCTCTGCCACCTGCTCCAACATCTGGCCCTCCACTGCCCAGTTTCCCAAAGCTCCTAGCCAAAACCCAAATTCCCCAACCCAATCAGATAGATGCCAACTCAACCCTGACTTTGGGTCTCATGATTTTATGAGCGTGCTGCAGTCTCAGAAACCCACCTTCCTCACAATGAGGAATGCATCGACATGCTCAGTGGTACTCTGTAACAGGTATCACAGCTTCACAAGCATCCATCCCCTCCATGGTGAGGAACCAGAGGGCTTCACTTATAGGTATGAACACAACTATGACAGTATGGTCTACACAACCACTACACTGCTTTTAAAACAAAACTGCCAAATTTCAGAAAGTCATGTTGTCCTCCCAGCCCCGTTGGGACACTTGCCTATCACCCAGCTGCCTGTCTTGTGGAAGCATGGCCAAAGCCTCGGTGATGTCACGGGAATTCTGAGCTTTGAGTGCCCAGTCAGGTGGTTGAAAGAGCATCCTTCAGACTGGTGGATGTCTTGATTGAGGCTTCAGAAAATATGAACATCACAGCTGTAAGCCTCCCTACAGCTGTCAAACCTGTGACTCTGAACACGCCTAATCTTGGGATTCCTAACCCAAACCTTGTGCTTATCTGAAAATGGCAAAATAGTAGCATCTATCACACTCATTTGCACATACAGATGGCTGGATACACATTAGCAATAATTGTATCATTGGCCCTTAGACCGGGTTCCCCTTTTTGTCTCAGCCTACTTCTCCGGCTGTGCACCTGCAAAGAAAAGACCTAAGACCTGGGCCCTGTCCTCTATGAAATTATGCCTGGGCCTCCACATTCAGCCAGTCTCTCAGCTCCAGCTCCCCAAATCTTCAGCTTCTTCCTTAGTTCCCAGAGCCATACCCTACTCTGACAGCCCCTCCACATATCCAAGCTTCTCTAAACTAATACTCAGGACCCTCCTACCCTGTGGAGCAACAGTTCCCAGCTCTGGGGCTGCTCCCCAGCACTATCTGAGATAAAAATGCTATCCAGAGCAGTGACTGTCACATACAAGAAACTGTATCAAAAGCACCTGGCTGCAGACATTATAAGGCTCTGCAGACCATGGGAGATACATGATCCCTCAATTACAGGGTCCTGGGAGCAATTTAGTGATTCACAAATAGCTCATTACACAAAGTACATAAAACATACTGAAAAATACTTCCCAAGTTTTAAATGGAAACATCCGTTTACATGATTGGAGTAATATTAGTAAAATGCATATGTTGGCATGTACCGAATCTCATCCAACAATGTATTTCCTCCTGCCTATCAAGGTCAAGCTGCAGAGCACTGCATTAGGTGAGTCTAGACAGCTCTACAGACCCTCAAGCCTCCAGGGACTGATTCTAACTCCTCAGCACCAGGACAACACGGGTTCTTTGTTTGTTTAAAGCCATTTCCTTTTTAATTACTTTCTGAAGGGCAAGTACATTTGAGGTGAGTAAAATGCCCAGCACTTTGTTGTATTATTTTCCACACATTTATCTACTCTCCAAAAGCACTTGAATTTGCTACAAGACGCAGTCTGGATTCTTGCAATCACATCAAAATCACCTGGATGATTCCAGTTCCTTCTAACTGCCCCACCCCACCCCACCCCCGTCTCCGAGTCACCCCACATCAAACACTTCCCAGACCTTGGAGACCCGTTTATGCTTCTGGGCACATCATAATGCTTGCCTCCCTCTCCCTGGGTGGGAACACATCTCTTTCTTCCAGGTGTCCCTTAACACTTCCTAGTCCTTGAAGAGCGCTTCCAGGCCTTATAAATTGTCCCAGATCCACGTAGATGAGCTGAATGCAGAGGCTAGCACGGGTAGACGTTTCCCAGCCCTAAGACACATACCCCAGCAATCTAGGTGGCTCTGCAGACCCCTTCACTCCTGGGACACACATCAAGATCTCAAGATGGCCCCAAAAGCCTCTCAACAGACCCTAGCCTACGGTCGCACATAAAAACCATCTACGGCGCCTGCAGACACGTCCGGGTTCAGCAACGTGAAGGAGGGCTGACCTAGGCGCGGTCCAGGCCCTACGGACGCCCCCTGGCACCCACGGGCGCGTCCCGGGCCCTAAGAAGGCCCCACACTCAGTGACTGCCTTGGCCGCCGCTGCCGGATCCGAGGCTGCCACGTTATGCTCTCCAGGCCCGGTGGCGTACAGACGACACTCGGAGACGACTAGCGACCCGACTCCGCCCCGCCCACCCCGCTAGGCCCGAGCCCCGCGGCCCGGACCGCCGCCGCCATCTTACCCCGCCGCTCGGGCTGCGGCTCCGGCCCCGGCGCGGGGCGGGGCGGACTGGGGCGGGGCTCGCGAGTTGAGCTGAGGAGAGGCGGAGCCAAATTGCCGCCGAGCTTGCTGGGATTTCAAGTACCCAGCTGGGCTTCCTGAAGGCCGGCAGGGCGGAGGGTGGACTCGGTTTCCCAGAAATCAACGCGTCGCATGGAGGCGGGGTGCGCGCGCTGTACGCCGGGAGACGTAGTCCGCGAGTCAACTCCGTCACGCGGGGACAGTGTAGGGGTGAAAGGTGAAGTGGGCGGGGTTGCTGGAGCGCGCGGTGAGGCCCCCCACAGTGCCCTGCGTGCGCGGGGAAAGGGCGGCGGATCAGGAAGTGATGTAAAAAAGACGCTCCGCTGTTGAGCTCAATGGGAATTGAAGTGAATTGGACGCTACCCTTCGCGTAGTCTGCCTTTCTGAATATGAGACCCTTCTAACTTTTCTCCCCTCGAAGTCCTAAGGACGTTTTTTGAGAGGTGTCTCTGTAGCTCAGACTAGCCTGAAACTTGCTGCAGACTGTGATCCTGCCTCTGCTTCCACAGTGCTGGGTCAGTAGGTATCCGTCACCATGCCCAGCTTAAACGATTCATTTTGGGGGTACTGGAGATTGAATTTAACCCTCCTACATTTAACCCTCTATTATGAAGCATTACCTATAGCCCTCTTTTTGTTTTTTATTTATTTATTTATTTATTTATTTATTTATTTATTTATTTATTTATTTTTTTGGTTTTTCGAGACAGGGTTTCTCTGTGTAGTTTTGCGCCTTTCCTGGGACTCACTTGGTAGCCCAGGCTGGCCTCGAACTCACAGAGATCCGCCTGGCTCTGCCTCCCGAGTGCTGGGATTAAAGGCGTGCGCCACCACTGCCCGGCTTGTTTTTTATTTTGAGACAGGTTCATTCTAAGATGTCCAGGCTAGCCTTGAATTTACAATAATCTCCAGTAAATTTAGAAGGAGTCAGACCAGAGCGTCCTTACTCGGGACAGTAAAGTCCGAAATCTGAGTCCTCTGACTCAGAACAGAAGAGTGAAGACTCATTTCCCTCCTCCCTGGGACTCAGAAATCTCAATCCTCTTCCTTCGACCCGTTCCTCAGGCCTCTCAGGGCATCAATATAATACCTGACACAAACGTAAGTGCTAGACTCCTCCACAACCTTCCCCTCGCGCACTCATGACCTCGAGCCCAGAATTCTGAGTCCCCAAGACTCCAAGAGTTCAGGCTCTCAGGTTCTCCAATACCTAATCTAGTAGTAAGGGCCCCTCCCGAAGGCCTGTTCTCCCTACCACCGGAGAATCCAAGTCTCCAACTCGATGCACTCGTAGGAACCAGGTGTCTGAATCATCAACTGCCTCCTCCAAACACCAGAAACCCTGGCTGTAGGCCCTTCTGGCCCCGGACTTCCCGACTAGGATGAGCTGGCTCATGGATTAGGAATGTGGTGATCTCACAGCCCATCCCTGCCCCGTTACCCTGATGTCCCCATCCAGGGCCCCAGCTCCCCTCCCAGATTATCTTCCGTTTGGCTGGGACATAGGGAACCGGAAGCCTGGATCCCTCGGCGGGCCAAGACTCCTGCTTCTAGACCAACGCCGGGCACAGAGCTTGGCGACGATCCCAGGAAGGAGGTGGAGCTTCTTTGTCGAGACCTGTGCTTCCTAAGACCGCCCTATATACGGCCCTGAGCTGGAGCCCACGAGCCCCACCCACCAGAAGTACTCAGGGGTGGACCTAAGATAACTAGTGCCGCTGGCGCCCGAATTTGCATATCCCCGCCCCGAAAGAACTTTTCGCCCGAAGATGGCACTCATTAGCATAACTCCTCCCAAAGGCGGACTGCCCGAAAGGAGCGCGTGGCTGGGCTCCGGGTGGGCACCGATCTATACTAGCAAATCCCCGTCCCTCTTGGAATTCCCCTTGCCTGCCAACTTGTTCCCCCTACCCTTATTAGTATAGCTCCTCCCCTTCCCTGGCCTCGCCTCCTCCCGAAGCATCCGGAGACGCGCGTCCTACAGACCGGAGCTCATGTTTATGCAGTGTTTATTAGCATAACCCACCCCTTAGTCTCTCCCGGCTCCCCGCTAGGCGGTAGCGGCGGCGGCAGCAGCGGTGGCGACATGAGCAGCGGGGCGGCGTCCGGGACTGGGCGGGGACGGCCCCGGGGCGGGGGGCCGGGACCCAGGGACCCCCCGCCCGGCGAGACTCACAAGCTGGTGGTCGTGGGCGGCGGCGGCGTGGGCAAGAGCGCGCTGACCATCCAGTTCATCCAGGTAGTGGGCCCTCACTGGGGAGGGTGTCTCCCGAGATTGAGAATTTGAGCCCTTTGGGGGTTCCCTGAGACTTTTCCTTCTCCCAGAACCGTCATTAAGACTCTTCTAAGAGGGTCTCTAATCCTAAAAGATCCCCTCAGTTTGCCACTCAAAGTGCCCAGGGCCTCCACCTCCTTCATGAGGGGGAGGGAGCTTTCTCCTAATACGTCCTGGGGCAGATCACCCTCCCCGAGGTACCTGAGAGTCCATGTCCCAGCGGACCTGGCCCTACTCACCTCCTGGGAGTATCCTAAATTCCAAACAATTGCTCCATTCAGATCTTAAGCATTCCCTGAGGACCCGACCCGAACCTAGTCAGCCCGAAGAAGTCCTTCACCTCTTAACCACCCAAGAGCTCCACTGGCCCGGCGCTGGGCTCAGTATTTTAGACATTGGCACAGCTCGAACCTAGTCCCTCTATTCAGGCACCATCCCCCAGACTTTGGAAATGTTTGCCCAGACCTTGGTTCTAGGACTCTACTGTTACCACGCAATCCTAAGAAAGACACCCTACTGTAACCCCTGCTTGAAGAGGATTTCTCCTCAGACCTCAGACCTTAGGTAGATCCTGCCACATGGCCATTCTAGAAAAACACCAATATCTGGCAGTACCCTATTCTGCTAAATGCAGACCCTTACCCCCAAGGAAAACCAACCATTTCTCCACCCTAAGTTCTCTATTCCACTCCAACTCCCTGCTCTCACCTCTAGAAATCCTGGGTAGCTCCCAAGTCATCTCCAGGTTAAAAAAAAAAAAAAAAAAAAAAAAAAAAAAAAAAAACTCAGGTTTTTCACAACCTCCAAAGATCTGTACTTGGAAGGTTCTAGGACCCATAAATGCACCATCTACCCACTACATCATAAACCTGCCCTCCAAGAATGCTCCAGGCTGTTCTCACCCTGGAGCACTGAGTCTTAGGTAGTCTCCACCACACAAACCAAGCCTCATCCTCCCCAGGCTCTGCTCCTTCACCCCTTCCAGCCAACACCCTCTAGAGAGGAAGCCACCTTCAGCGGCAGCAGCCAAGTTCTGAAAATCCAGCCCAGCCCCGGAAACCTCCACCCAGTTCCCACGGGGAGCCTCCCCGCTGACCACCCGACCCGGTCGGGGCAGCGCCAGGAAAGTGAGAGCCCACTTGCTGTAGTTAGAGGTTCCTGGGTGAGAGACCCACACAAGGAACCTCCAGCAGTGCCTTTGAGAAGCCTACAGTGGGAAGGAAGAGCCCGAATTTGAGCCCTTGGCACCCAGGGCCAAACCAGGAGCTGGCCAGAGGCCTGGCTGGAGGCAGCAGGACCCAGGCAGGAAGGGAGGGGCGGGTTGAGGGTGGGGCAGCCTCTCCGAAGAGGGATTGGAACCTAGACCTTCCCCAGGGAGGGGACGCTGGAGGCTGCTTACGGAGGAGGGAGCGGAGGAGGGAAGAAAGACGGCTAGATGGGCAGCTACTTTGGTCAACAAGAGCGTTCAGGAGCTAACAGTCACCAGGCACACTAAGTGTCACCAGGCCAAGTGTGAAGTGTGGAGCAGAGAATTCCCGCTCGTCAAACACTGTTGGACCGTCTAGTGTTCTCATCCTCTTTCTCCAAATGAGGAAAGTGGGACTCAGAGAGGGAAAGTGATTTGGGAGTAATCATGGCAAAGGAGGATGCTTTGTACTGAAGAAAACAGAGGGTGTTGTATAGCAGATGTGGGTTCACGCTGAGAGGTAATGGCATCGGCATCGGGGACAGGGACCCATGACCTGGGGACAGTCAGCCAGAAAGATGGAATCAGAACAGCTAGAGAGGCAGGACAGAGATCTAGAGAGAAAGGAGACAAAGACCAGAGAGGACAGAGACTCAGAGGGATGGAGAGGGAGAGAGATGACATGGGCAGCGTGGGGAGACAGGTACGCCGAGACCCAGAGAGAGGGGGACCCAGAGAAAGAAAGCAGGAGGGAGAGAGATACTGAGACCCAGAGAGAGGGGGACCCAGAGAAAGAAAGCAGGAGGGAGAGAGACCAAGAGAGAAAGACAGATGGAGACTCAGGAGGAGAGAGAGAGAGAGAGAGACAGAGAGACAGACAGACAGACAGACAGAAAGACAGAGAGACAGAGAGAGAGAGAAAGAGAGAGAGAGATCCAGAGTAGGAAAGAGATCCAAAAAAAGAGAGGGGACAGAGACCAAGAGAAACAGACCTAGAGAGGGACAGACTCAAGAGGAATATGTAGGGGCAGGGCGCGTGTACACACACACACACACACACACACACACACACACACACACACACAGAGAATGCTTTGGTGACAGTGACCTCTCTCTTTCCTCCAGTCCTACTTTGTGTCTGACTACGACCCCACCATTGAGGATTCCTACACGAAGATCTGTACTGTGGATGGCATCCCTGCACGACTGGACAGTGAGGATGGCTGGGCTTGGGTGGGAGGCAGCTAGCAGGACTGAGCATGCCCGGGACAGCCTAGGACCCACATACTCCTTTCCCTGTCCCCACAGTCCTGGACACTGCAGGTCAAGAGGAATTTGGTGCCATGCGGGAGCAGTATATGCGTGCTGGCAACGGCTTTCTGCTGGTGTTTGCAATTAATGACCGGCAGAGGTGAGGGGGAGTGCTGGTGGACCTGCCTGAGCACAGGACAGGCTCTTCCCGAAGGCTGCCTCACACTACTGGCTTCTCTTGCAGTTTCAATGAGGTAGGCAAGCTCTTCACTCAGATCCTCAGAGTCAAGGACCGAGACGATTTCCCCATTGTGCTGGTTGGGAACAAGGCAGATCTGGAGACACAGCGCCAGGTTTGGGATGCCCCCTCCCCTGATGACTCCGTTTGGACCTCAGAGACTCTCAGGGAAACTCTCCTACTCTGGGTCCCAGGTCTCTTCGCTCTCACAACTTTCACTTAGATACGACCCACAAGTGGAACCATGCACTGAGCTATACACCCCCAGCCCCTCACTGGGGGACTCTAGGCAGGGGCTCTACCACTGAGCCACACCCCAGCCCCTCACTGGGGGACTCTAGGTAGGGGCTCCACCACTGAGCCACACTGCCAGCCCCTCACTGGGGGACTCTAGGCAGGGCTCACCACTGAGCCACCGTCCTGACTCTTACACTAAGCCTCTGCTTTTGTTCCCTAGCTGCAGCGTGTTCCCCTCTCCTGACCAAGAACACCCTTCTTGCCTGCCTGCCTCGTAGTTACCGAAAACATCTTCCTAATTTTCCTAATGTCTCACTTAGACAGCTTCAACTCTCGAGTATCCTCTTCTTGGGTCTTTCCAGAACTTTCTATGTTGAACCTGCTCTGTTAAACACTAGAGCACACCTTGATTCTGACAGCCTCCCCTCTCCCCGGCTCCTCCCTCGTCCTCCCTCTTCCCAGGTCCTCCGATCTGAAGCCTCCTCTTTCAGTACTTCCCATCACATGACTTACTTTGAGGCCTCAGCCAAATTGCGTCTGAATGTCGATGAGGCATTTGAGCAGCTGGTCCGGACTGTCCGGTAAGCACAGTACCTCTCCTGCTCTCCTGGTCCTCAGCTCTCCATCCCATACTTATACACTGCTTCCCACAGGAAATACCAGGAGCAAGAACTCCCTCCTAGCCCACCCAGTGCTCCCAGGAAGAAGGATGGGGGTTGCCCTTGTGTCCTGCTGTAGCCAATAGCCCCAAGGGACCAGCACAAGCTCTCTCGGGACCAGCTGCCTCATACTTGCTGTGTGGCCTGAGGCTCTAGCTGAGCATCAGCCTCCTCCTCCGGGTCCCCAGGACACACTACACCCTCTGCCTTCACTCCTGGCCTCCTGGGGCCATCACTGAGTGCCTTCTGTCAATGCCTCCTTTCCCCACCCAAGAAGCCGGGGGAGGGGGGTGGTGAGGAGCTCCTCATCACTGCTGTATATATGTCCCATCTTTCAGAAGAATAAATGTCACTGCCTACAACAGGAGATGCCTTTTATTGAGTGGGTGGGGTAGTAGTTGCTGGAGATGGACCCATAGTCTCATGCCTGCTAGGCAAGGAAGCACTCAACCACTAAGCTGCATCCACAGCCGAGATCTTTTTTTTTTTTTTCCAAGACAAGGTTTCTCTGTGTAACAGCCCTGGCTGTTCTGAAACTCACTCTGTAGACCAGGGTGGCCTCAAACTGCCTGCCTCTGCCTCCCGAGTGCCAGAATTAAAGGCATGCACCCCCATGCCCTGCTCCGTTTATTTTTCTAAATGAGAGTGGTAATCTGGCTAGATGACCAGGAGGTAAAGGTGCTTGCTGCCAAGCATGACTTCCTGAGTTCAAATCCCAGAACCCACAAGGTAGGAAGAAAGAACGAACCAAGTCCTGCAATTGTTCTTTGATCTCTACGTGGCACTTAAATGTGCACTGGATAGTTTTATGTCAACTTGACACGAGCTAACGTCATCTGGAGGGAATCCCGATTGAGAAAATGCCTCCAAAATATCAAGCTGTAGAGCATTTTCTTACTTAGTGGTTGATGATGGAGGGCCCACCCTGGGCTGCTGGTCCACTTTTATAAGAGCAGGCTGAGGAAGCCATGAAGACCAAGCCAGAAAGCAGCACCCTCCATGGCCTCTGCATCGGCTCCTGCCTCCAGGTTCCTGCCCTGTTTGAGTTCTTGTCCTGACTTCTTTCAAAGATAAACAGTGATGTGGAAGTGGGTTTTTTTGTCAAACCCTTTCCTCATAAATTTGCTTTTGGTCATGGTGTTTATCACAGCAATAGTAACCCTAACACACACACACACACACTCTCTCTCTCTTTCTGTAAATAAATAAATGTAATAGTATTTTTAAAAACTTAAGCTGGTGTGGTGGTGCATGCCTGTAACCCCAACACTTCAAGGCTGAGGCAGGAGAATTAGATCACAAATTCAAGCCTGGTTTAAACTCTATGACAAGATTTTGTTTCAGGGAAAAAAGTATTATCTTTTCTTCCTGGAAAATTCTAGAACTACACTGTTCAATATGGTGGCTGGAATCTACATATGGCTGTTGAAATTAATTTTTTCAGCTGGGCAGTGGTGGTGCATGCCTTTGATCCCAGCACTTGGGAGGCAGAGGCAGGCAGATCTCTGAATTCAAGGCCAGCCTATTCTACAGAGCAAGTTCCAGGATAGCCAGGGCTACACAGAGAAACCCTGTCTCAAAAAAAAAAAAAAAAAAAAAAAAAATTCAGAGGGAGAGAGAGAGAACCAATTTCCTCAAGTTCAAGAGCTCAATGGTCACAAGTGGCAGTGAAATCTAACAGGTAAAGCAAATATACAAGATTGCTGTGGCTGCAGGAGGTCCTACTGGAAATGCTGTTCTAGAAAGTTCCAGGGACGTAGAGACAGACACTACTACCACCCTGCCTATCAGGCTCCCATCTCCACTCTCCATGTCAAGAAAGTTCCTTTAGCTGGGGCGAGGGACAGAGGAGCAGAATGGCATCAGGGTCCAAGGAATCTTTGATTACTTAGACCCAAGCCCGGATCTGCCAATCCTGCCATCCTGTGTGACATCCTGGAGGTGCCAGACACAAACCTCCAACCCCATCTGATCAAACTTTACTGAGACAGGGTCTCAATTAGTCCAGGCTGGCCTTAACTCCTGACCCTCCTACCTCCGCTCCCCAACTGTTGGGGTTACAGGTGTGAGCCAGCAAGCCCGGCTTGATCATCCATCTTTGAACTCCAACACTCGACCAACACAGCAGACTGAAACCCCATCCGAGCAGCCTGTTCCCGTGCTGGACACAGGTTTTCACCCGGCCTGTCATCAAACACGATGACTGTGAATGTCTCTGGGCCTAATTCTAGAACACCTCACACCCACCTCAGGGTCTGCCTTCTGATCCGGGAGAGACTGTGGCCTTGCCTCGCCCTTGGCAAATCACATCTAGAACAGCAATCTTCTCTGAGAAGATGCAGGCTACGCTCTCACAGAGCAGTCCAGTCCCTATTGGCTATTCAGTATCAACATCCATGACCTTTCTGACCTGTCCTGGGACTGTGAGCTTTACTCTGTATTCCAGATTAGATATCAATTAGCAGCGTCCCTTTCCGGCTTTCCCTAACAAAGAGCCCTTGGCCTGTGTTCAACCTTGCGCTCTGGGACCGAGCAAGGCTAAGAACATGTAGTAGCATGTTCACTACCCAGCCCAAGAAGGGGTTGCCCCCCTTTGAAAGGAAGAACCTGTAGCTGGCTGCCGCGGTTTCATCCTTTCCCTGCCAAGGTTTCCAAGTCTCAGAAGTTCCAGTCAGGGGCACACTGCTCTTACAAGCAAAGGGTTCTGGGTCCCAGTAGACATTCCCCAGAACAGAGACGATCGGGAATTATTTCCCACTGTACAGCAGGGTGGAGTTCTTGGCCTGCACATCCTGGTTCTTGGATGCCCAATGAGAAGGTGACAGGTCACTACTTGCCCCCAGAAGAAAGCACAAGAATACACATGACAGCTGGCAGGCATTTTTGGAAGGCTCCAGGCCACTGCCATTCTGAAGTTTCTAAGAGTCAAAGGCTGGCAGAGCCTGGCGGGCATCTCTCCAGGCACGTGTTTGTGCCTGTGGTAGGGTTTCTGCCCTCTTCCAGGCTCTGGCAATGATCTTGTAGGTTTTTGAGAAAAGGTCTCTCTGAAGCCAAGGTTACCCCACTCTCTACATTTCCCTCCCTCACGCTCCCCAGCACACCAGGCTTGTCTTCAGTTTTGATGTATGTGCACAAACCCACTGGCCTGCTTCAACTAGAAACAACTGAGCCTCAAACTTAGGAAGCTGGGTTT
The DNA here is from genome assembly GCF_007827085.1 of Peromyscus californicus insignis. NCBI lineage: Eukaryota > Metazoa > Chordata > Mammalia > Rodentia > Cricetidae > Peromyscus > Peromyscus californicus. The sequence goes on along the minus strand of NW_026294562.1, from coordinate 175,840,292 downwards.
TATCCAAAAGGCAACACGGCCCTTCTACTCTGGAGGGGGTCTTTTTGGTCAATTTTTTGTTCTAGAACTCTGACCTGGGGATCTCTAGCTTCCATTTGCAGGGCCAATCTGTAATTTAAAGCAAGCCACTGCCTATCAGCCTGCAGGCCACAATTTATGGGCACTTAAGGTCCACTCTCAACTCTTACCAGAAAGCTAACTCCATTGTTAACGTCCCAACTTTAGTGCCCCTCCTCCACCCCATTGTGGGGATGGGGAAATTCAGGCCTTCCTACACACTAGGTTAGCACTCTACCACTGAGCCACACCCCAGCCTCTCACTGGGGGATTCTAGACAGCTCTACCACTGAGCCACACCCTCAGCCCCTCACTGGGGGATTCTAGACAGCTCTACCACTAAGCCACACCCCCAGCCCCTCACTGGGGGATTCTAGACAGGGGCTCTACCACTGAGCCACACCCCCAGCCCCTCATTGGGGATTCTAGGCAGGGGCTCTACCAGTGACCCACATTCCAGCCCCTCACTGGGGGATTCTAGGCAGGGGCTCTACCACTGACCCACATCCCAGCCCCTCACTGGGGGATTCTAGGCAGCTCTACCACTGAGCCACACCCCAGCCCCTCACTGGGGGATTCTAGGCAGGAGCTCTACCACTAAGCCACACCCCAGCCCCTCACTGGGGGATTCTAGGCAAGGGCTCTACCAGCAAGACCTGACCCCATCCCTTTTCAGGCTGGCCTCGAGTTTCCATGGTAACTCCTCCTGTGATTACATGTATAAGCCATCACACCCAGCATCTATTTAACTTGATTTTGGCTCAGAGACCTGGGACAGAATTCCTGCATGCTCTTGGAGGGCTTCAGGGGCACTCTCAACAGCAAATGACTCAGTAACAGTACCTAACATTCATTATGGTACAGACCCATACTCCCAGTCAACTGAGAGCTCCCCACCAACCTAGGCTGTCTCAAGTGCTTCTTGGCGACTTAGCCCCAGAATCTGACAGTGGTAAAGGGAACCCTCAACTCTGTAGTAGAAATTAATACCCAGCTCCTGTCACCTGAAAAATCTATTCTTTAAAAAGCTACACAGAGAAACCCTGTCTTGAAAAACCAAAAAAATTAAATAAAAAGTGGAATTTAACCAGGTTGGGGGGCGGGGGGTGGGGATAGGGACATGGGACCCACACGCCTATAATCCTGGCACCTGGGAAGTAGAAGGAGGAGGATTAGAAGTTCAATGTCAGTCGGTTACTTGGTGAGTTTAGACTACAGGAGACCAAAAAGTAGAGTCCAATTGTCTTCTGTGTATGTCATCCAGTGTGGTCCTCTGCAAGAGCAGCTAGTGTTCTTAACTATTGAGCTACCTCTCCAGCCCCAAGGCTTTGGAGAGTCTGTGAGACACTGGCAGATGACTTAGATGGTTTCCTCCTGGTCAGCCACCATACTGTAAGAATGCTCAATGAGTTCCAAGGAAACACCACACAGTAAAGAAGTGAGGCCTCCAGCCTTACGCGGGGATCCTGCAGCCACAATCCCCTGGGCAGCCTGGCAGATCCCTGTCCACCCCCACATCCTTGATCTTGACAAACCATGACAAAATTCATGCTTGTGTGAGATCATTACATTTCAGGGCGCCACACACACACACACACACACACACACACACACACACACACACACACACACACACACTAACCCTAGGCTGTCTACCTGAGTGGGCTTCATCAAAGGCCCTTTGGCTACCCTTGCTCCCACTGCCCAGGCCCACCCCACCGCCGCAGACAGAGCACTCCAGCCTGCTGGTCAAGTGTTGCTGTTGGGTTTCGTTTGGCTGGTTCTGTGTACACAGTGTATACAAGGTGAGTTGTACAGCGCCCAAGAGCAAGAGGTCAGGGAGAGGAGGGAACAGGGCAAAAAGGAGCAGGAAGGGACGGAGAAAGGCATTAAAAAATAGAGCCACATTGAGAAGAGACAAAGGAAGTGGGCTGAGGGTGGGGGAGACAGATGCCGTAGAAAAGGAACAGGAGGGCAGGACGAGGGGAGCCTTCTCACCCTCCCTCTCCATCCCTCCCCCACCCTAGGTATGTACAATAAATAAGATTAAAAATAATTAACAAGATGTTTGGCCCCTCCCACCCAACACCACACGCCCTTGGGGAGCAGCCTTTAGCAAAGATGTTGGCCTGGAGGGGGGAGCTTGAGAGCAGAGGGCGTCCCCCAGTTCTCTCAAGTTGCCCCACCTCCCTCAACCATACATAGAATTTTCCTATACATTATGTACATGGTGGAGGGCAGGAGCAATGGCTGTGTTGGGTGGGCTGGGCCAGGGGCCAGGGCAAGTGTTACTAAATAGACATTTATACATATATATAAATAATTTCTCTGTACACGAATGGGGGAGGGCGTCAGAGGGATAGAGGGGAGGGCTGTGTGGATACACCCTGGCTGAGGACGACCCCTTCCCTCCTGGCAGCGAGGGAGCCCAGACGTCAGCTCCAGAGGACAGTTCTGTCCAGTTCTCAGTTCGTGGAGGAGGTGCCCGCCTCGCCAGGTCGGGTGCAGTCACCCGCAGCGGCTGTGGGCCTGTGCTTGGGCCAGCAGGTCGCTGAAGGAGTCGAAGAGCTGCTCGAGCCATGGCTGGTTCCGCATACACTGCTGGACTACTTCCTCTTGGCCCAGGTCCTCGGCACCACCCTCGATGGCCAGGGTCTGTGGGGAAGCAAAGAGAAGCTGCGTGGGAAGAAACGGCTAGGGAAAGGATGGGACCAGGGCCCTGAGTCCGAAGGAGGAAGGCTGGGGTTAGACCCCCAGGTCTAGGGGAGGGGGGCTGAGGGTCTGGGCTGGGGACTCACCTGGTCTCGGCAGCGCAGGAAGGTGTGGTATTTGTAGTGGTGTAGAGAGTGGTAGAGGGTGTAGTACCCCGACTTCTCCAGCTCCACCTTGAACTCCTGCACAGAGGAGCAGATGCTCAGAGCCTCAGCCCATCACCACTCCACCGAGGGTCACCCCTCCTGGGGTCAGGTCCTACCTGGGCCCGCACGACACTTCTCTTGAGCTTGCTGAGCGTCTTGCGGTTGTAGGGCTCCCCTGCAGGCCGCAGCCGCACAGCCCCCTCCTCGGGAGAGCCTTCTCCAGTCTGCTCCACCTGCAGCTGTGGGAACGTGTGCAGGGCATCCTGCGGGAAGCCAAAGGGTCAGTGGCCACCTCCCTGGACCCACACACCACCCAACTCCAGCACTCAGATCTTTCACTGTCCCCTAAGAGAGTTTCAGGAGACCCACAGGCATATGTTGTCTCCTAGGCCTGGCGGTCCTGCCCCTATGACTCTATCATGGCCTCAAATCTCCCAAATACCACTTTTCTACCCACCATTCTGTAACACCCCAAATTATGTGCTCTGTGGCACGGGGAGACAGCTCTGTTCTTGCAGACAACCGAGGTTCAGTTCCTAGCACCCACATAGAGTGGCTCATAACTGCAAATATGGGGGATCTGAAGCCAGCCTCTGGTCTCCAGTGGAAACACACACACACACACACTGGTGGCTGGAGAGATGGGTCAAAAGCTGCAGAAGATCCAGGTTTGGTTCCCAGCATCTACATGGCGGCTTACAGCCCCCTGTAATTTCAGTTCCAAGAGATCTGCTGCCCTCCTCTGGCCTTGAGGGCACTGCACACACCTGGTGCATATGCACGCATGAAGGTGAAACACTCATACGCTGCCTCTATCTAAAATTGTGTACTGTAGTTCACAGCGCAAGCCCAACCTATCCCAGAACTGTGTACACCAGATGAACATCTGACCCAGGGGAGCAGAGTCAGACTACTACCAATTGGAGTTCTCGCTGGCTCTCTCTTTTTTAAAGATATGATCTCACTATGTAGCCCTGGCTGGCCTTGAACCCACAGAGATTCACCTGCCTCTTCCTTCCAAGTACTGGGATTACAGGAATGTGGTACCACACAATTACTTTTTATCTTGTAACACAGGCTCATTAAGTGGTCCAAGATGGCTTTGAGTTTTGATTCTCCTGCCTCAGCCTACCAAATAGCTGGATGACAGGTATATGCAGGCTGATCTCTGAGTTCAAGGCCAGCCTGGTCTACACATAGAGTTCCAAGATAGCCAAGGCTACCTAGAAAGACCCTGTCTCAAACCAAACCAAACCAAACCAAAAAACAAAAGAAATGTATCAAACAGAATCCTTAGAATCAGATGAAAATTTTTACCCTACCTTTTCCAAGTCAGACTAACATATTGCCAAGCATCTCCAAGACAACTTATTATTCTATCCCAGATTTAATTCTCAGTGACAATCTAAAAGCCATCCCAAACAATCCAAATAGGACTAACTTTTTCCAGAACCCCAAGCAGCCTCCCATGTTTACAGCCTGAAGAGTGTCAGGCCTGCACCACCATGTCTGGGTAAGGCAGTCCTGTGGATGGACGCAAGGCACACTACGAACTGAGCCACATCCCCAGCCCCATGATATCAGGACTCGAATCCTCGGTACCATGTTAGCATTGTACCTCAGGATTCCCAAGGTGGCCCTGGGATGCTCTGTCCAGCATAACGGGCCATTCCAGAGAGAAATGGCAGGCAGGACTGAGTCCTGGGATTTGAGTCTTGTCTCATACGGACAGGAGCCAGGTTACAGGGTGGCCCAACAAAAGCATCAGGCCCTGCCCTTGCTCATGAACATTTGCTCTGGGCCTGCTGGGAAGCCAAGGCCTCTCCAGCTTAGCTTTCACCTCCCAGCCGAGCCCAGGACAGCAGGCCCTTGCAATGACCCTCCTCTAGGGAAGAACTTAAGGGACTTCTAGTGGCTGGCACCCCACACTCCAATCGCCACACCTGATCAGGCCCTATGCAAGCCCCACTCAGGCCCCCAAGTACCTGCAGAGCTGGGCTCAGTGACAGCCGCTTCAGGACCTTTTTCTTGTGCTCATTGAGGAGGCCATCAATCTTCCGCATGGGTGGAAGGTAGAGTTCATCTGCAAGAGCAGGGGTGTCAGAAAATAGCAGCTCCCATGCACAGGAGGAAAGAGGCTGGGGTCCCCAAATCCCCTTCTCCCTCGGACTACTGAGTCCAGGTTTAGCGCTCCTCCACAGGCCCCAGCTTTCCTCTCCAAGGACTAAGTGCCCAGTGCTCAACCCCAGACCTAACCATAGGCTGATCCCTCCTCCCCAGGCCCTAGCCTTTCTCCCAGGCCCATCCTTCAGCCCCAGGAAACCAGCACCCACCCACAACTCCTTCCCTCCTCTGAGGTCCAGCCTTCTTCCCTGGTCCAGCTCACCATGCGTGTCTTCCAGGGCCTGGATCATGTCCGGGTCCAGGGCTGTGCTCACTAGCATCTCCACATAGCTTCGGTACATCTCTCGCATGGCCCGTGTCTTCAGCAACCGTCCTGGAACTACCCGCTCTGGGGAGATATGGGACATAAACTTATCTCTAGGCTACTGTGCCATAGACACACACACACACACACACACACACACACACACACACACACACACACACACACACACTACTTTCAATGGCAAGGATGGGTTCATAGTGCAGGCTCTTGCTAAAAGGGCACAGGCAAGCCCCTGGAGACTGAGATCAGAAAAAAGTGGCTTGGCCTCTTCAGTTGGAATGACATATTCAAGGTCACAAGAACACGGAGTGACAAGAACTACCATTTGGGGCCAGTAAACTGGGCCTAATTCAGTGTGGTTCCTTTGAAATCCACAGAAACAAAGTTGGTTACGAAGACACTGAATCAAGACCGATCAGCTGATAGTGGTGGTGCACACTTTTACTCCCACTTGGGAGGCAGAGGCAGGTGGATCTGAGTTCAAGGCCAGCCAGAGCTGCACAGTGAGACTCCACTGAAACCAACATATCCGAACAAAGCGCAGAGACGAGGGCCGAGGATGCAGCTGAGCTGGCAGAGTGCTCGTCCAGCATACACAAATCCCGAGGTCCCATGCCCAGCACCAAACAAACTGGGCATGATGATGAACGCCTACAATGCCAGTACTGCCACGCCACAGGTGGAGGCAGGAGGATCCGAGAGGCAAGGGCCACCCTCAAGTACAGAGCAAGTTCCAAGGCCTCCTGGGCTACATAAATCATCTTAATAATAACAATAATAATAAAAACAGAGAAAAGAGAGGGAAGAGAAGAAGGAGGAGGAGGAGGCAAAGAAAAGAAAAACGAAAGATGAAAAAGCTGTGAGGGAAAGGACCACACTGACCAACTGCTTTCACAGCTGAACACAGACTAAGTTAAAAATTTACACTAGAGCCGGGCGGCAGTGGTGCATACCTTTAACCCCAGCACTCAGGAGGCAGAGGTAGGCAGATCTCTGTGAGTTGGAGGCCAGCCTGGGCTACAGAGCTAGATCCAGGACAGCCAGGGCTACACAGAGAAACCCTGTCTTGAAAGAAAAAGAAAAAGAAAAGAAAAAAGAAACAAAACAAATAACAAAAATCTACACTGGGGCTGGAGACATGGCTTAGCGGTTAAGAGCACTGACTGCTCGAGAGGACCCGGTACCCGCATGGCAGTTCCAGCACCCACCACCTTCTTCTGGCCTCCGCTGCACCAGGTATACACGTGGTGCACATTGTGGATTATCTTTTTTTTTTTTTTTAAAGATTTATTTATTTATTATGTACACAGAAGAGGTTGCCAGATCTCATTACAGATGGTTGTAAGCCACCATGTGGGTGCTGAGACTTGAACTCAGGACCTCTTGAAGAGCAATCGGTGCTCTTAACCTCTGAGCCATCTCTCCAGCCCCCGTGGATTATCTTTTTGTACACTGTGAAGATGCGCCAGTGTTACTGGTTTAAAAAAGCTAAATGGCTAATAGCTATGCAGGATTTTCGGGCCGATTCAGAGCAGAGAGAATGCTGGGAAGAAGGGCAGAGACGCCAAGGTAGCCAGCTAGAGGGGGAACAAGTCCAACACACAAAATGGGATAGAGGTAAAAGCCACATGGTAGATAGACCATAGATTAAAAGATATGGGTTAATTTAAATTATAAGAGCTGGTTAAAAACAAGCCTAAGCTACTGGCCAAGATTTCATAATGAGTTTCCGTGTCGTGATTTGGGAGCTGGCTGGTGGGACAGAAAAATCCGCCCACAGGAACACAGACATATATGTAAGCAATAAATAAATAAATAAATGCCTGGAATCTTTGCAAACGGATGTGGTATACATGTTCAACTCTACAGGTGAGGTCATGCCTTTCTCAGGGTCAGCCAGGGAGTCAGAAGAAACACCACTGTCTCTGGGCTCCGGGATAGAGGCTGGTCCCACATCTGTCCCAGGCCTAAGGACCTGTGATGAACCCAAACCACCTACCACTCAACATAACAAGTGCTGCTGGCTTTGCTGGACTCGGTGAGCACCCAAGACAGGTGCTCCCTCCTGGTGCCTGTTCCCTCATCTGTACACGGTGTTTTATTTGTTTATTTATATATTCTGTAACTAATTTATTTACTCTGCAATACAGAAGATTCAAACACTGAGTTACATCTCGCCCTTATTTTTATTTTAGAAATGTCTTGTTGGGTTTTGTTTTTTTTTCCCAGGACAGGGTTTCTCTGTGTAGCCCTGGCTGTCCTGGAACTCGCTCTATAGACCAGGCTGTCCTTGAACTCAGAGATCCGCCTGCCTCTGCCTCCCCAGTGCTGGGATTAAAGGCGTGCGCCACCAACACCCAGCTATTCTTTCAATTTTTTGATACCGTGTTCTCATGTGGCCCCGGATGGCTGGCCTATGTCAGTATGCCTATCTTCTAGATGGAGTTACAGCAGCAGCTACCTCTTAGGGCTGTCCTGAAAATTAGGCAATTATGTACCAAGGTTTGAGCAGACAGACATCATTATATAGGAAAGTGACTGTGACTGTTAACTGTTAGCGTCTTCCATTGCTGGGGAGGAGTTCCCTTTGTCCCCATCTTGTGGAGGCTATCTACAGTCCTCAGGCTGACACTCACCCTGGCCCTCCTGAAGGCCAGTATTCCCTCCCTAGGTGACCCCCTCCGCCTTCAGCCCCCGGAACTTACCATCCTCACTGGGAGCACCAGGGGAGGACTCTGAGTCTGAGGAGCTGCCTCCAGGCCTGCCACCCGCTGAGGCATTACCCACTGCCTCTTTCAACCACTTCTTCCTCTTCTTCGGAGGTGGCTCGGCCTTCACCTTCGTGGGCCTGGTTTTGGGCAGCCGGGAGGTGGTGGACTGTCCTGTGGCCAGGCTCCGGTCATTCCTCATCTGCCGCCCACTGGTGGCCCGTTCGCTCCGTAAAGGTCTATCACCACCACGGGTTACCCTCTCCTTCTCCGCAGGTCGGGGTGGGGAGGGCTGCTCTGGGGCAGGGGGCTCGAGTACGGCGGGCTCCGGTGTCACTTCTGGAGGCTTCTCTGATGTTACCTTCTCAGGGGTCTCCGGCTTAGGAGGTGGAGCTGGGGCCTTGGATGGCGGTGCAGAGCCGCCCCCCACAGGGGTAGGGCCCTTGGTCTGCCCAGACCGTCTGGGAAAGCACAGAAGAGACTGTTATCAGCAGGTTGAAGGTTCTCACTCTCACCCCCTGGGACCCTGAGATATATCCCATAACGCTCACAAATGTTGTTCATGCTTTCTTCATGCGTAGGTGGGGAAATCTCTGCTCTCCCGCCCCCCCAAGCCTCTCTCCTTCCTCTCTCTGGGTCTGCCTCTCAGTGCCCCTCACTCTGGGTCTCTGCCACCACCTCTCTGGGTTTATCTCTCTGAGTCTCTGCTGCCTGCTTCTCCCACTATGGGTCTCTTTCTCCTTCTCCCAGCTTGTCTCCTGGCTTCTAGTTCCCTCACTGAAAAGCTCCATCGCCTGTATATGGAACCAGCCTCACCCTTCCCTCTCAGGGACCCTGTCACTGTCGGTACCTGACTGGCAATGGGGGCCGGTGCCAGGGTTTCCGAGCGCACACCCTCACATAATCCTTCTTGTTGACATTCTCCAAGAACTTCACATAGAGGCGCTGGTACCGGTTTTTCGCATCCCCAAAATAACCCAAATACTGTGGAGGGACCAAAGCCTGTGAGAGCCAGCATGCTTTACCCGTAAAAACCCACCTCCGGAAAAGGAGGTCTCCACCCTGCCTCGGCCATGCCAGAGAGGGACCCCAGTACTGAGCACTCTACCCCAAAGTCTGCACCACAACCCAACGGCTTACATTACTGGTGGCGCAAAACTGCCTCTGGCCATCCTTGATCTCTGGAGTGAACTTCTGCAGAAGGGCCTTCTGGACACGCCAGATGGGTGGAGGCTCACGGCCGGTCTGTAGTGCCAGCTGAGGAGGAGAACAGGGAGGCCTACAAGGTTACCCTCATCCTTGCCCTGCTGGCCTGTCCCCATAGAGAAAGCTGGAGAGACATGGTAGCTCACACCTCTAATCCCAGCATAAGAAACTGAGGCAGGAAGATTGTCACAAGTGTAAGCTGGCCTAGGCTACATTGCAAGGCTGTCACAAAAACAAATAAACAAACAAACCCCCCCCCCAAAATGAAGACCCATCTACAAACACTGTCCTCTTGATGGTCTCGTAATGCCCTAACCCCCAAGAGGAAGCCTGATTCTACCCATGTTTTCCTAGTGTCTCGTTAAAATGTTCCTTTTTTCCAGTGTCAGGGCTGAACCCAAAGTCTTGTGTGTGCTGCGGCACTGTTGACCCCCCAGGCCCTCACTGATGAGGGTTACACCCCCAGGATCTAAGACAGTCTCACTAACTTACCATCCTCATGGGTCGGCCTCCCCTGGATCTGGGATGGCAGGCTGCACAATCTGGCCCAGCTACCTACTAACGCTTGAGTAGGCAGGCTTCTTTTGCTTACACCACAGTGTTTGAACTTACTGATATTTAAGTACGGTAAGCTCTGAACACGTACCCACCATTAGTGATACCTGAATACTTGCTAGACCCAGGAACACAGCAGCAGAGACTCACAGCCATGGTCAGCTCCTACACCAGCATCCCTGTCCGTCTCCTTATGTGACTTTAGGCAAGACCCTCTCTGTGCCTCCTATTCAGCAGACTGTTAGAACACCTTCTCTACACTCATGTGACTGAGCTAAGAGTCATAAAAAACTGAGTCTGTGTAAGCAAACTGCACAATCCAAGAATAGACAGCCATTATCTAGCATGCAGGCCTCAATACTGGGGCTGGTACTCACAGCAGACATCACTAACTGACCCCAGATCTCACTACTTCTGAACACAATGCTAAAAGACAAACAAAGCAATAACTTGTGATAATGTGAAGAGAACATCTATGGAACTAGGTTAAGAGGTAGAAGTTGGGGCTGGAGAGATGGCTCACTGGTTAAGAGAGCATACCGTTCTTCCAGAGGAGCCACGTTCGGTTCCCAGCACACTTCAGATGGGTCACAAATGCCTGCAGTTCTAGCCAGCCTCCGAGGGCCCACACACATACACTTACAAAGACATACACATAAATAAAAATAAAATAAAACAAATCTTTAAAGAGTCAAAAAACAATCAACCTGGCCCCTTCTTTTGGGGGTATAGCCTGAAGGTGCCATCCAGAACCAGGAAGAAGCTTCTACCAGAAACCAAATCTGCCGCAGGCTGACCTTGAACTCCCAGTCTCCAGAGCTGTAAGACATTTGTCCATAAGCCACCCAGGCTACTGCAACTTAGTATAGCAATCTGAGGAGACAGTGATAACCACAAGGCCTTTCACGAGGCATTCCAAACACAGGGAACAATACACACAAATACACAGAATGGAGTATGGGCATGATGGCGTGGGCTAATCATCCCTGCTACTTAGGAGGCTGAGGCAGGAGGACTGAGAGATCAAAGCCAGGCAAGGATACACAGTAAGACACCATCTCAAGAAGTAAAGAGCTGAATGGTGGGAAGCCAGCCTAGAATCCCCTGTGAGGGGATGGGGTGTGGCTCAGCAACAGGGCTCTTTCCTAGCACATTTTCTTCCCTGGCTTCCAGCCCTAGGCGTTAGGTATGAGATATGTCATCAACCTGCCAGATGAAGGACAGCAGGGACAGACAGGCTCTCCCTCTTGACCTCTGACATCCTCCACTCCCAGGGCTGTAGCACTAGGGTCCCATGGCACAGGCTTTACCCCTGGCAACTGACCTTCACACATGAAGGGGACCACAGAGGAGATAAAACACAGGCACAAAACCCTCAACGGCCCGAAGAAGCCAGGCGTGGTACTGCATGCCTGCAATCCCAGCATTCTGGGAGTCTGACTGCTTCGACGTTGAGGCCAGCCTGGGTTACAGACTGAGACACAAAAGTGCTTCCTGAAAGAGGTGATGTCTAAATGGGTACTTGAAGAGAGTGAAGTATGTCCTGGGTGACACAAGAATGCAGAGAGGTGGTTATTGCATTCAAAGGCTACAGATCAAGTGATCAAGAAGAATTCAGGTGATAACTGCAATCAATTAGTCACGTCTGCCTTTTAATTTTGTACTCAGAAGTAGCAGGACCTGGGATCTATTGGTAATGTCTGCTTTGAGTACCAGCATAGTATGGGTATTGGCATGCCAAGTGATGACTATGTAGTCATAGCCTGGTGAGATTTATTTCCACACCCTCATTTCTTTTTCATGATTCCTGAATCAGTCATGTACATGTAAAGAAGGGGTTCTAACAACTTGCTGAATGAAAAGCACAGAGAGGGTAAAAGTGGCATACAGAGGTAAAGCAAGGACGCAGGCACCCTGCACCCCCGTCCTTTCTTCCAAGCTACCACATGGCTCCCATCCCTCCTGCTCTGTGACATCACAGGCTGGGTCAGAGGCCCCCAAAAGATAAATCTATTTCAGACCACATTCTGCTCAGCTCCAAAATACACAGACATTTAGCCCGGCAGGGAAACAATGCCTTCGAGTCCTCTCCCTTATCCCAAACCCTGCCCTACAGGAATCAGACCTCTCAAAAGTTTGCAGTCATATCAGACTTTCATGCCCAACCAGTGTGAACAAAAAACTCACTGTTCTGGTTCTGAAGAGACCTCCATGAAGTCCTGTTGGGGCTCCTCACCAGGCACCAAGCCTCTCCAGATCTGCCTCTCTGCTCTTTTCCCAACTGGGCGTTTGGTCTTCCTCCAAAACACCCTTCCTATTCTTCATTATTGATTTTTATTACTACATGTCTGTCTGTGGGTGCGTGTACCCGTGGAGGACAGAAGAGGGCAAGACATCCTCTGGGGGTAGAATCCATGGTTGTGAGGAGTACGATGTGGGTGTTGGGGAACTGAACCCAGGTCCTCTCCAAGAGCAGCTAAACCATCTCTACAACTCCTATTTTCAGTCTTCAGGAATGAACCCAGATATCACATCCTTGCATCCACCCCAGTCTATCTTTAAGGCTCGTACTTCCAGGCTCTCTTCTTGTCAATTGTATAGCCAAGGAGGCTCAATGATTGACTAGGAAGCTGCCCATCTCACGGACCGTATACTGAGGAAGTCAGCTCACTGCAGGACATCTGACTCGAACAGTCAATGGGTAGGACAATCTCTAGTTTCCATCTTGGAACCAAAGGATGACTGGGACCAATCAGATTATCTCCTAAGAATGTGACCTGTGATAAACTAAGCCATGTGCTGCTGTTAGTAGCAGGAATGTGAGCAGGTGAGCTACCTACACCCACGTATGCTATGTAACAAGAAAGGTTAGCTAGGTCCAGCAGCCTGGAACTCTCTACGTAGACAAGTCAGCCTCCAACTTGTGGTAATCCTGCCTCAGACTCCCAAGGGCAGGGATTACAGGAGAGCCACCATGCTTGGATAGGCAAGAAAATCTCTTGTGTGTCAGAGTTCAAGGCCCTTCAGAGCAACAGAGCAAAACCATACACAAAACCAAATCAAGCACGGTCCCAACAACAGGAAGGCAGTCATGGACAGCAGCAACAAATATATGGCTCTGAGGGCCTGAAACTTCCCCCAGTCACCTCCTTTACCTCCCTGCTGACCAAGGGCCCCACCAGCAAAGACGGCGTCTTCAAGAGCAGCTGTCCACCCAACCCCAGTACCCCAGGTCCTCCATGATCTGGCCTTGGCCTCCTTCCCGGGCTGTACTCATGGTCCAGCCCCTCACGCTAGCATTTCCTCAAACCTGCCATACTTCTCACATGAGGCCTGACACTGGCCATGACACTCACCCTTCTACAGAACTGAGCTGGAGCACCCTTCTCCTTTTCAGACAAGGACGCTGAAGTAGCCAGTGACCAACCCTGCACCATCCAATCTGGAAGCCCGTTATCCATATAGCTTTCTTCTTTTTCAGCGTTTCTCTGTGTAGCTTTTGGCTGCCCTGGACTCACTCTGTAGACCAGGCTGGCATTGAACTCACAGAGATCTGCCTGCCTCTGTCTCCCCAGCGCTGAGATTAAAGGCATGCACCACCATGCCTGGCTTAGATATTTGACTTAAATAATAAAGTACATTCAAATGGCCAATTTCACTTGAATTCCCTTCCCAACTCCCTGTTTAGCTCTGGCTATTCTGGAACTTGCCCTGGACTCACCCTGTAGACCAGGCTGGCCTCAAACTCACAGAGATCCACCTGACTCTGCCTTCCTAGTACTGGGATTAAAGACATGTGCCATCATCCCCTGGCTCACCTGAATTTTCTATACTTGTGGAAATGATAAAGTTTAAACTTTCATACAGAGTTGGGAGCCCCTGCCTAGAATGCCCCAGTGAGGGGCTGGGGTGTGGCTCAGTGGTAGAGCCCCTGCCTAGAATCCTCAGTGAAGGTCCCAGAAATGGAACTCAAGCCATCAGATTTTGGGACAGGTGCCTTTACCTAATGAGCCATCTCACTGGACGTAATTCTTACTATTAATTAATGAATATAAATCCATTTGTGTGTATACAGGCGTGCGTGTGGCTCAGCTGTGGAGTTTGGAAGGCGACTCGTGGGAATCTGTTTTCTCCTTTCACCTGGTGAGTCCTAGGGGTCAAACTCAGGTCCTCAGCTGCCTGGCAAGCAAGCCCCCAGGGACCCACCCGTCTCTGCCTCCTAAGCAGACTTAGGAAGTACAAGTAGATACCACCAGAGTTTGTGGGACGGAGCTCAGTAAGGTAAGTCCCCATGCTTACGAGGGACTTACCGACTCAGCCATTTCCCTAGTTTCTGTTTCATTTGAGACAGAATCTCATGTAGCCCAGGTTGGCCTCAATCTGTTACACAGATGAGGATGACCTCTACTTCTGACCTTACTGGCTCCACTTTCCAAGCGCTGGGATATCAGCTTCACACATGTCTGCTGCTTTCCAAGGCTGGTCTGAGAGTCAGGGGCTCACCTGAGGACCTTCCTGCCTCAGCCTCAAAACAACACTGCTCGGACCACCAAGGGTTTAAAAAAGAGCCAGAAAAGCCAATCATGGCAGGGCCCGACATACACCCTCTGTATTTTACTGAGTATTTACCAAGCCTTGTAGTAAAAGCCAGCCCAGTATCACAGCAACAGATCCAATGTTTCCAGCACCTTCTGTGTGTGGGCTGTAGAGACCAGGATAGGCCAGCATTATCAACATACCCCTGGGAGAAGCTCATGTCACCAGCTGTGATGGAGAAAACTGAGGCTTAGGACGACAACATGGCAGCCCACCTCCTCAGCTGGGGAGGTACAGTGGAGTCCAGCAAACCTGGTGTGGGAGAAGGCTGACTTGCTCACCTCCAGGAGTCCCTGACCCCAGCAAGAGGCATGGCCTCAGGGCTGGGCCCTGCCACTGCTCACACTTGAGTAGTATTTTAAGCATCTGAGTCCTCGCCTGGCCCCTTCCCTCTCCCACACCAGCTGGGTAGTATCAGATGGATGGCCCTGGCTCCTGTCCCAGCCCTGGCCAGGGAATGGGTCCCTTCCCAAGGCCCACTGGCTTTCCTGATCTGTAAGATGGGGCTAGTAAAGTCACTGCCTGGAGCCCTGTTCACCAGGGTCAGAAAAGACACAGCACAAGGACTGTGGAAAGCTTGCAATCTGGCCAGATTACCAACAAGTGAGGCCCAGGCCAGCCTGGGTAAATTAGGGAGACATTGCCCTTATCCAATCAACCATCGCTCCAGTCCCAATTCCCAGTACTCAAGATAAACGAAACAAAAAACTAAAATTGTTAGGTCCACCTCACAAAAAATTCTTAGAAGTTTCTGTCCTTGTCATGAATTCAACCCAATATCCATGTGAACTGGAGAAAGAACCAGCCGAGATTCAATGCAATACAATGTGCACAATGGCAATGCATAATCCCACCAAAGACATGCAGAACAGCCTCCCTGTGCTGACGACAGAGAGATGGCAGCCAGCTGAGCATCAGCTCTACTTCATCGGAGCAGCTGACATACCCTACCAAGCCCAGAACCAAAGAGATTCCTGACCAGCACTGACCACTGAGTCACACCCTCAGCTTCTCCCTGGGGGATTCTAGGCAAGCATCCTATTGCTGGACCACGCTTTCAGGGTACCCCTGATTCAGCCAGATATGCCTGTAAACCAAACCTCTTAGAGCACACCTAATTCTTTGGGGAGCAGGAAGTTGGTTAATACTATTGGCTGTTTCCAGTTTCACTCTGCCAGATCATGTGACAAACACCCACAGATTTCATGTTGCTGATAAATCTTTATTTACTAAACTGGAAGCCGGGAGTGGTACCGCATGCAGAGGCAGGTCTCTGTGAGTTTGAGGCCAGCCTGGTCTACATAATGAGTTCCAGGATAGCCAGGGCTCTGTAGAGACCTTGTCACAAAGAAAGACAAAATACAAAACTGGACTATGGCCAAGCATGGTGGTACACATCTGCAGTACTGTAGTCATGAGGATGGGACAAGAGGATTGGAGTACCTGGGAGCCAGCCGGACCTACACAGTGAGGTACAGCCCAGGCAGAGCTCACAGGGAGACCCCGTCTCCGGGAAGGTCCCTATCAGGAGCCAGCCGGACCTACACAGTGAGGAACAGCCCAGGCAGAGCTCACAGGGAGACCCCGTCTCCGGGAAGGTCCCTATCAGGAGCCAGCCGGACCTACACAGTGAGGTACAGCCCAGGCAGAGCTCACAGGGAGACCCCGTCTCCGGGAAGGTCCCTATCAGGAGCCAGCTGGACCTACACAGTGAGGTACAGCCCAGGCAGAGCTCACAGTGAGATCCCATCTCTGGGAAGGTTCTTATCAGGAGCCAAGTGTACTGTCACTGAGCTGTATTCCCAGCCTTTTTTGTATTAATTTCTTCACTATATTTTCCAGGCTGGCCTTCCCTCTATTCTGTAGCACAGGAAGGTCCTGGACTTAGGGTCCTCCTGTCACAACCCCCACAGAACCTGGGATGGCAGGCTGATACCAGCAGGTCCAGTTCTACACCAAGAATTTAAAACTCAGCCAGGCACTGGTGGTGCAGGCCTTTAATCCCAGCACTTGGAGGGAGAGGCAGAAGGATCTCTGAGTTTGAGGCTAGTCTGGTCTACAGAGTGAGCTCCAGATAGCCAGGGCTGCACAGAAAAACCCTGTCTCCAAAAAAAAAAAAAAAAAAAAAAAAAAATTAAACTCAGCCTGACACACAGTGAGCATCCCAAAGCAAACAGCTGTTATACCACCTGCAAGTTACACAGACCTGCACTAGGGTGACATCAAATATGTAAATGGAAAAGAATATACTCTGGTTGGATCCCTTCTGGAAGGAAATCCCCAAGAACTGGAATCACCAAATGATGAATTTTGAATCCTAAATTCCACAACACTGACCTGCCAGGCAAGATGTGCTCACTGCCGCATCAGTGGCATGGCGGGTATGGGGCAACCAACGGCTCTAACTGGATCTGAGCCTGGTCCACAGGAGGGGATTAATGTCTGGCCCTGTAAATCTGGTCAAGAGCCCACCGCCTGAGAAGTCATATGGCCCTGGGGGATGGGGAGGCAGACCCCTCTGTCATTCTACTAAATGGACACAATGTCACACAGCCTTCTAGATATGTACAGACACCCAGTCTGGTCGGAGAACCTTCCTTCTGCGATGGGCAGAAGGGGATGCGGAGAACCTGAAGTGACTGAAGATCACACAGCCTGAAACAGTCCATCTGAATCAACCCCAAAAGGCTCAGCGAGTGTCATGGAAGAGGGACAGAGTGAAGGAAAGCAAGTGTCCTCACTCACCACCGCTACCAGTCCCGTCAGACCCACCGTGGACCCAGAAGCACCACCGCAAGCCCGCCTCGGTAACCCCTCTGCCTGCACCCCCACACAGGCTGGCTTGTCAATCAGTGACATAAGACACGTGGTCAGGCTCCATTTGTGAACAATGCTGAGACTCACCTTGAGGGAGGGGATGTCCTCTGCACGGATGACAAACTCATCCCGCTCCCGGAAGATGCCCTCACCACCGCTCTCTCCGGCTTCCTCGTCTGTCTCCCCGCACACAGCTGCTGTCTCCTGCTTCTTGGCAAGGTGCAGGGGCCGGGCGTCCGGAGGTTCAGGGTCCTCTGGGGATGGGGCAGCAGGCTCCTCCGGAGCAGCAACTGGTGGGACAGCTGGGGGTGCTGGCGGGGGTGGTGGGGGTGGCGAGGGCAATGCTGGCGGAGGTGGCGGCTGTGGTGGAGGAGGTGAGCTAGCCACAGGGGTCACCAGTGGAGTAGGTGAGGGCAAGGCTGGAACTGGGGGTGGGGGTGGGGGTGGGGCAGGCTGCGGCGTTGGGGCAGGAGGTGGGGTGGGGGGGGGGCTTCTCCTCCAGCAGAGGAGGCTCTGTGAGGGAGAGGGGGAGGGGGAGGGGGAGAGGGAGAGGGAGACAGACATCAGATATGTGGTCTGCTCTGGACTTCCCCTGTGTAGCCCAAGCTGGCCGTCACCTCCTGATTTTCCTGCTTCAGCCTCAGAATGACAGTCATGTGCCACTATGCCCAGCTCTACTAACCATACAAATCCTTGTGCCTCTAACTGCCACTTAGCCCCCCGGCATATCCACAAATGTCCTTAGGCGTCACTAAGGGTGGAGCAGAAGCAGGAGACGATCACTCTCCTGTAGAGGTCCCTCCTGCTTCCTTCTGTGAGACCGCCACCATCACTTCAGAAACCGCATGGAGCTAATAAGGAGCTAATAAGGCCCCTGTCAGTCTCTCCAAGCCCTTGAAGCCCCTGTCCAACCTTTTTTTTTCTTTTTTTAAAGTTTCTTGAGACAGGGTTTCTCTGTGTACCCACCGTGGCTATCCTGGAACTCACTTTGTAGACCAGGATAGCCTCAAACTCACGGAGATCCGCCTGCTTCTGCCTCCCAAGAGCTGGGGTTATAGATATGTGCCACCACCACCTTGGTTAACCCTTAGCTCCATAACCTAATGTGTAACTCTGAAGCTAGGCCCCTTCTGTGACTCCCAAGTCCTCATTCCCTCCAAAGACATTCATGACCTTTTACAAACCTCTCCCATGCCTCCCCTATCTGCTGTCATAGACTTCTAATGCCATCCACATCTACCTAATTACTGTGTGTGAGTGTGAGTGTGTGTGTGTGTGTGTGTGTGTGTCTGTGTGTGTGTGCCATTTATGCAAAGCTACCTACAGAGACAGAAGAGGGTACCAGATCCTCTGGAACTGGATTTACAGGCAGTAGGATGTGGGTGCTGGGAACCAAACCCAGGTCCCTCTGGAAGAGCAATAAGCACGCTGACCCGCTGAGCCAGCTCTCCAGTCCCCCACATACTTTTCATAGTACTAAGGATAGAACCCAAGTTTTTCACTCATTTGGGAAAAACACCATGAGTCCCTTCCCTGGCAGATTCTCCACAGGCACTCTACCTCTGAGCCATGCCCCCAGTCCTTACTGGGGATTCTAGGCATGGGCCCTACCACTGAATCCACACCCAGGCCTCACTATTGACTCCTCAGAGCACTTCTGAGGCTCACATTCCATAACAGTTCCTAAGACTTCTCTGTTACCCCATTACATGTCCCTATCACTTACAGCCTATTCTGTCTCTAGCATCCTCTAGGGCCCGGTACCAGGCCCTGTGATTCCCTGCAACACTTCTGAGCTCATTAAGAAAAGATGTTCCGACGGGTGGTGGTGGTGGCTCACGAATTCAATCCCAGCACTCGGGAGGCAGAGCTAGGCGGATTTCCGAGTTTGAGGCCAGCCTCAAATCTACAGAGCGAGCTCCAGGACAGGCACCAAAGCTACACAGAGAAACCCTGTCTCAAAAAACCGAAACAAAAACAAAAACAGCCGGGGGGGGGGTGGCGCACGCCTTTAATCCCAGCACTCGGGAGGCAGAGGCAGGCGGATCTCTGTGAGTTCGAGGCCAGCCTGGTCTACAAAGCAAGATCCAGGAAAGGCACAAAGCTACACAGAGAAACCCTGCCTCAAAAAACAAAACAAACAAAAAAAAAAAAGGATGTTTCCTCTCAGAAAGGACTTTTTTCTGTCACTCAGGAAATCACCTTTGCCATACATGCTTGTCTACACAACTGTGTCTGCTGACTCACACCATCCCCAGACCACCTTCGGAGAGCTCACCAGGACTTCCATTGCTGTTGGTGCTGGGCAGGCTTGGGAGAGGGGGTGGCCCTGAGACTGCAGGTGTAGATCCAGGGCCTAAGGGCGGTTCCTCTGGTGTAGCAGTGTCCTTAGGCCCTGGGAGTGGTGGATCATCCAGGGCAGAGATGGCCGAGGAAATGCTTTCCTGTAGGTCTCGGTTCTTGGCCACAGAATCTTCTTCATCAGAGGAGAAAGAGGGCAGTGTCTCCAGGTTGCGTTTCAGCTCTTCATCCAGGCGCTTGCAGGGCGAAGGGCAGCCCAGCCCGAGCCCCTCACTTTCTGCAGCCTCTAACGCGCCCCCCAGGCCAAAAGGACCAGAAGGTGCAGGGTGCGGCGGCGGCACAGTGGGTGTGGTGGGTGGTGGGGGCTGCAGGCCTCGGGTGGCCACAGAGGTTGGCACACTCTTAGGGGGGCTTAGTGGAGGCGTCAGGCCGGCTTGGTAGAGTGGCGGGTGCCGCTTGCCTGACTTGAGAAAGTCGAGGAAAGAAGCCATAAAGCCTGACTTCATCTCCGGCTGCTTCTCTTCTACCTCCTTGATCTTGGCCTCAATTTTCTCCCGGGTCAGGTTGGAATCCAGGCTATTGTGGTCTACACCCGAGATGGCATCATTGGAAGGTGCTCCCATGCCCTCACCAGCCTTGGGCACAGACAGCTTGATCTAGACATGGGGACAGCAAAGAGTCAAGGTCCAGGGGCCCATGCCATAGGTCTCCTCCCTCAGATCCAGGGATCCACATTTTATCCTTCCAAATCTCTGAGACCTAGGAGTTCCATACCCCACCTTACTTTAGACCAAGTCCAAAACCTTCAACCAGGCTGTGGAGCCCTGGATTTCAATCCAAATGACCTTATTTAAATGGTAGGAGGCCAGGTCAATAGTTCCTTCCAGTACCCAGACCTTCCATAATATTCAGGCACACAGGATCTGAATGCCCAGCCCATCCTTCCATTTACAAGCCTTAGAACCTGGTTCTCCTGACACCCTGTCCTCTCGTGAGCACCACATTACAATATTCCAGCTCCTGAAGACACCAGAATTCCACCTAGGTAACCACAACTCCGATGCCTAGACCACCCGGCCACCTTCAACCTCAGACAGTCCAGCCCAACCCCTCCAAGACCCAGTCCCCCTCACCTTAAGTGGTTTCAGGGGCTCCAACCGAGTACTTCCCATTTCCTCAGCCTTCCTGCCTCTTCCCCTACCCCGGCCCCGAGGTTTCTTGGCCCCATCAGTGGCCATGGAGGCTGAGGCTGGCCCTGCAATGGTGGGGCCCTCCAGTGGACGAATCCGGGGTCTCCCCCGGGGTCGGGGAGGACCGTCACGCTTTGCCTTGGTGGGCTTGCGGCCTCGGCGACGAGGGCCATCAGGACCAGGGTTGGGTGGGCAAAAGTCTATATCACCCAGTGGTGAGAGGGCTGGTCGGGAGCGGCAGCTAGACACCAGATCAGGCAGGCGCCTTGGGTTTAGACGGATATCTGCAGGTACGTCGGCTTTGTCCTCATCAGCCTCAAACTCATACTCCTGCGCATACAGCTTCTTGGGTGTCTGGAAGGGGGGGTCTCGACGCCGTAGTAAGTGAAATGAGGATGTCTTCAGCAGCTTCTTTGGCTTGGTTGAGCAGAAGATGGGCGAGGTGAGACCACCCTTGGGCTCGGAGACAGGTGGTGGCGGGGTGGCGGCGGCGGCGGGGGTGCTGACTGGTGTGGCCCGCCCTGGATCAGGCCCAGTGGCTCTGCATTGACTGTGGAGGGAAGCTCAGGGGGTTTGTTGGGATCCAGACCCAGGCCTGGAGTCTCTGGTCCAGTTCCAGATGCCCGGCCTCCACAGTAGGGTCCATAGGGGTCATAAGCAGTAGGGCCAGGGGGTGGACCGGCACCAGTCTTGGGGTCCCCATCATCTTCAGTCTGTCCAGCCTTGCCATAGTCATCAGCTGCCCCTCCACCAAACATCTCCTCCATGGTGGGGAAAAAGCTCCGTTCCTCATCCTGAAGCAATGAGTCGGGAAAGCAGATAGACGTGAGGGGTACAAACCGTGGTGCCTTGGTCCCTTGAGGGCTGGGACTTCTGTAGGCGCCTGCAGGATCCTTGCCCTCTGAGTTAGGTGGTCCCACACCAGTGTCCCCAGGACCTGGCGGCAATGGTTCCAGAGCCCCGAGCAATTCTTGCATTGCTCCAGGAGGCTCCAGGCTCTCCTCCGGTCGTAAACGAGGACTTGGTGCTGTGGGCTCCAGGCCATGACTGCGAAGGTGGGCTTCGAGCTGCAGAGGCATGGGTGGTGGTGGTGGGGGCGGCTGGGGAGCCCCATCCCGGGTGGCTGGCTCAAGGAGGTGGACACCAACTTTGGGGGCACTGGGTGAGGGGCTGGGGGCGTGGCTGAGCACGGAAGGGAGCAGCTGGGGGGGAGGTGGAGGCAGCACCATTGGAAGGTCAGGACCTCCAGCCTCTAAGAGAAGGCCATGGGGTGTGGGCTGGGTTGGCTGGGCCGTGGGTGGTGGGGGAGGTGGGCTCTTCTGTAAGAAGGCTCCCAGCTCCTTGGCACCTGCTCCATAGTGAACAACTGAGGTGGCGAGTCCCTCTGGGGTTTCGCCGCCTCGTTCTGGCCCCTTCTTCTTCTCCTTCATCCTCCCCAGGCCCAGCTCCAGTGCAGCCGTGGCACTCTCATCCAAGCTGGCACTGGTCCGGATGACACTCTGCAGGTGGTACCTCTGGGGATCTTCCTTGGCCAATTCATAAGGTGTGCCTGGCGGTCCTCCGGCTCCCCCACTGCCCCCAAGTCCCTTAGAGGCACCAGCCGGCCCATCCTCGCCCACCAAGCCGTCTGCCCCTGAGGTCCGAGGTGGGCTGGGTGCCTGAAGCAGGTGCTGAATCAGAAACTCTTCATCTTCTGTGCGCTCAGTGGTAGCACCACCAGGGCCGGCAAGCAGCTCTGAGCCATCTCCTTTTCCCTTGTAACCACCTGCTCCAGCGGAATAGTTGCTGGCTCCAGGGGGCGCCAGGAATGGAGCCGAAGCTAAGACAGAACTTAGGTATTTGCCAGGAGCTCCTGGAGAGCCAACCCCAGGAGGGCGGCCAGTAGCAGGCGGTGACTGGAGAGGCCGGATGATATGAGATGGGCTAGCCTCTCCACCACCTCCCAGAGAACTGGGTCCCCAGCCACCTCCATGGCCTGAGAGAGCTGGAGAGTGGCCAGTACTGTAGCTGAGGGAGGGGCTGGCTGTGGGGAGCCCCTGTGAATGGGCAGCTGGCCCTGGGTAAGGCTCACCCTGTACCCCATAGAGCTGGCCCTGAAGCTGGTCTGGAGAGTAGCTCTGACAGGTAGCCAGGCCAGGAGGTGGGGGACCGCTGGGGGGCTGCGGAGGCCCACCAGAATAGCTCGGGCCTTTGCTTAAGTCCTGTGCTTGACCCCCTCCAAACCCTTGCCCATAGGCCTGGGGTCCCAGAAGCCCTTGGGGCTGACCAGGAGAATATGCCTGGCCCCCAGCCCCGGCAGCCCCAGAGGCTTTTCCGGCAGCATAAGCAGCCGCTGGTCCACCCAGGCTCTGACACTTGGGTGTGGCGGTAGATCGAGGTGGTGGTGGTCTGGTGGCGCCCCCTGTACCTGGTCCATAACCTCCCTTGCTTGTCTTGTAACCAGGGGACTGGATGATAGGGCGGTACCCACCACCACCCCCAGCCCCACCTCCCCCAGCAGTCTCCGGGCCTGCGGCCCGGCCAGCTGCTCCAGTTGTGGCTCCACTGGGCCCACCCTTGCTAGGTTCTCCAGCACCTGGAGAAGGTTCCCCCCCTCCCAAAGGGCTGCAAGCCAAGCTGGCCCGGTGGCCCATGGAGGGATAGCTGCCTCCGCAGCTCAGATAGTGCTGCAGGGAATGGGCTGGGGGTGGGGGCGGTGGGGGCTGGGCACTGGCTGGCCGCTGGTAGTGTTTGATGACTGTGTCCTGTCGGGGCAGGGCCCGCTCGGGGGGCGGACCCGGGGCAGCACCCGAGAAGTTGTAGAGCTGAGGGGATGATGGTTCCGCAGCAGTGGCTGCTGAGGAAGAAGCCAGCAGATTGAACTGAGTGGGGAGGTGGCGCGGAGGTGGAGGTGGATCTGGGGGACCGGGACGGTAAGGGGGGGTCTGAGCAGGGCCAAGGCCAGCAGGCCCCAAGACACCACCCCCTGCCAGGCGCTCGAAACCCAATGACGAGGGCACTGTAGGCGCCTGCGAGGGCTTCAGGTGGAGCACATCATGGGGAGACAGGAGCCCATTAGCAGGAGGACTGAATGGTGGGTCCTGGAGACTGAGGGAGGAGGGCACTGGGAAGGGGCGGCTGCCGAAGGAAGCTGGGTGCTGGTAGGCAGACAGGGCAGAGGAAGATGGAAAGGTGCTGGAACCCGGGAGGGCACCCGAGATGAAGAGTTCCGTGGGGCCTGGTGTGTGCATGGCTAGGGATGAAGAAGACCACAGGTCAGAGTGGACCACCAGACAGCCCTTCTCCAGCCCTCTGGGAACCCGCAGTAGCTTACCTGTTTGCCAGGAAGGACTTCGGAACTGGGAGAGGAGAGAGGAGGCAGAGGGGCCAGGCTGGGGGCCCCGGGACTCCAGGGCCGAGATGAGGTTCATGACGGAGGCGTCAGGCCCTGCTGAGCCTGCGTGGTGGAGGCCAGTGTCAAAAAGTCCAGAGAGGCCTGGTAAGACACGAGAGGGCAGGTCAACCAGGCCAGGCGGAGGCAGGGGTCAGAGGGGAGAGGAAAGCCTAGGCCAGTTCAGAAAATGGCTGGAGAGAAGAGGGCAGACAAGCAAATAGAACCCAGCACCTTTCAACTCAGTCCTCACGAGGCTGAGGCAGGAGGATCAGACCTTCAAAGACAACCTGAGCGACTTAGTGAGGCCCTGTCTCAAAATTAAAGGCAGGCAGGAATGGAGGGAAAGGCAGCATGGAGGGAAGAAAGGCGTTGCTAAGTGCTGCACATGCAACGCTCAGGTTCGAGTCCCAGCACCACAGAAGTACTCACAAAAAGTCCAAAGAGGCAGAAAACAGGGAAAGAGCCAACCAGGAGAACCAGGGGTCAATCTGGACTGGTTTAAAAATCGGAGGGAAGGGAACCAATCAGAGGTGTGGGCGGCAAGGCCACGGTGCTGGTGGAGAGGTTACGTTAAGAAAAAAAGGGGCGGGACAACAAATTGAAGCCAATAAGGGAAAAAAAGGAACCAAGGAGCCAAAGGATCATGCAAACTCACTGGGAAAGAAAGGACTGGGATGGGCTAGAGAGAGGAGGAAAAGCCTGGAAGAGAAGGTGGGATTTGGGGGCCCCTGATGGGTAGCAACCAATAGGAGTGAAGGGGGCGGGTCCATAAAGCGCCTGACGAATCCGGTGTGAAATGAAGCAGGGACCAGCAGCCTCAGAGGCAACCAATCAGGAGAAGTGGCAAAAAAAAAAAAAGAAAAAAAGAGGGCCAGGACCAAGGGCAAGGCCAATTAGCAGGGGTGGAACTTTCAGCAACCAATCAGGTGTCTTGGGGGCGGACCGGCCCCAGCCCTCCGGGATGGGGACCCGTACCTGCCGGGTGGTGGTTGGTGGCATAGCTTTGTAGTGGGTGGGGGGCCGCGTAGGCCTGGCGGTGCAAGATGTCGGTTTCTGGGTGCGAGGTCCGGGAGCTGCCGTAGACCAAGCTGAGAGCAAGGGAGAGATGTCAGAATCTCCTCTCAAGCTATCTTCTGAGAAGAGGGCTGGGGGAACCTCCCACTTGACTGGAGGTGTTACTCCACGGAACCCTGAGATAACACCAAGGAATCCAATTGCCCCATGAGGGGAGCACAAAAAACGACCCTACTCTGGAAGCCTTCAGAGTCCCACGTTTGCAAACAGGCATGCAGAGACAGAGGACGTAAGGGGGAAATCTACAGTAGCCCAAGTGAAAAGTGTGGTCCTCTCCTGGAACCCTCCCCCGGCACAACAGAACCAAAGGTCCAACCCTGCAGGAACACATGGGTACCCCAAGCCCCGCTGGAACAGCACAGACGCTGAATTAGGGAAGGGATCCAGGCAAGCCAGGAGCAGGAGGCAGCCTGTGTCCCAAATGGCAAGGGGAGAAGGTGGAGAGGGGACAGGACCCAGGGAAAGTCCCAGGTACAAGTACTGACATGAATGAGGTACATCCCCAGGGTCTGAGGTGCAAGTGCATGGGCTCAGCAAAGCCAGGCGCGTGTGCAAACAGGAGTTCGATTCACAAATGGGGGAAGAAAAGGTCCTGAGTGTGAAGTCCCACTCGAAAAACTTGTACACGCTGAGGAAACTCAAGTGTTGAGGGGGAGGGGCTGAAGGGCAGGTGAAGAGTGAGGACACGCAACACAGATTAATCTGCAAGAGTCAGATTCACAAGTGAACATGCCGCTGGCCACGCGTGCAAAGGGCCCACGCTCACACACGCAAACACAAACGAGGAAAAGATCAGACTCTACCCCTACAAGGGCCCAAATCTGTGGCCCTGGACCGGAGGGCAAAGAGTGCACCATCAACCAGGATTCTCAGCTTTGAGGGAGGTGGGGAGCAGAAGGGGGCGTGCCCCTAATCCCAGGACCCCCCCAACACACAGAAACCTAGCTTACAAAGGGGGCGGGGCCCCGTGCCCACTCTGCGCGCGGAATTTCTTGGAGGGGGGAGGGCCCGAGTGGCCCAGCCTCGCGCAGCCCCGGAACAATAGGACCTGGGAGGGGGTGCGCGCCCCCCCAGGTCTGCGAGCTAATTCTCCTTTTCTCCCACCTTTGCAGTTGCAGAGCCAGGGGCGCCTGGGGGGAGGGGTCAGCAAGCCGGGAATCCAAAGATGGGGGCAAGTCCAGGCCTTGCATTGCCAATCCTTCCCATCTTCCCAAGGCCTTCCCGGTTCGAATTTGTTTTTGCGCCTCGCCTGCCTGCTTCGTTTCTCTTTTGCAAGCCGGAGCTGGCTTTGGCGGAGTTTACAATTTGCAAACTGGGGCGGCGGCGTTGTTACAAACCCAAAGAAGGCCGCTCCCTTGCAAAAGCCGGAGGGGGAGTTGGCGATGCACGCGTCGCCGGGCGGGCCCCAGGCCCGGGCCCGACAGGAATCCCCCACCTCTTGGCCCGTTCCTCCAGGTCCCCCTCAGCCCCTTACCTAGCTTTCGCTGACCTCTCGTAACTCCATCCCGCCCCGGCGCCGAGCGGGTCCCCGAAGCCGGCGCTGGGGTAGTTCCTGTCCATGAATTGGCCGCGGTGGAAATTGGGGGGAGGGGGAGGGAGGGGGAAAGGAGGGGGCGCGCGCGCGCTCTCCTCCGCCGCCGCTCCCTCCGCTGCTTTTTTCCTCCCTTTCTCTCTCTCTCTTTTTTTTTTTTTTCTTTGCGGCCACCGAAGGCCCCGGGCGGGGGAGGGAGGGGGCAGGGACGGAGGGGCGGGCAAAGGAGGGGTGCAGCCGCTGAGCCAAGGAGGGGGGGTTCCCCCTGGAGGAGGGAAAGGGGGGAGGAGGGACCCCGCTGTCTCCGCCTTTGCCCCGGCGCTTGCAAGAGAGAAGGGGGACGCGCGCTCGGGAGGGGGCGTCCCGGACGGCCCCGGAGTGGGTGCAGGCACTGGGTGCTCGCTCTTTCGCCGCCGCCGCCGCCGCCTCCTCCTCCTCTGCGCTCACGGTGCAGCCATCTTTGCACAAGGCGGCTGGGGGAGGGGGGAGGGGAAGGGGGGCGGGCGGCGGGGTGTCTGGCTGCGCTCCGCTTCCTCCCACAATCCCGTGCAAATGCAAAAAAAAAAAAAAAAAGAGAGAGAGAGAGAGAGGAGAGAGAGCACTAGCGGAGCCTGGGAGAGAGAGCTAGCGCGAGGAGGAGAGAGAGAGAGAGAGAGAGAGAGAGAGAGAGAGAGAGAGAGAGAGAGAGAGAGAGAGAGAGCGAGCGAGCGAGAGAGAGAGAGAGAGAGAGAGAGAGAGAGAGAGAGAGAGAGAGAGCGAGCGCGAGCGCACTAGCGGAGCCTAGGGGTGTAGGGCACAGCGCCTGTACAGAAATCCAGTTCGCTCCACCGCGCGCAGATGAGCGCAGGAACGGGGTTCAGTTCATTTGCATTTTTATTTTTCTCGAATAATCTCAATTTGGGGATTTGTGTGTGTGGGGGGGTTCTTTCTCTTTCTTTTTAAATTTCTTCCTTTTCCAAAAGGTTTTTAGGTAGATAGCAGTTCAGCTCAACTCCATTTCCCCGGGTGCAACACAAGCGTGACACCTTTTCCAGCACATAGCAAATGCGCCCTCCACCTTTATGCTGGATTACGAACCGCCCATGTGGGGAAATACACGAAGACGGGCGTGTGCACGGGCCTGCTTCTCTGCGTGTACGCTCCCCGCGACACGGTGAGGCGACAGTCAAGTCACGTCTTGTCCGAGTTTCAGGGCCGGTGCTCAGGAAGGGCGGGTGCGAGGAGCAGGGGCACGGACTCGGCAACACGATGGTCAGGGACATGCGTGTATCCGTGCGCGGCGGAAACACGTGTGTCGTGATAGACGTCGGGTCCGACGACCCTGACTCTCCCACGCACACATTGAAGCCAGGGAGTCGAAGAGGCCCAGCGACTTCCGGAATCTGCTGTGAATCAGGGGCACAGTTCGGGGAGCCCGCGCTCCGGAGCAAGTCTTCAGTGAGGCCTTCTGAGGCTACCCGGGGTGGGGGTGGGGAGCGTACAGTTGCAGAGTCAAAAAAGCCCCCTCCGCCAAGACCACACCGACCCGCCCTTGGTGCTTCAGCCAATCCTGAATCCTGTACGCACAAGCCCCACCTTCCTGAAAAGCTGCACTCTTGCAAGGCTGGTCCACGCCCCTACAGACAATTGCGTAGGGCCCGCCCTGCCCTGCAAGCCCCGCCCCATGTAGACTTCCCAAAGCACCAAGCCCTGCCCCTGGGGGACACGCCCCTCCCACGCGTTGCCTTCCTCTGCACTATAACCACCCCCCCACCCCACCCCCCGGCAGAAGCCCCACCTCATACCTGGAGTAAGGGGGCGGAGGGGCGTCGTGCACCCCAGAGGCTGCTAGTGCCTGCTCGTAGGTAGGGAGGCCTGGGGGTAAGGGTGGAGACAAGGGCGTCGGGGGACTCAGGGGGCTTATGAGCCCGGTCCTGGAGACAGAAAAGAAGTAGTTAATATAAAACCTACCTTGGAGTTGGGCTCAGCGTTTAAGAGCACTGGCTGCTCTTGCTGAGGACCCAGGTTCCATTCGCAGCACCCACATGGCGGCTCATAACCATCTGTAATTCCAGTCCCAGGGGTCCGATGCCCTCTTATGACCTCTGATTGCGCCAGGCATACATGTGGTATACATACATACATGCATGCAAAACAACCATACACATAAAATAAATCTTTACAAGAAATAAATAAGAAACATACAAGACCAAGGGGTTACAGACTAAGACTCCTTAGTCTTAGTGGGAAGGGACAGAGGTGGAAGGGAGATGGCCCAGAAAAGTGCCTGATGGACATAGACAGGTAGACATGAAAATGAACCTCAAATGCACACTCTCATCCACAGAAACATGGGTGCACCAAGGTAACAGAGAAACAGCAGGTGGACAGACACCAGGGACAGACAAAGTTCGGCAGGTCCACACAGACAGGAACAACACAGAAACATTTAGTTTCAAAATTTCCCAAATCCACTCTTTTAAGCAAGGTTGCCCAAGCTGGCTTCAAAACTCCCAACAATCCCGCCTAGCCGCCCAAGCATTGGGATTGCATGTGTGAACCACCCTTATGGAAGAATGGCTTCCAAATCCATTCTTTTCAATTTTATTTTTATATTTAAAGTAGTTATGTATTCTGTGAGGGTGTGTATGTCACATGCCCACACACAAATGATGGTCAGAAGGCAGCCCGGGGGAGTGTTTTCTCCCTCCACCATAGGGTCCTTGTGATAGAACCCAGGTTGTCAAGTTTGGGGGGCACCCAGGAGCACGGGCAACCCCACATCCCAGCCCTTCAAGGGCTGCCTTTACACAGGCATTCCACTACTCACCTACACCTTCACTTCTCTTTTCACATTTTATTTTGAGAAAGGTTCTCCGTAAGTTACCCAGGCTAGCTTTGAACTCACATTGCAGTGAAAAGGTCTTGAACATTTTTAGAGCCTCACCATGACACCCAGGTATAGCTATCAGACCCCCTGTGAGACTCTGCTGATGTGAAAGACACATATACAGCTCACAGCTCATACAAACACATGCTGCGACCTGCATTCACGGAAAAGACGATGCCACTGGCAGCTATGGACCAGAGCCTACACAGGAACAGCCTCACCACTTGAAATTTGGTACTCAAAAGACAGGTATCAACTTCACACAGATTTTCTCTCCATAGGCCTGTGGCTCCAGACTCTTCATCACTGGTCTCTTGCCTCAGACTAGCCATTCTCCTCAGATCAAGCCTCCCCCTCCCACTTTCCTCTCCATTTATCTCCCACATTCCCTCCTCCTGGAAGACCCCTTACTCTTGCTGACAGGACTCCCGGACTCTGAGTCGGCGCCGCCGTCTGTAGTGCAGATACCAAAAGGCCCCCAAGCCAGCCAACACGATGAGCAGGATCCCAGAGGTCAGTCCCACCGCCAGGCCTGCGACATCTACTCGTCCACGCCCTGTGGGTAGAGGGTACCACTGATCCGGGGCTACCACCTCCTCCAACATCTCAATTCCTTTCCCTAAGGGCATGGGCTAGGAAGTAAGGCAGAGAGACCTGAGCTCCCTTCCTGCTCCTGTGGCCTCAGGCAACAAACACTGGAGCTTTCTTAGAGTGTCTGTTTTCTGCTGTGCAGAATGGGAACATGAACCCTCCCAGGAGCTCTTGAAAACTCATTGAGATCTGAGTAGGGAGTGATGGCCCAGGCCTGTCCTCTCAGCTACTTGGGGGTGGAAGGGGGTCCTGAGGCTGAAGGATAGTATGTTTGAAGTCTGTGTGACAGTGAACTCAAGGTCAGCCTGGGCAAGTTAGCGAGACCCTGTCACAAAGCAAGAAATGAAAAGAGAGTTGAATTTGGGATGTACTTAGTGGTAGAGCAGTTGGGCCGCATACTCACGGCCCTGGGTTCATCCTACCGCGGAGAGGGAATGGAAGGAAGAAGATTCATCGTAAACATATGAATGTGTATCTTCTACTTAAACTGAACTGTTAGTGTAGCACAAGAGGAGGTGCCACCCCATAGGATTTACAAGGATAATAACGGATAAATTGGAGGACACACTGAAATATGGAGGTGTCGAACTTACATGGCGCTGTGCCTAAGGTGCAGACCCCATCAACAAGCTAAGGGACTAAAAGGAGACTTCAGCATCCCTGCCCTCAATATGACTTTGTTTGTTTTTGGCTCTTTTTATTTTCAAATATGTTTATATACTTCTTGTCATGCTGGCGATCGAACCTCTAGGGGTTTTGTTTGTTTTGTTGGTGGTGGTTTTAGTTTTTCAAGACAGTGTTTTCTCTGTGTAGCCCTGGCTATCCTGGAACTCACTCTGTGGAACAGGCTGGCTGCCTGCCTCTGCCTCTTGAGTGCTGAGATTTAGATGTGTGCCACCACTGTTCCAATGAACTTCTAGCTTTTTAAAAGATTTATTTTATGTGTATGTGGACCACTCGTGTCTGGGGCCATAAGAGGTCAGAAGAGGGTGTTGGATTCCCTAGAACTGGAATTGATGATTGTGACCATTATGTAGATGCTGGAAACTAAGCCTAGGTCCTCTGCAAGAACAGCAAGTGTTCTTAACCTGAGTCATCTCTCCAGCCTCCTGTTGATTTCCTAAATAATTTATTTTATTTTATTTGTGTGTATGTGTGCGGGAGGTAGGTGCACGTGTGTGTGGGTGCTCACAGAGGTCAAAGGAAGACATTGGACCCTCTGGATCTGCTAGAGTTATCACCCGTTGTGGGCAGCACCCAACTAGGGTCCTGGGAACCAAACTCCAGTATTCTGCAGCAGCAGCAAGCACTCTGAAGTGCTGTGGCATCTCTCTGGCCCTTCCGGCTGATACTTTTTTTTATAAGGCATGAGGGAACAGGATCTCTCTCCCCTTAGGCTGAGGATTTCGTAGAGGTAAGAACTAGTGGCTGGCTGCTCTGCTTCTCTGATCTTTCAGTTTTCACCCTGATATCTGGCTCTGGGTTTTTTATTAAAAGACCATCTAAGATTTGAACAACATCTCTGTGTGTGTGTGTGTGTGTGTGTGTGTGTGTGTGTGTGTGTAGTCACCACCTTGCATGTTTTCCCCAGGAGTCATACACTGTTATTTTTTTTCATTTAATTATTGATATGTGTGCATATATGTGTGTGGAGGTCAGAGGACAACTACTTCCAGAAGTCAGACTTCCAGAAGTCAGTTCTCAGTTCTCTCACTCTACCCAGTGGTGTCCAGGGACTGAACTCCGCTCCTCAGGCCTGATGACAAGCACGGCCACCTGCTGGGCCGTCTCACTGGGACTCACTTGTTCTCTCAGAAAGGTTCTCCCTTTAGGAGGAGAGGGGGCAGACCTCAGTGACTTAGGCAGGCTGGCTACCCAGGGAGCCCCACAAACCCTCCTGTCTCTCCTCAGTCCACCAGCATGCTCAGCTTTTCCTGTAGATTCTGGGGATCAAACTCGGATCCTTGGGGTTGTGTGGCAAGCACTTTACCAATGATCCATCTCTTCAGCCCTCGGTTTTGTCTTGAGACATGGAGTCTCAAGCTGGCCTCGAACTTGATATGTAGCAGAGGCTGGCCTTGTACTCACAATCTTTCTGCTTTGGCCTCTGGAGTAGCTGGGACTGAAGGGCCAAGGTCTGGGCCATCTTATCTGGCTACCTCTTGCTTTTAGCTTGCAGTGAGAAGACAGGGCTTCCAAAGTCTGGCAGATTTCAGGTGATCCAAGGAGCCACTAGGCCTTGCTAGGATTGTAGAAAAGGAGCTATCTTCCCTAGCAACCAGTTCCACTGTGAGGACTCCAGCACAGACCCAGGGCCTGTTGCTAAGGTGCATCCACCCCTAGCAACCAGGCCATGAGGGGGTGGGGCAGCTGGTGCCCAGAGGGGGGTCCTCCAGCTGGGCAGGAGGCCCTGGTCCTCCAGCTAGGTACGGTTGCTAGGGAGAAGGCCTCCTTAGCAACCAGGCAGGCTGTGGCTGGCATGGGGCTGTGGGGGGAGGGGAAGCCAGCCAGGTAGTGCTTCTGGCTTCCTCTGTCTGGCCTGGCCAGGGCCCTGTTGCTAAGGAGCAGCCCCCCTTAGCAACAAGGCTCAAGCCAAGATGAGGGCTTCAGAACTCAGAGGAGGGGCTGGGGTAGGCAAACTGGACAGGTGAGAATGGCCAGGCTTCCTGCCCTAGCTCTGTTGCTAGGGAACAGCCCCATTAGCAACGAAGATGCAAGCAAGGGGCTGGGGCTCCAGAGTCTAAAGAAGGACCCAGGTGAGTCTGTCCTTCTGATAGTCCCCATGAAAATACCCTTCTGTCCATGTACCCACCCACATGCTCCCCTCCTGGGGCCTTGGGCCCTACTATGAGTGTGAATGCAGTTGTGCTGGGTTTCTCAGACAAGGGCCATCATGAAAAAGGAGGGGGCACCTTGTCAGCCATCTCTGGGCAGCATGGGATCTGAGAGAAGGTGGTCCTTGTATGTGTGGAGGAGACTTTGGATGGAACTCCAGGGCTAAGGGCTGCTTCCCCGAGTACCACTCACCTCCCTTGCCATTGTAGGTATAGCTTTCCCAGAAGCGTTCCTAGAAGGATTGGAGGGGAGAGAAGGGAAAAGAAGCAACTAGACATGGAACAGGCCCCCACAGCCAGTCCACCCTGATATCTGAACCCCAGGGAGGTAAAGAGGGAGGTGAAGGCTGGATGCCTAAGGTCCTCAACACCTGGGGAAGACAGAGAGGACCCAGACGCCAGGGTCCTGAGGCTCTCACCGTCAGTGTGTTGTCCTCAAAGTATTCCCGGGCCTCCTCCCAGGAGCACCTCTCCTCTTGGCACTCTCGTTCCAGGTTTCCGGGGGTCAGCAACTCCAGGTCCCAGTGGTTAGCCCGAGGAATCCGCCTGTGGCCAACTAGGAAACTCTGGGCATCCGGGGGATCCAGGAAGATGTCAAGAACTAAGGACATCAGGGTCAAAAGCAGAGAGGCCTTAGGATTGAGGACAAAGAAGATAAAGAGCTACGAGGTTCTGAGGGGTGAGGGCCAGGTTTGGAAATCCGCAGGTATGAGAAGGAGGGCCAGGGTCTGGACGATTGGGTATGAGGAGTCTGGGAATCTATTTCCGGAGGAGGAGGCTGGGGCATGGACTTATGGGTCTGAGGGAAGAGACTGGGACCTGGACCCCTGGGTCTGAGGGAGGAGGCTGGGGCCTGGACCCCTGGGTCTGAGGGAGGAGGGCTGGACCTGGACCCTTGGGTCTGAGGGAGGAGGGCTGGGGCCTGGACCCCTAGGTCTGAGGGAGGAGGCTGGGGCCTGGACCCCTGGGTCTGAGGGAGAAGGGCCAGGGTCCGGAAGCCAGGAAGTATCCTGGTAGAGGAAGGCAGAAATTAAACCTTTGCAAGGCTTTTCCCCAAACACTCACCTTGGTTTTGTTCTCCATGAGGTAAGGTGTCCAGGCAGGTGGCCAATCCCATATAGACTAAGAGCAAGGAAGGATGGCCCCTCATATTGTGTGGACTCTCAAAAGACAGATGCCTCAGCAGAGTTCTGAGGCAAGGACCCCCTGCCTGGACTCTGCAGTCAATGAATGAGAGAAAAAGTGAGCACTCAACCTGCATCCCATGCTAGACACCACAGTCTGTATCAGCTCATCTTACTGTTCAAAACAAGCCGACTACTCCTGCCATTGTATAGATGACGAAACTGTCACCAGGTGGGAAGGTACTTGCCTATTGTACCAGGTATTCGAACGTGAGAGGAGGGTCTCAGTGATGACAGTGCCCTTCCAACGATGAGCACAAAACTGGTGTGCTCTCGTCTATCCCTCTGTTGTATCCACAGTACCCATCACAGGTCTGACCCATCGTAAGCATTTAAACAGGTTCATCTTCAGGCCTGATTCCTTCCAACCTGGCAGATTCCATTACAAGTCAAACTCCCTCAGCCTGTTGCCTCATCCACCCTCAGAGATAAAATATTACAGGACAGACGAGGTCCTAAGTTTCTAGGTCTGAAGGCTTGAGGGGCCAAGGGGCCCTGGACTCCAGGGCCTAGGGTCCCAAGTTTCTAGATCCCAGTGGAGTGGAGAGTCTGGACACCAGAGCGCCCCCCCTCAAGTTTCTCTGAAAGCATTATTCCTTACCTGCCCAGACCTGGGAGCCCCGCCTCTCTTCTTTAATGAAGACCCCCCTGGGTCAGCAGTAACCAGCTGTGAAAAGGGGTAGGGGAGAGGGGAGGGGAGAGGGAGGAGGAGGGGTGCTTCACCTCGGTAACTAGGCCCAATCCTGGCTTCTAGCAGGGGGCGGGGCTGATTACCTGCTCTGGGAGGGACTCAGGTAAGGGACAAAGTACTTAAAGGAACCTTAGGACCAAGGGCTTCAGGGACACAGCCCCACATAGAAGCAAGGCTTTCCTACTCTAATGGAGGTATCTAGGGGACTTTATTAGAGTCTTCCCCTCTCTCCTTTCCCAGTCGGGTCTCTCCCTACAGACAATTTGCTTGGCAGAGCCAGGAAAAGAAATCTTGGGTCTCTAGAGATCTTCAAACTGGTGGGAACGGAATGCTTTGGTTCCTAGAATAATTGGGCGGTACCACATTATATCTATTTCCGGTGGGTGACTGACTTGAACAGCTTGGCCTCGTGATCTTTTGCCTATTGCTCTTTCTATAATATGAGGAAAGAAGAGTTCTCACTTAATCGTCTCTTAAGATGCAACAGGAAAAATAAGTTATCTATTTTGGAAAATGGGTATCAGAATCTCTGGGCGAAGGAGTTAGTTCTTAAACTCAGACTTGAAGAGACTCAGAGTAACTGCCCCACTCTGCCTATGGCAGGCTAAGCTGTCTCCGATATCCATGCCACTTTCGCTCACCGGAACCTTCGAGTTGTCACTCACGTTTCCGGGGGGTAGAAGAGAAGAAGAAAGGACTTACCAAGCCGGGCGAAGCGCCTCCGCAACTAGGGGCAGTGTTATTTCCGGTTTCTACTGCCGAGCGGAAATAGGAGGAGTGGAGGGGAAAAAATAGTACTCTTTTCCGGTTCGGGGCACAGTAGAAGCAGCGACGGGTCGGATAACCGTTTGTGAGGTGAGCTGCAGGTGGTGTGGGGTCGCGTCGTTAAGATCCCTTCTTGTAGGTGGGGTATTTGAAATTCCGAGGGTCACAGGATAAGATTTCTCACTTCGACTTCCTGGCAATCATTAACAGAGCGCTCTGTGATCACCGAGTTGGAAGCTGAACTACATCTCCCAGCATGCCCTGCAATATATGTCGTCCTCATCCTGGGCGATCTTAGAAAATGTAGTTTAGCTGTGGAAAAGCGATCCGTCCCAGTGCAGGGTGAAACGTGGGACTCCCCGGATTAGTGAGAGTTGAGGCAGGATTCCTTAATCTGCTTCAGTTTTCCAGACAGTGGTGAGGAGGGCAATGAGCAGTAGTGGATGAGGCCCTGAAGGAGCCTTGAAGCAAGTGAATTTTTATTTTACTTGAGACAAGAGTCTTTCTACGTAGCCCTTGCTGTCCCAGAACTCTCGATGTAGTTCAGGCTGGCCTCAAACTCACAGATCACCTGTCTCTGCTGCCCCAGTGTTCAGGTTAAAGGTGTGCGCCACCACGCCCAGCCTCTTATTTTCATTTATTTGTTTATTTTTATTTTGTTTTGGGGCGTTTTTGTTTGTTTGTTTTTTGAGACAGGGTTTCTCTGTGTAGCTTTGGAGCCTCTCCTGGAACTCACTCTGTAGCCCAGGCTGGCCTCGAACTCACAGAGATCCTCCTGCCTCTGCCTCCTGAGTGCTGGGATTAAGGGTGTGTGCCACCACCGCCTGACCACATTTATTTATTTATTTATTTTTATTATTGTTTGTTTTTTTGAGACAGCCTTGTGTAACAGCCCTGGCTACCCTGGAGCTAGCTCTGTAGACCAGGCTGGCTTCATACTCACAGAGATCCTCCTGCCAATACCTCCGAAGTTCTGGAATTTAAGACATGGGCTACTCGACGATTATTTTATTTTTTTGAGACAGTGTCACATGCAGTCCAGGGTGGCATTACATTTCACTATATATCTCTGTAGGGAGATTAAGATTTATTTAAGCCGGGTGGTGGTGGTGCACACCTTTAGTCCCAGTACTGGGGAGGCAGAGGCAAGGCAGATCTCTGTGAGTTCGAGGCCAGCCTGGCATACCGAGTGAGTTCCAGGCAGGATAGGTTCTAAAGCTACACAGAGAAACCCTGTCTCGAAACACACACACAAAAAAAATTATTTAAAATGGGCATGGTGGGCACATCTTTAATCCTCCCAGCACTGGGGAGGCAGAGCCAGGCGGATCTTTCAGAGATTGAGGCCAGCCTGGGCTACACCTGATGTTCCAGGCCAGCAAGGGCTACTTAGTGAGACTCTGTCCCAAAAAGGAAGAAAAAAAAGATTTGTTTATTTTTGTTTTATGTGAATGAGTTGGGTTTTTTGTTTGTTTTTTGAGACAGGGTTTCTCTGTGTGGTCTTGGCTGTCCTGGAACTCACAGAGATCCACCAGCCACTGCCTCTGAGTGCAGGGATTAAAGACGCGGGCCACCACTGCCCAGTTTGAGTGAGTGTTTTGCCTGCATGTGTGATTGCACACCACTCGCATACAGTGCCTGCAGAGGCCAGAAGAGGGCTATCAGATCACCGGAACTGGTGTTGATTGGGACCTGCCAGGAGGGTTAGGTATCAAACCCAGGTCCCAAGAGCACCCAGTGCTCTCAGCCAGTGCACCGTCGCCTGCCTCTTAATTTGTTTTGTTTGTTTGTTTTGAGACGGGTAGCCCTGTACTGAAAGTACACACGTGCAGTCACCACTCCTAGCTCACGTTGTTCGTATTTTCAGTAAGCTTTATTGGGGTATAATTTCATATAATGTGTACTTTGCCCACTTAAAGCAAACAATTCAGCGGTTTGTAGTATATTCACAGAGTTGTATAGACATCACCACTAACAATTTTAGAGCATGTTCTCTGGGTGTGGTAGCACACACCTGTAATCCCTCGAGTTCCAGGGGATCTAATGCCCTCTTCTGGCCTCCAAGGGCACCAGGCAGGAACCTGCTACACAGGCATAATCACTCAGTGGTAGAGGCAGCAGAATTAGAAGTTCAAGGTCACCCTCAGGCTGCAGAAAGAATCAGAGGGCAAGCTGGGCTAAATAAAGTCCTGTCTCAAAACAATTTTAGGACATGTTTAATAACTCCAAAAGAAATCCTGCCCCACATCCTTGACCACTCCTTCTGTCTTTCCTACCCCTAGTCCTTGGCAGTCTCTACACACCTATGAGTCTGCCTTATCTGCACATCTCTCCTAAATGCAGTCATACAGTATGTGGGCTTTTGTGGCGGGCTTCTCTCGCTCGGCATGCTCTTTCTAGGCCCCTCCATGTTACATCCTGATGCCTTGTTTGTGGATGAGTAGTATTCTGTTGTGTGAGGTGGACCACATTTCATTTCTCCACCAGTTGACGGCCTTCAGGATTGTTTCTGCTTTTTGGCTGTCTCAGGTAGTGCTGCTGTTAGAAAATGCTATGAAGAGGCCGCTGTGAACATTTGCATAAAAGGTTTGTGTGGATGTGTTCTCAGTTCATTGGGAGTAAGGTCTGTGGTCAGGTCTGTGTTGATCTTCCTCCTCACGTTGATGTATGTGGCTCCCAGTTTCTCCACCACTTCATTCTCACTTTTTTTTTTTAATGATTTGTTTATTTATTTTTGCCTGCATGTATATCTGTGTGAGGGTCCTAGGTCCCCTGGAACTGGAGTTACAGATGGTTGTAAGCTGCCGTGTGGGTGCCGGGAATTGAACCCTGGTCCTCTGGAAGAGCAGCCAGTGCTCTTAACCTCTGAGCCATCTCTCCAGCCCCCCATTCTCACTTCTTTTTCTTTTTTTTTTTTTTTTAAAGGTTTATTTATTTATTATGTATACAGTTCTCTGCCTGCATGTGTCCTTGCAGGCCAGAAGAAGGTACCAGATCTAATTGCAAGTGGTTGTGAGCCACCATGTGGTTGCTGGGAATTGAACTCAGGACCTCTGGAAGAGCAGTCAGTGCTCTTAACCTCTGAGCCATCTCTCCAGCCCCATTCTCACTTCTTAACTATTGGTTGGTTACATGTGGTTAAAATAGTAGGGTGTGAACTGGTTCTTCATTATGGTTTTCTTTTTCATTTTGAGAGCATGTGTGTGAGTGTGTTTGGGGGGGGAGGGGTGTGCTGGGGATGAAATCCAGTGTCTCTCTGAGAGTATTTCAGTGCCCACAGAAGCCAGAAGAAGCATTGCATTCTCCATGGAGCTGGAGTTACAGGTAGTTGTGAGCCATCAGACATTAGTGCTGGGAACAGAACTCTGGTCCTCTGCAAGAGCAGCAAGTGCTTTTAATCTCTGAGCCATCTCTCCAGCCCCAGTCTTTGTTTGTGTTTGGTTGGTTGGTTGTTGGCTGGTTTTGGTTTTGTGGATACCGTGTCCCCTCAGTTCAGCTTTGTTCAGAAGTTGAGCTTTTGTAGGACCCAGTTGGAGGAGATTTGTGTTCTCATAAAAGGAGGGCTAAGTGCAGGGATGTGGCTCTGTTAGTTGAATGCACCTAGCATGTGTGAAATCCTGCATCCCGGCCCCAGGATCCAGTAAACTGATGGTGATGGTGAAGGCTTGTATTTCCAGCACTCATGAGGTGGAGACAGGAGAAGGGAAATTTAAGGTCGTCCCTGGTTAGGCAAACTGCTGAGGTGCCTATTTAGCATATCAAAGTAGACCTGGCAGGTTCTTCCAGCAGCCCTCAGTCCCTACCAGTTACTGAGTATGGCTGGCTCCCCTCTACCTCTCCAGCCCAGTGGCTGGCTGCTCTTCCTCCAGAGGCTCCCTATATAATCCAGACATTTTGGTTACCCACCCATTTTGGCTCTTGGCCTCCTGGCTGCTGCACCTGGTTCCCCTCTCTCCACTCTGCCTTCCCCTCCCCGTCTCCCACATGGCCCAGCTCAGTCTGGTCATGTCCACTCTGGACTCGCCCAGATGTTCCTGCCTCTGACTATGCTGTCCCACATCTATAGTAAAGTTTCTCCTTTATCCTAGGAGCAGTCCTTTCCTTTCCTTTCTTTTTCATTCACCTAGCAAGTTTGGGGCCAACCTGGGCTAATGAGATGGTGCCTCAGAGGACAGCCATCTGCAAAGCAGGAATGGGGTCATCACCAATACCATACATAGTACTGATAGCCATGCTTGGACTTGCAGTCCCCATGAGAAAGTGACATACACCAGTTACCCCAGCCCTTAGGAGGCCGAGGTAGGGGAATTTCTGTGAGTTCAAGGCTAGCCTGAGCTACAGTGTGAGACACACCTTGCGCTTGCTAGGCAAGCACTCTACCACTGAGCTAAATCCCCAACCCCGGCAAGTTCTCTTTTTAAAGTTAATTGTTATCTCTGTGTGCATTCATGGTGTGCGTGTGCACATATGTGTTGTACATGATGGGGGCACTGTCACAGCACACAAGGTCAGAGGACATCTTTGTGTCTCCTTCCATGTTGACATGGTTCTGGGGCTGGAACCCAGGACATCAGGGCTGCACCAAGTGTCTATTACTCATTGTACCATTGCTGTCCCATTACATTTTTTCCTCTTTTTTTTTTTTTTTTTTGGGTTTTTCGAGACAGGGTTTCTCTGTGTAGCTTTGCGCCTTTCCTGGAACTCGCTTTGGAGACCAGGCTGGCCTCGAACTCACAGAGATCCGCCTGGCTCTGCCTCCCGAGTGCTGGGATTAAAGGCGTGCGCCACCACCGCCCGGCTACATTTTTTAAAATCACGTTATTTGTTTGTTTGTGTGGATGTATGTTGTGTGTGCACACAGGCATGTATGCCACTACACTTTTGGAGGTCAGAGGACAACTTGCAGGAATTGCTTCTTTCTTTCCATCATGTGGATCTGTAGACAGATTTTTCTTTGGGCTGCCAGCTCCTAAAAACACGACATGGGCCGGGCGGTGGTGGCGCACGCCTTTAATCCCAGCACTCAGGAGGCAGAGGCAGGCGGATCTCTGTGAATTCGAGGCCAGCCTGGTCTACAGCGTGAGATCCAGGAAAGGCGCAAAGCTACACAGAGAAACCCTGTCTTGAAAAACCAAAAAAAAAAAAAACCACGACACGGAGACTTATTAATATGAAAGCTCAGCCTGTAGCTTAGCCTTGTCCCGCTGCCTCCTATAACTTAACCCAGTTAGAGTAATCTCCGTTTTGTCTCATGGCTTTTTACCTCTCTTCCATCTTGCACTTCCTGTTTCCTCTCTGTGTTCTCTGGCATCTCTCCCATGCCTAGATTCATCTCCTCCAATTCTTTCTCTGCCTAATCGCCTCCTGCCTAGCTACTGGCCATTCAGCTCTTTATTAAAGCAACCAGAATGCGCCTTGGCAAAGACACGTCTTCCCAGTGTACAAAAAGATTGTTCCACAGCGGGGATCCTGGGCTTGAACTTTGGGTGTCAAGCTCCTGCAAACCCTTCCCCCCTTGAGCCGGCTCACTGCCTGGCCAGTTTTCTGATTTGTTTTGTTTTTCTGTTGGTATTTTGTTTGGTTGGTTGGTTAGTTGGTTGGTTTTTCGAGACAGGGTTTCTCTGTGTAGCTTTGGAGCCTGTCCTGGAACTCACTCTGTAGACCAGGCTGGCCTTGAACTCACAGAGATCCGCCTGCCACCGCCTCACTGGGCTGCTGTTGTTGCTGCTGTTGTTTTTAGTTTTTACACTTCTGCGGGCTGGAGAGATGTCTCAGCTTTAAGGGCATTTGTTGCTCTTGCAGAGAACCCAGGTTTGATTCCCAGTACCCATATGGCAGCTTGCAATCATCTGTAACTCCAATCCAGACCTACTTTTGGCCTTCAGAAACACCAGACACACACAAGTGGTGCATAGACATACAATGCAGGCAAAAACCCATGCACATAAA
This sequence comes from Peromyscus californicus insignis, assembly GCF_007827085.1. NCBI lineage: Eukaryota > Metazoa > Chordata > Mammalia > Rodentia > Cricetidae > Peromyscus > Peromyscus californicus. Next base: position 175,798,694 of record NW_026294562.1, on the reverse strand, counting down.
ATAAAAATAAATAAGTTTTTAGCAGGGTGGTGGTAACACACACCTTTAATCCCAGTACTCAGGAGGCAGAGGCAGGTGGATCCCTGAGGCCAGCCTGGTCTACAGAGTGAGAGCCAGGACAGACACCAAAACTACACAGAGAAACCCTGTCTTGAAAAACCAAAAAAGAAAAGAAAAGAAAAATGCCCCTGGGGCCTGGAGAGATGACTCAGCAGTAGAGGGCCAGATTTGGTTCCCAGTACCCCTCCCCGTTCCCCGTGTCAGGCAGCTGAAACTTCAGCTCCACCTGGGCACCTGTGTGTCAAAACGTACACACAGACATATACAGACATAAAATCTTTAGAGAAGATGCCTCCCTTAGCTGTTCCTCCCACTTAAAGAGGAGTGTTTCACCAACCTAGCAGAATCCTCTACCGCGACGCAGCCAAGAGATGCCAGCCAGCCAGTGCCAAACAGTGCTCAGGGTCAAGGCAGTTGGCGACTAAGAATGAAGCAGGAACTTGCTGTAAGGTCACCGGAGCAGAAACCCAGGGGACTGGGAGCGGGTGTGAGTGAGAGCAGGCGGCAGGTGCTGGAGGATTGGGGGCTGGGAAGATCATCGGAGGCTTGGCAGGTAGATGCCAAGGGCAGGATGCCTCTTCTTCATAGACAGACCTGTTTGTTTGCAGTGGATGGAATGTGGCCTTCATGCCTGCTGGACTGACAGTCTTAACAATGAGCTGCATTCATAACAACATCTTGCCCAATTGCCTAGGCTGTGTGTGGTGATATTTTGTTTGTGATCTAACAAATAAAGCTTGCCTGAAGATCGGGGTGCAGAGCTAAGTCACTAGTTAGCCATAGAGGCCAGGCAGTGGTGGCACACACCTTTAATCCCAGCCCTCCGTAGCCAGAGGCAGATGGATCTCTGTGAGTTCAAGGCTAGCCTGGGCTACACAAGATTGATCCAGTCTAAAAGAGAAACAGAGCCAGGCAGTGGTTGTACACACCTTTAATCCCAGTACTTGGGAGTCACAGACTTTAATCCCAGGACTAGGGAGGTGGAGGGGATATGGCTGGGCGGAGAGGAATATAAGGCTGGAGACAGAAACTCATGGCATTCAGTCTGAAGATTCCTGGAGACTGGATCTAGTCTCCTTTCAGCTGAGGATTTCTTAGAGTTAAGACTCTCTAGTGGCTGCTGCTCTGCTTCTCTGATCTTACAGCTTTCACCCTGATATCTGACTCCAGGTTTTTATTTTTATTTATCTTCTTATTTTTGTTTTTTGTTTTTGTTTTCGAGACATGGTTTCTCTGTGTAGTTTTGGTGCCTGTCCTGGGTCTCGCTCTATAGACCAGGCTGGCCTGGAACTCACAGAGATCTGCCTGCCTCCACCTCCCAAGTGCTAGGATTAAAGGCGTGCGCCACCACCGCCTGGCCCATGTTTTTATTATTAAGACCAATTAGGATTCGTGCTACAACTGTTCTTGGATACACTCTTTAGCCTAGACTGGCCTTGTCATTGTTTATACAATTTGTATTATATTTTATTATTTATGTGTGTGCATGTGAGTGAGTCTGGGCATGCAGGCCTGCTTATGGGGAGCATCCACACAGCAGCTCGCAACTACCTGTAACTCCAGCTCCAGAGGCTCTGTCGCCCTCTTCTGGTCCCTGCAGGCACTCCATGCACATGATGCATATTCAAACAAGCAGGCATACACATACACACATAAAATTTTTTTTTTTTTTTTTGGTTTTTCGAGACAGGGTTTCTCTGTGTAGCTTTGCGCCTTTCCTGGGACTCACTTGGTAGCCCAGGCTGGCCTCAAACTCACAGAGATCCACCTGGCTCTGCCTCCCGAGTGCTGGGATTAAAGGCGTGCGCCACCACCGCCCGGCTCCACATAAAAATTTTTTAACGGTCAGAGTCTCACAGACAGTGGAGTGTGTAACCAGAGGCTTTTCTTTATCCTGCCCCGTCCCACAGTAAATAGCCGTCTTTGTCCCCCATTCTGCCCAGAGGTGAAGGAAACCAACCATTCAGTCTCTGACCAAGAGAGCGAGAGAGAGAGAGAGAGAGAGAGAGAGAGAGAGAGAGAGAGAGAGAGAGAGAGAGAGAGAGCGAGCCCCCTCCCCAGTTTTAACCTGTCACATACCCAGAAAGGGCCACGCCCATCGGGCCAGACATCCCAAAGATCATCAGTTGACTGGGACAAGTGCCCATGGCGGTGGTGGCGCACACCTTTAATCCCAGCACCCAGGAGGCAGAGGCAGGCGGAGTTTGAGGCCAGCCTGGGCTACAGAGCGAGATTCTGTCTCAAAAACCAAAGGGAGTGGCCGGGTGGTGCCTGGCTTTCCCCCCTCCCTGCTTCAGACACTGCTGCTGTGTTGAACAAGCTTCTGGGGCAGGCTACTGTCCTCGCTGTTTGTGAGTGTCCTGGGTCCCTTTGTTCCACAGGATGACGCGGCATGGTAAGAACTGTACTGCAGGGGCTGTCTACACCTACCATGAGAAGAAGAAGGACACAGGTACCGTCTTGGGGACCTCACTCTCGCCTCAGGTTTCCCCCTGGGGGGCGGGTATGGCCGTTTGCTCCTCTGGCCTAGTCTGCCTGTCGTTACCCCGTGTGTACTAATGATGGTGACCTAGGCAGTGTGGCCCTTGTGGCTCATCTAACACATGCATCCCATGTCAGTTCCCTCTCCTCCCAACTGTTCCCAGATACCACCTTTGCAGAAGGAAGGCTGAGAGCCAGTGGTTCCCACCCCAGGAGAGGGAGCCGGCCATGAGCCTCTTCCTCCCTGCCCCACTGTGAGGGGAATAAGGCTGGCCTCGCCATGTCTTTCTCGGGTTCCACTCAACCCCCACATTTCCTTGGGGATTTGGTGAAAGGCATGTCCCCATCCGTCACCACCTTTCTCTGTCCCCAGCGGCCTCAGGCTATGGGACCCAGAACATCCGACTGAGCCGGGACGCTGTGAAGGACTTTGACTGCTGCTGTCTCTCACTGCAGCCCTGCCATGATCCTGTGGTCACGTGAGCAGGGGAGGGGCAGCTGGGGTGTGTGGGGTTCAACCTCAGAGCTCCTCCACCACGGTGGAAAGACTGCATTGCTAATAGCTGGGCCTGGGCTCGACAGGTGGAGTGCTTTCCTAGCCTGCAGGAAGCTCTGGGTTCATCCCCAGTGCCACAGAAAACCAGGTGTGATGCCCACCTGTTACAATAGCACTTAGGCGATGCAGACAGGAGGATCAGGGGTTCAAGACAAGCCTCAGCTGCATAGCAGTTTAAAGCTGACTTGAACTGCAAAACACCATGTCCCAAAATAAAATGAAAAAAAAAAAATGGACTGAAGGGAGTACTGTGGAAGATGTCATCTAAGGATGTTTAGTGGTACCCAGGATGGGGAGTGAATATGCTTTGTGGTCCTTAGAGTAGGGAGTGGATGGATACTGGACTGAGGATGCTCTATAGTGGTACCCAGAGTGGAGTAAATGGCTAGAGAAGTGAGTGGATGACATGATGGATGCCGTCATGTGATCAAGTCCAGGCCCCTGTTTCCCCGTCCCTCTGCAGCCCAGATGGCTACCTGTATGAACGGGAGGCGATCCTGGAGTACATCCTACACCAGAAGAAAGAGATTGCCCGGCAGATGAAGGTAATAGGTGCTGAGGAGAAGACAAGGGACCCAGCGGGGCAATTTCTAATCCCAGCTCCTTTTCTCGAGGGGCCTTCACTGATGCTGGTCTCTGCCTGGAGCACCGTCCAGTCCCATTTCTCTCTAGACGTTTCCAGGCAGCGTCTGTGTTGACCACCTGCAGGCCAGGGCCTCTGGGGTCCACCCTGCTCACCCTTCTCTAGGAACGTGTCAGCCCTGTGCCCCACACCCTCTGCTCTGTGTGCTGGACACACCCTGCAAGAGCGGCCTCCCTTGCTCTCCTCAGCTCCAGGCATTTGGCAGAGGCTTGTGATGCAAATGGACGCCATCTGTGGGTCGCAGCCTTATCTCTGAAATGGCCACCGGTGTGAAATCAGGGCACCACAGAGCAAGTGGGAGATACAGATACGGTTTCTCTAGGTGCTCACTGTGACCCAGGCCCGTCCCTCCAGGGACAGGCATGCTGGGTGTCTAGGAGGTGTCCTTTATTTCTGTGTGGGGCATACCGTCTGGCTCCCCTCCCTTCCACAGCCTGGCTTTCTTGCACTCAGGACACACTGAGGGCTTGTTGGTTTTTATTTGTGCCTAGGGATGGAACCGAGGGCCTCACAGGCCAGACACTTGCTGTTCTAACCCTGCTTTCCACCTCTGGCAGCTCAGCATGCTCAGCGCCCCACTCCCCAGCTTCCCAGGCTCTGTGTCCTCCCCACAGCCCAGTGGGTAGCCAGCCGCTCCTTCCTCATGGTACCCCTGTTGGAGGCTTCCTGGACTCGGGCATGGTTACTGTTGACACCTGCTGGTGCCAGGCAGGACCGAGCAAGGAGCATGCCTCACCTACTCTGGTCACACTGGGTGAAGCACACTCACTGTACTGCTTAAGGACTTCCACGTCCAGCCCCTCTACGGCAGGACGGTTCCCTGGCCAGCCAGCATGCTTTATTGAGTGCTTCCTGCGTGCCCATCAGCTTCTAAGCACTTGAGAAACTTCGCCATGGGGCTGTTTGCAGAGTGCTTACTTAGCATGCACTAAGCCCTAGGTCCCACCCCCAGGGCCACGTGACCAGATGTTGTGACTTGATTGGCGGAAGATGAGGAGTTCAAAGTTACCCTTGAGTTCCAGGCGGCCTAGGCTACTTGAACCCCAGTCTCACCTTGAATAGGGCCTCTCAACAGGAGGACTGTGAGTCCTACACTGTCTGAGTAGGAAGGAGACCAGGGGCTCAGAAATGCCAGGCCACCTTACCAGGTGCACACAGAAACATCACCTGTTGCCAACCCCTGCCAGGGTGGGCGGCTGGGATGCTGAGCCAGGCCCCTCTTCCCTCCAGGCCTATGAGAAGCAGCGAGGAGCCCGGAGGGAAGAACAGAAACAGCTTCAGCGAGCTGCAGCCCAGGACCAAGTTCGAGGCTTCCTGGAGAAGGAGGCAGCCATCGTGAGCCGGCCCCTCAACCCCTTCATGCCCAAAGCTGCCACCTCACCCAACACAGGTGACAAAAGCACCTGCCCTTGGCCGGGGTGTTCAGGGGGTGGCTTCCTGAGGTGTGTGGCCCAGCTTCTCCCTCCCACAGATGGCGAGCAGCCAGGGCCCAGTGCGGGTCCCCCAGGCAAGGACAAGAACAAAGCGCTGCCCAGCTTCTGGATTCCCTCGCTGACGCCCGAGGCAAAGGCCACCAAGCTGGAAAAACCAGTGAGCTCCCAACGTCCCAGCCTCTTGCCCCTCACACGATGACCCTGATCTCCCCACTGCCCTGTTGACCCTGCCTCTGCCCGCAGTCCCGCACTGTGACCTGCCCGATGTCTGGGAAGCCTCTCCGCATGTCGGACCTGACGCCGGTACGTTTCACACAGCTGGACGACTCTGTGGACCGCGTGGGACTCATCACACGCAGTGAGCGCTACGTGTGTGCTGTGACCCGAGACAGCCTGAGCAATGCCACGCCATGTGCAGTTCTGCGGCCCTCGTGAGTAGGGTTGGGGAGAGAGCCTGGAGGGGCCGGAAATGCCGCAGGGCTGACCTCTGCGCCGTCTCCACTGCAGTGGGGCCGTGGTCACCCTGGAGTGTGTGGAGAAACTCATCCGGAAGGACATGGTGGACCCCGTGAACGGGGACACGCTGACAGAGCGCGACATCATCGTGCTGCAGCGCGTGAGTTGCCAGTACCCCACCCCAGTCGCCCCCGCCCCCGACTGCTGGCTAGTGTCACACCCTGCCCCCTTCTCGTCCTCCCCCACTCCTCCCTTGTCATCGTCGTCCGTGTCGTGTCCCCCCACCCCCCCCATGCACTCCTCCATCCTGGGACTTCGCCCCCCTTGTCAAAGAAACCTCCCCTGTCCAGTCTCTCCTGTGTCCCAGGTCCCCTCCAGGCTCCTCCAGCTTGCTCTTCTCCCTCCTCTCCAGGGCGGTACGGGCTTCGCTGGCTCGGGAGTGAAGCTGCAGGCTGAGATGTCTCGGCCAGTGATGCAAGCCTGAGCTGTGACCTAATAAAGCTGCCTGTGAATGAACTGGATCTCTGGTGCCTCACTGTAGGCAGGAGGTGCAGAAAGAGTGGGCGTAGTGGGCAATGGTGGGCACGCCTTTAATCCCAGTGCTTGGGAGGCAGCAGCAGGCAATCTCTGCAAGTTCAAGACCATCCTGGCCTACAGAGTGAGTTCCAGGATATCCAGTACTGCACAGAGAAACCCTGTCTTGAAAAACCAAAAAAAGAAAGAGTGGACTTGCAGTGTGGGTCACTCCAGTCCCAGCTGAACCCTAAACTCGTGGAAGCCGCCTCAGTCACTTTTGACCATGCAGGAACCCTGGTAACAGGAACCTGTCAATCTAGATCCTCCAGCCTCAGTCAGGATCTGGGAGAGGGGCTCAGCGCATAACACACTCCCAAGCGAGCTACTCAAAGAGACCCCCAGACACGGACCTGCCCGCCATGTGCCCTTCATTGCAGGGCTCCCCTGCAGACCCGGCACGTGCCCACACACTGCCTCATGTACAGTCCTGCCCTCATCTCCTCCCCTGGAGAATGTCTCTCAAGAATCCCAACTTCCAGCCGGGCGGTGGTGGTGCACACCTTTGATCCCAGCACTTGGGAGGCAAAGGCAGGTGGATCTCTGTGAGTTCGAGGCCAGCCTGGGCTACAGAGTGAGATCTAGGACAGCCAGGACTACACAGAAAAACCCTGTCTCAAAAAAAGAAGAAGAATCTCAGCTTCTCTGAGTATGTCCAGCTTTCCTCAGTACCCTCCACCCCAGCCCCCTGAATTGTTCAAAAGTGACACAGACCACCCACACCCCAACTCCACATAAAACTCAGCTTCCTTTTTTCTTTTCTTTCTGGACTGGGAAGGGCACACACTAAGCAAGTGTTCAAGAGTTCTTATCTTTTAATTAAAAACGCTTTGGTTATGTGTGTCTGTGGGGAGGGGTTTGTGCATGTGAGCACAATGCCTGTACAGGCTGTCATAACCGGTCAGACCCCCTGGAGCTGGAGTTAGAGACCGTTTTGAACAGCCTAGTCTAGATGCTGGGAACCAAACTGGTCCTCTGTAAAGAACAGTGAGTGCTCTTAACCACTGAGCCATCTGATCTTAAGGAAGGTGTGGTAGCCCATGCTTTTATCCCAACACTTGGGAGGCTGAAGCAGGAGGATTGCTGCAAGTTTTGGCCTAGCCTGTGCTCCGTAAGACTAGCTCATGCCTTTAATCCCAGCACTTGGGAGGCAGAAGCAGGCCTGGTCTACAGAGCGAGCTCAAGGACAACCAAGGCTACACAGAGAAACCTTGTCAAAAAAAAAAAAAAAAAAAAAAAAAACACCAAGAAACCAGAAAAGACCGGCTCAAAGTCAGAACATACATATCTGAGTCCTTAAGTCTGGGTAAATTCTCGACGGAAGAAACATTGGCTGCACAATGATGAAATGAATGTGGTAGAAAGATGTCTTTAGTATGTGGCATCTTGTATATTTATAATTTTACATCCTGTAAGTCTATTGCCAGTATTTAAAAATAAAGCAGATACCAGGCATGGTGGTATGTGCCTGTAATCTTGATCCTCCTGCCTTCACTGCCAACGTCTCACGTTACCAGGGTGCATCAGGACACCCGGAACATTCCTGTGTGCATAATTTGCTGCTTTGTGTATTATTTTAATAAGATACTGTCAACCACAACCTCCCAAAGATTTGGAGGGCCTTTTGGCTTGTAACCACTAGAGAGCAGAATGTCGTCACCATTGAAAGGCTAAGAACCGGGTTTGAATTCCAGCACTTGCAGAAACAAAACATGATTGACTGGATAAAAATAGAGCAGCAGGGGCTGGGGAGAGGGCTCAGTAGTTAGAGTGCAGAGGCTGGAGGACCTGAGTTCGGATCTCTGGGGCTTGCTGCCCATCCACACCGTCCTGTCCTGGGTTCAGCCACAGACCTCTAAGAAGTAGTGTAGACAGTAGACACCCAGCACAGGCCTATGGACTCCACGTGGGGACACACAATAGAGACATACCTAAAGTAACCAGGAAGTTTGGAAAATGCAGGGCAACTGGGAGTTTCCAATGTGCCACTTTTAGCCGGGGACAGGGTCAAGCCTTGCCAGGAGTGACTGCCAAATGCCAGTGGAGATCCGAGCCAGACCTGGTGGTGCACACCTGTCATCCCAGAGTTCCAAAGTCTGAAGCAAGAGGATTACTTCAAATTCAAGGCGAGCTGGACGGAAGGGAGGGAGAGAGGAGAGGGTGGAATGAGAGACGAAAGCCAGGGAGGTACCCCAACTGTGTTCATTCAACTCTCAGCTGAACCACAGGTACTGCATGGGGTTCCCTCCAAAAAGCCCAACAGGGCCTTAAAGCCTCGGCTAAGGTCTAGTAGAAGAGCTGATGGTTACAGTTGGAGCTCCATCAAGTCAGTCAGCAGAAAGGGATGTGGCCGCTGGAGAAAGCTCTGCAGTTAAAAGAACTGGCTGGGGCTGGAGAGATGGCTCAGAGGTTAAGAGCACTGCTTGCTCTTCCAAAGGTCCTGAGTTCAATTCCCAGCACCCACATGGTGGCTCACAACCATCTGTAATGAGATCTGGTGCCCTCTTCTGACCTGCAGGGATATGTGCACTGTATACATAATAAATAAATAAATTAAAAAAAAAAAGATTTACTTAAAAAAAAAAAAAGAACTGGCTGGTCTAGAGGACCCAGCTTCTGTTCCCAGCACCCACCTGGGGGTTCACAACCATCTGTAACTCTAGTCCCAGAGGATCTGATACCCTCTTCTGGCTCTTTCACACATGTGTGCAGGCCAAACACTTGTACACATGGTGTGGTTTTTTTTGTTGTTTTTTGGGTTTTTTTGGTTTTTCGAAACAGGGTTTCTCTGTGTAGCTTTGCGCCTTTCCTGGAACTCACTTGGTAGCCCAGGCTGGCCTCGAACTCACAGAGATCCGCCTGGCTCTGCCTCCCGAGTGCTGGGATTAAAGGGGTGCGCCACCACCGCCCGGCTTGTTTGTTTGTTTTTTAATTTAAAAAAATAGTTTTCTTCTGAGAATAAAACAGACTCCAGAGGGCTGGAGAGATGGCTCAGCGGTTAAGAGCACTGGCTGCTCTTCCAGAGGTCCTGAGTTCAATTCCCAGCAACCACATGGTGGCTCACAACCATCTGTAATGAGATCTGGTGCCCTCTTCTGGCCTGCTGTCATATATGCTGTATACATAATAAAAAATAAATAAAATCTTAAAAAAAAAAAAAAAAACCAGACTCCAGAGATACCACTGTCTATCTAAGATGGAGTGTGACTTGGGGTACCTGCCTGGAATCCCCAGTGAGGAACTGGAGTGTCATTAGAGGATAGGGCTCAGAACCTGGGTGCTAATCCTGGAACTCCCAACCCAATGCTATAATAAAAAACATTACTTTGCTAACTGTAATGGTGGGAAGAGAGAGTACAAGAAGGCTGACCTGCGCACACACAAAATTTTCAAATAGGATTAAACTGTTTTGAGATACACCTTGCATATGTGAACACATGTCCTACGTGAGCAGCTGGATGATTTTCACAGTCGGAACGCCACTGGGACGCCACTGGGAAGCAGCCCCCAGATCAAGAGCGAGCACAGGACTTACCAACCCGGGGGTGCTTCTGGCACATTCCCAGAACTGGCCAGCAGGGGGCGCTCAAGCCATTCAGTTCCTTGCTAAGTAATTGTTCCTGCTCTGGAATACATAGCCTGAGGCAAAGCCGATGAGGTTAGCACCGCGCACTTGGGGATGTATGCCGAAGCCCTTCAATGCCACCACTTTTTCTGCAGGTGAGTGCCGCAGATGTTTTAAGTTTGGAGTCTTTAAGGAAGGCACTGGCATGGACTTCATTAAAAAATTCTGGGATCAGCTGGGCGGTGGTGGTACAAGCCGTTTAATCCCAGTACTCAGGAGGCAGAGGCAGTTGTTTCTGAGTTCGAGGCCAGACTGGTCTAAAGGGTTATAGGACGCCGTGCGGTGGTGATGCAGGCCTTTAATCCCAGCCAGCACTCAGGAGGCAGAGCCAGGCGGATCTCTGTGAGTTCGAGGCCAGCCTGGGCTACCAAGTGAGTTCCAGGAAAGGCGCAAAGCTACACAGAGAAACCCTGTCTCGGGGGAAAAAAAAAGTTACAGGACAGCCAGGGCTACAGTGTGAAACCCTGTCTCAAAAAAAAAAAAAAAAAAAAAAAAAAAAACAAGAAAAAGTTAAAAAAATTCTGGGTCCAATCTCAGGTAATCAGGCTTAGTAGCAAGCACATTTATCCATGCGCTGGCTAGTTCTGTGTGGGCTTGACACAGGCAGGGTCATTTGGGAAAAAATAATCTTTTATTTCTTATATGCACTGGTGTTTTGCCTACACGTCTGTGTGTGTGTGTGTGTGTGTGTGTGTGTGTGTGTGTGTGTGTGTGTGCGCATCAGATCCCCTGGAACTGGAGTTATATAAACAGTCCTAAGCTGCTAGGAATTGAACCCTGGTCCTTTGAGAAGAGCACCAATGCTCTTAACCCCCAGCCATCTCTCCAGCCCCAGGAAGAATGTCAATTGAGAAAATGCCTACATAGCATTGGCCTGTGGGCAAGTCTGTGGAGCGTTTTCTTGATTGATGTGGAGTACCCAGCCCGCTGTGGGTGGGGCCACTCCTGAGCAGGTGGTCCTGGGTGCTCTGAGAAAGCAGGCTGAGCAAGCCAGGGGGAAGAAACCAGTAAGCAAGGATCCTCCACGACCTCTGTCTCAGTTCTTGACTGTAGGTTCCTCCCCGACTTCCTTCATGCTGGGCTGTGATCTGAAATGAACCCCTTCTTCCCCGAGTTTCTTTTGCTCAGGGTATCTTATCACTGCAGTAGAAACCCAAAGACACCTGCTGAGCCATCTAGCCAGCCCCACCCCACCCGCCCATTTTTCCTGATTTTTATTTATTTTTTATTTGTGTGAGTGTATACCCGTGTGGGTGACTTAGAGGCCAGAGAAACCATCAGATTCCTCAGAGATGGAGTTACAAGCATTTGTGAACCTCCTGCCACAGGTGCTGGGACCCCAACACTGGCATCTCTTTTAACCACTGAGCCAAATATATCATTTCCCCTTCCCCATTTCTCCCTCCTACCTTTTTTTTTAAACAACAAGGGTCTTACTCTGTAGCCCAGGCTGGCCATGAACTCCAGCAATCCTCCTGCCCCAGACTCTGGAGTACTGTTACAGGCATGTATCACTCTCTCTGTTTAGCTCACTGTGACTGACACCAGGCCCTCTCTGCCCTTAGCCCGTTCCTGGCTATTCCGTTACCAGAACACAGCTAACACGAGGCACCTTCACAGGGTAGCTGAGACTGTGGTGTTTCTCTTACTGTGGTTTTGAGCTTCCCCACCACCCTGCAGCACTTAAAGGCAGGACTTCCTGCCCGGCTTTCTTCTGTGGCCTTCAGGCGGCTGGCTTTATTCTCAGTCTCTGGGAACGCCCTCATATTTCCACTAACACTCATCTCCCATGTCCAAATGCCCTAGACCAGCGCTTCTCAACCTTCCTAATGTTGTGACCTTCAATACAGTTCTGCATGTTGCGGTGACCCCCCAACCATAAAATTATTTTTGTTCGTACTTCAGAACTCCATTTTTGCTAGTGCTATGAATCACAATGTAAATATCTGATATTCAGGATATCTGATATTCAATCCCAAAGGAGTCAAGACCCATAGGTTGACAAACACTGCCCTATACCTTCCTGCAGGCCTCAGAGCCCAGTTCCCAGGATGCTCCTCCTTGGGCACAGCATCCTTACCCCCGGAGAGACAGATACACCAAAGTACCCCAGCAATGGTTTTATTGCTCCCAGGCAGTGAGCAGTATAGGTCAGCCTGTGTGACTGAGAGGTTCAGACTGGGTTGGGCCAGGGGGTGGGCGCAGGGTCTGTGCTGGGAGACGGTACCAGTGGCTGTCACTTGAGTGCCTGAGTGTCTTGGGCAGGTTGGGGGTCCCGGGGTGGGGGGCGGGGGTCTCAGGGAGGGAAGGTGACCGAGCGGGTCCTGAGAACCCGAGAACCAGGGACACCAGAGCTGAGTCTGCCCTAGGCGAGGGGCTGGCTGCAGGTGGCCCCTCGGTTGCCCCCCTGGAGTCATGGGGTCACAAGTCTGAGCAGACCTAGGAATCAGAGTTCGTCATGGTGCCTTGTCAGGTCCTCACCGTAGTTGGTGGCCTGGCTGCCCACGAACATGTTCCAGTTGCTCAGGATCTCGGCTTTGCTCAGACGGCCATCCTAGGGGTGAAGGGGTCAGCGGGAGGCAGGGTCCACATGGGGCCCCGCCCACTCAAAATGTCCCTAGACCCCTCCCCTGCCTTGCTGCTCGCCTCTAGGCCTCTGCCCCCCACCTGTGTCTCTCCCTCCCTGGGTCTCTGCTGCCCGCTCTGGTCCCCTCCTCTCCGTCTCAGGACCCTCCCGAGTCCCTGCAGAGACTCACCTTGTCTGTGTCGCTCTCATGCAGCAGGTGGTTGGCCTCCACCAGGGGCTGGTCCTGGGATGGAGGCAGGACCCAGTAACCGACTTCACTGCCGTCCAACCGCCCATCCTTGTTCAGATCCCGGAAGTCCCGGAACTGCTGCCGCTCCGTCTGCACCCAGGCGGGTTCCTCCTCCCCAGGCACCTCAGAGTACAGGTCGGCTGAGGGGACGGGAAGAGGGTGGGCCAGATAAGGTGAGGGGCGGCCCCTGGAGGCTGGGAGACCTTCATCCTGCACCCCAAGAGCTATCTTCCTTGTTGCCTACCCTCTATTCCTGACCTCCATCCCACCCGCACACCCACACCCACAGGCTGCCAGACCATCACACATCTTCTATTTTGTTTGGGAGATAAAATATGTTATATAAAAAGATTTAGAAAGCCGGGCGGTGGTGGTGCACGCCTTTAATCCCAGCACTCCGGAGGCAGAGCCAGGCGGATCTCTGTGAGTTCGAGGCCAGCCTGGGCTACTGAGTGAGTTCCAGAACAGGCTCCAAAGCTACATGAGAAACCCTGTCTCGAAAAACCAAAAAAAAAAAAAAAAAAAAAAAAAAAGATTTAGAAAGAAAGAAAACCAGAAAAGATAAAGCATCCATTCCTTACAAACGTTATAAGCACATGATGTTTAAAATGTCTTCTGTGCCAGGCGGCAGTGGCACATGCCTTTAATCCCAGCCCACTGGGGAGGCAGAGCCAGGTGGATCTCTGTGAGTTCAAGGCCAGCCTGGTCTACAGAGCGAGATCCAGGACAGGCACCAAAACTACACAGAGAAACCAAAAAAAAAAAAAAGCCTTCTATGCGTATTTGTTGCAAAAAACATTTCATATGTAAACCTTTCAAACTCAAAAAACTCCATGCATGGGGGCTGAAGACATGGCCCAGTTGGTAGTGCCTGTTTTAGCAAGCAGAGCCCTGATTCTGTCCCTGCACTGCATAGACAGGACCTGGCTGTGCGTGCCTGTGATCCCAGCCCTGTGGAGGCAGTGGCACGGGAACAGGAGTCGTCTTCACAGTAAGTTCAAGGCCAGCCTGAGTTACAGAAGACCCTATCTCAAAAAACAAAACAAAACAAAAACCCCAGCAAACCCCCAATTTTATCCTCAATAACACTTCCTGCAATGAAAGAGTTTGAGGCCCAGGACATGACCGCAGTGGGAACATAGGTGTGCAGGCTGAAACACTTCAAATAGCCCCAAACCAGACAACCAGAGACACAACGTCTGTTACAGAACAGGACAAATCCTGAGCCTGGTACACATCCGAAGGCCTGGGCCACAGCTTTGTGGAAACCCAGGCTGTCCCCAAAAGGGCCTTTGTCTCCAATGCCTTCCACAGCAGGCGCCCAGGGACAGCTTCCTGGGCGAGCCATGCAGCAGATTCCGCACACAGTGGGTGCTTGATAAAGCATAGACTTGAGGAGCGCTCTCTGGGGGCCAGGAGATGACGCCTCGGGTGTAACGGGGCTCGCTCACCGATGTACTCCTCCACCTGGACGTAGCCATCTTTGTTCTTGTCAAGGTCCTCCAGGGTTTCCTGGGGAGAGGGGTTAGGATGAAGAAGAGTCAGTGCACCTGAATTTGAGACATCTCCAAAGGGAGAGAGGCAAGGACTGAATGTGACAGGGATGCACGTGTGTCTAGTGGAAGGCAGCCAGGAAACCTTTCTGTGTCCGACCGACCTTGTTCAGCTTTGTCTGTCTTGTTTTATGAGATAGGCTCTCACTGGGGCTCTGGCTGGCCAGACTCACTCTGTAGACCAGGCTGGCTTTGAACTCAGGGACCTGCCTGCCTCTGCCTCCTGAGTGCCTGACTCATGAATTATATATATTTTTAAAGATTTTTAAAAATTTTATGTGTAGGTCAGGCAGTGGTGGCGCACGCCTTTAATCCCAGCACTCGGGAGGCAGAGGCAGGCGAATCTCTGTGAGTTTGAGGCCAGCCTGAACTACAAAGTGAGATCCAGGACAGGCTCCAAAGCTACACAGAGAAACCCTGTCTCGGAAAACCAAAAAGAAAAAAAAAAAATTCTGTGTATGGATGTTTTGCCTGCACGCCTGTGCCAAGCTCATGCAGTGCCCAGGACATCAGACCCTGCAGAGCTGGAGTTGCAGACAATGGTTCTGAGAGAGGGACCCCAGTCTTCTGTAAGAACAGCGAGTGCTCTTAACCATGGAGCCATCTTCTCCATGGACCATTTTTTGACATATTACCCTCATCATGTCTACTCTTCATGTTATCTGTCCTAATTAAAAAAATCATTTCTGGGCCTGGTGTGGTGGCTCGTGTCTTTGATCCCAGCACTCGGGAGGCAGAGGCAGGCGAATCTCTGTGAGTTTGAAGCCAGCCTGGGCTACAGAGTGAGTTCCAGGACGGAACAGGATACAGAGAAACCCTGTATCGAAAAACAAAACAAATCAAAAAAAGAAAGGGCTGGAGAGGCAGAGGCAGGAGGATGGCTGGTCAGAGTAGCCCCAAATCCTAGTCAAGATCCAGTTTCAAAAGACAAAGTGTGGAGGATTCTTCGGAGAGATGGCTCAGGGGTTAAGAGCACTTGCTGTCACGGGCGGTGGTGGCGCACGCCTTTAATCTCAGCACTCGGGAAGGAAAGGCAGGCGGATCTCTGTGAGTTCGAGGCCAGCCTGGGCTACAAAGAGAGTTCCAGGACAGCCAGGACTGTTCCATAGAGAAACCCTCCCTGTCTCAAAAAACAAAACAAGACAAGAACAAATGAGCACTGGCTATCTTATGGAGGACCTGGGTTCAGTTCCTAGCACCCACAGCGGGCAGCTCACAGCCATCTATAACTCCAGATCCAGGTGGTCCCATGCCTTCTGGCCTCCACAGCACCTGTACATACGTTCTTTCCTATAAGTATGTTCTACACCTGGTATCTGAGACATACTTAAATTACAGGGTGTTGTATGTGCACATCAAATAAACTATGTTTTCTGGTTGTCTGGGCACAGGCCAGTGACTGGACACCCAGTGAGAGCACAGGGAAGTCTGACAAGGAGATACCAGGCACTGGATGTGGAGCAGACACGGGACAGGCTGCTGTCCACACATCTATGTTGGTGGCCTGGGATCCACGTGGAAGACACAGGGACCTAGGACAGGTTTGGGAAGCAGGTTTTCTGCAGCCCCACTCACTGCAACCACGATGTCCCGCATGTGAGGGAACTCCTCGGGATGCAGAAAGGCGGTCAGCTCTTCCCGGGTAGCCATGGAGTCCCCGTCCTGGTCGGCCACCCGGAATCGCCGCTCATCCCGAGCCAGCATCTTCTTGTAGGTCTCAGCATCCTCCACATCATGAAACTCCTCCCCTGGGGAAGGACAGATGTGAGTGAGATGCGCGGTCAGAGGTGAGGCCTGGGGGCTTAGGCAACAGCGGAAGGACCCAGAGGCAGATGTGGTGCGCCTAGCCTGGCGCTCTGGGCAACGTTTCTCCCTTCACCTCCCAAGTGCTGACACTGCAGGCACAGGCTGAGGACTGCTACCCAGGAGTGCTGGCTAATTCTATGTCAACTTGACCCAGGCTGGAGTCATCTGAGAGGAGGGAACCCTAGTTGGGAAAATGCCTCTATAAGAATGGACTGGAGGCAAGCCTGTACAGCAGAGGTTCTCAGCCTTCCTAATGCGTCGACCCTTTAATACAGTTCCTCATGTTGTGGTGACCCCCAACCATGAAATTATTTCGTTGCTGCTTCATAACTGTGATTTTGCTACTGTTATGAATTATAATATCTGATATGCAGGATATCTGACAGCGACCCCCAACAGGGTCAGGACTCACAGCTTGAAAATTACTGCTGTAAAGCATTTTCTTAATTAGTGATTGATGTGGGAGGGCCCAGTCCACTGTAGGTGGGGCCACCACTGGGCTGGTGGTCCTGGGTTCTATAAGAAAGCAGGCTAGGGGCTGGAGTTATGGCTCAGTGGTTAAGAGCACCAACTGCTCTACCAGAGGACCCGGGTTCAATTCCCAGCACCCACATGGCAGCTTAGAACTGTCTGTAACTCTAAGATCTGACACCCTCACACAGACATACATGCATACACCAATGCACATAAAAAATAAAGATAAATTATTAAAAAAAACAAAACAGAGAAAGCAGGCTGCTACTGCTGGCACACACCTTTAATCCCAGCTCTCGGGAGGCAGAGGCAGGTGGATCTCTGAGTTTGAAGCCAGCCTGGTCTACAAAGAGAGTTCCAGGATAGCCAGGGCTACACAGACAAACCCTGTCTGGAAAAACCAACCAACTAACCAACCAACCAACCAAAACAAAACAAAACAAAAAAAGAGAGTGGACTGAACAGCCATGAGGAGCAGGCCAGTAAGCAGCATCCTCCATGGCCTCTGCATCAGCTCCTGCCTCCGGGTTCCCGCCTGTGTGAGTTCCTGCCCTGACTTCCTTCAGTGATGGACTATGGATGTGGAAGTGCAAGCCAACTAAACCCTTTCCTCTCCAACTTGCTTTTGGTCATGACGCTTCATCCCAGCAATAGTAATCTAAGACACCAGGGCTGCATGGAGAGACTGTCCCAAAAGAACAGAGATCAGGTCAGGACAGGAGCGTACAGAAAATAAGTGTTCCTGGTCAGGATGTGAAGTCTCCAGTCAACTTGTCACATAGGTTGGCTCTCAGAAGGAAGAGCAAACAAGATCAGAAATGGAGGAGAGGCATCAATGCTAAGGTCCTAAAAGAGAGGTCCAAGAGCAAAGGTGAGGGGCATACCGGGCTCATAGTGGCCATAGGTGGCATTGCGCAACTCCTCCCAGCCCACGCGCCCGTCGCGGTCTGTGTCATAGGTGTGCCAGGCTGCGCTCACGGAGTCACGGATGTGCCGCTGCTGCGTGTGCGCGATCCACGCACGAAGCTCGGCTAAGGACACCCAGCCGTCGCTGTCCCCAGCAAGATCCATGCGGTCCACGATCCGCCTGCGGGGAGGACCGGTGTGAGTCCCTGGCCCTTGCCAACGAGGCCCCAACCCTAGAGCAGAGATACTGTCAATCTCAGTTTTGACCCTGCCCACCTAGGCCCCTTCCTTTCCTGCTGAGCAGCCCTTGCACCTACATAAGACCGAAAAATGGGGACTTAAGTGACGGCTCTTGTAGGGACCCGGGTTTGATTCTCATGAACCTCACAGGGCAGCTCACAAGCGTCTGTAACTCCAGTTCCAGGGGACCCTCGCCCTCTTCTGGCCTCTCTGAGCACCATAGCATGTTCATGGTGCTCATACACTCAGGAAAAGCACACACACTCATACACTAATATAAATGAATCTTCTTTAAATTAAAAAAAAAAGATCAGCGTATGGTAGCACACGCCTTTAAATCTCAGCACTTGGGAGGCAGAGCCAGGCAAATCTCTGTGAGTTCAAGGCCAGCCTAGTCTCCAGGACAGTCAGGGCTATGTAGAGAGACTCTGCCTCAAAAAAAACAAAACAGATTTTGCGTGTGTGTGTGTGCGTGTGTGTGTGTGTGTGTGTGTGTGTGTGTGTGTGTGTGTGTGTGTGAGAGAGAGAGAGAGAGAGAGAGAGAGAGAGAGAGAGAGAGTGTGTTTCTCTGCGTAGCCCTGGCTATCCTGGAACTCACTCTGTAGACCAGGCTGGCCTCAAACTCAGAGATTCACCTGCCTCTGCCTCCCGAGTGCTGGGATTAAAGGCGTGCGCCACCACTGCCCAGCAAAAAAAAAAAAAAAAGTTTTTTTTTTTCGAGACAGGGTTTCTCTGTGTAGTTTTTGGTGCCTGTCCTGGATGTCACTCTGTAGACCAGGCTGGCCTCGAACTCACAGAGATCTGCCTGCCTGTGTCTCCCGAGTGCTGGGATTAAAGGTGTGCGCCGCCGCCGCCACCGCCGCCGCCGCCGCCGCCGCCGCCGCCGCCACCCGGCCAAAAAAATTTTTTAAAGAAAAATAAGGGGTCAGGAGAAATGGCTCAGTGGTTAGGAGCACTGGGTGCCTCTCTAGAGGACCTGGGTTCAATTCCTGCCATCCACATGGCAGCTCCTAACTGTAACTCCAGTTTCAGGGGATCCATGGCATCGGGCATGCACATGGTGCACATATATATATGCATGCAGGCAAAAGCCACATAAAATAATCTTTAAAAATAAAGTATGGAGGAAAAATGCCACCCCGGGTCTGCAGGCAAACAGGTGAGGCTCTTGTCAATCTTCAGACATTTCCACCCCAGAGCACTGCCCACTGCCTACACTTTTCCCACCCCTTGCTCACAGCCAAGCCACCATTTCGGACTGAAAATTCTGCATGATATCACAAGTGAACCCAGAAGAGGCACTGTCTGCCTTTGTTTTGTGTTTTGTTTTTTTTAGAGAGAGTCTCACTATGAAGGCCTACTTAGCTTGGATCTCACTGCATAGACCAGGCTGGGCCTGAACTCCCGGAGATCTGCCTGCCTTTGGCTCCCGAGTGCGGGAGGATCAGGGTCAACACAGGATCAGGAGGAGCATCGTCAATGGCCGTGGACTCAAGTTCTACCCGTTTCCCTGGAAGGGCAGACCAATTTTGGGCTCCTTCCAGCTCGGCCCTGCAGCCCTTCAATGCCACTACTTGTCCAGTTTAAAATTACAACTTGTTAGCCAGGCCTGGTGGCACACACCTTTGATCCCAGCACTCAGGACCCAGAGGCAGGTATTCGAATCTTTGTGCATTCTAGACAAGTCTGCTCTACATAGTGAGTTCCAGGCCAGTCAGTGCTACACAGTGAGACTCTATCTCAAAATAATAAAAGTAATGATAATGATAATAATAAAGCATATATGCACGGAGTGGCCTTCTTGTCCCCAGGGTCATGCTGACTGTCTCCTCCACAGGGAAATGGCAATCTCCTCCAGATGGAGTCGTGACTCCATCCCTGCCAGTTCAACCTGAATTCTGAGCTTGGGATCCTTCTCAAAGTTCATTTCTTCAGTCTCTACCAGGAGTGGGTGACCCCTTTCGAAGTTAAGAGTCAGAACAGGGATGTCCAGACAGAGGCATGGAGGACTCGAAGCAGAGAGTGGCAGGTCGCCCAGGAGGAATTCAGGAAAAGAGCCTCAGGTTTAACTCTGCCTTTTCCCAGGAGGTGAGCATCACAGTCCTGTCCAGTCTCCTGCCTCTAATCTTTTCAGTGAGCTCAATTCCCCACCTCCCACCTCTGCCCAGCTCCCCGCATCCTACCCAAGTCGGGCCTGGCTTTCCTCTGGACTGAGTTGGTCAAATTCCTTGGCCACGTCTCGTCCCAGGAACGCCTCGTGGTCGTACTGGAAATTCCCGTGGGCGTCATCGTGGGGGGCCTCACTCAGGGGGGCTCCCTGATGCACCCTACCCTGGCCATGAGGTCCGGCGTCAGGGGATGGCTTCCCCAGGGCCCACCACCTCAGCAGCAACAGAAGCAACAGAAGCGACCATCGCCACATCATCGGTCCTGGGAAGAGGTGAGGACCAGGGATCAGAGGGTCACGTGGGAAAAAAATCCGAACCAGACAGAATGTGGGGAGAACTTCCAAGTTAGAGGAGTTGCCTAAGGCAAGGCTGCAAAAAGTTTGGGGCTCAAGAAAAGTCGGCAAAAAGAACAGGGAGTTTGAAGGTAAAACCACCTATACGGGTAGATCTCGAGCCTCGAAGGAGTCCCAGAGAAAGGGGGCATTTCAGTTGGAGACGTGGCAAACGTCCCACCAAAGTTCAGGGGATGGGGGTAGCTGAAAGCATCATGCACGGTCTTCTGCGTGGCCCCCAGACTTCACCGCGACCCTCACTCCGAAACCCCCTCCCTGGCTAACTCCCTACCCTTCCCCCCGTTACCCGTTACCCGGTCTGGGTTCAAGTCCCACGCTGAGCTCTGCTTTCACGCAAAGATGCCCAACCTGGCCTAGTGCCAGTCAAGCTCCGCCCCCAGCAGCCCAGAAGCCCCCGCCCTCTGACCAATGGCGGCGCAGGAGAGCCTCAGGGGCGGAGCCAATGAGCGCCAAGATTGCCCCGGGAGAGCCCCTCGCCACGTCCACAAGGCAGAGCGCTGGCCTGGAAGGCGTGGTGGGCGATAAGGCAGATCGAACTACAACTCCCAGCAGGCTTGTGGGCAGCCTGCACAGCCACCTCCAGAGGCTCAGGCCCTTGTATTTTTTTTTTTTTTTTTTACCGCTTCCTTATTCTCAAATTGGTTTAAGAAAAGAGGTCGAGCTTAGTGGCTCCTGCCTTTAATTCCAATACTTGGCAGGCAGAAGCAGGCGGATCTCCATGAGTTCGGGGCTAGCCTGGTATACATAGCAAGTTCCAGGACAGTCAAGACTACATAGAGTTCCTATCTCAAAAAAAAAGAAAGAGAAGAACAGAAGAGCTGAATTTCTTGAAATCCCTGGCACAGTGTAGGTATCATATACATTTATGACTAAAAGTACACAGTGTACAAAATGGGCAGGCCCTACCCCCGCAACCAGGAGGAGTCTGTATGATCTTTCCCAAACTCCCGCTGCCTGAAACTCAAGAATAACGGTGCACACACAGATTTGGGTCCAAATTTTATGTGGAGATGGAAAAGAGCCATATTCATCAGAAGGGGAAACTGAGGCAGGCCACAAAAGGAGAGGTCCAAGGGAGGACATCCGGTCCAGGGCTCCCTCAGGAGGCTCAGAGATGCCAGGAGTTCAGGAAGTCACACAGCACCAAATGCCGCAATGGGTATTGGCGGCCTGAGTTGGCATCAGGAAGTGGCTGGAAAGGCATTTGCACGGTGAGGGTCAGCCTCAGGGGGCAAGTTCCCACCAGGCAGCAGGTCACCTGAGTCATCGCCGCTGAGGGAAAGCCATGGGGCTAAGAGAGAGGAAAAGAGGTCAGCGTCTGTCACCACGGTCTCACCAGCCCCACACACCATGAGGGTGCCACTCTCTGGTCTCTGTCCCCATCTCTTTCCCCTGGGTGTTCAGGACCTGTCTCTGTGTGTCTCTCTCTCCCTCCCCTCTTTCTCTCTGGGTCTTCTGTCTCTCCATCTTGTTCCCTCCACTCTCTCTCGGTCTCTCCCTCTCCCTGGAACCTTGTCCTGTCTCTCTGTCTCTCTGGGTCTCTGCTCCCCCCCCCCCGCCCCTCCCACTCCTGCACATACCTGGCAGCCCACTGCGCATCCTGTTCCACAGAAGCACAGCCCCTGCAGCGGCCACTATGATCACCAAGAAACCAAGAATAATTCCAACCACAGGCACAGAAGACCTGGCTGCTGAATCTGCAACCAGAAAGTGTTATGAAGACAGGGAAAACAGCTGAGGAGTCCCCGCAGAGACCCTTACCAGCATATGACGGCGGTGGGAGTGTGCAGAGGAAGGCCCTGGGCCTCATGTTTCCACTCTGCGTGTAAGAACCAGCCACACTGGTGGAGCACGCCTTTAATCCCAGCACTCGGGAGGCAGAGCCAGGAGGATCTCTGTGAGTTCGAGGCCAACCTGGTCTACAGGAAGATCCAGGACAGGCACCAAAACTACAGAGAAACCCTGTCTCGAAAAACCAGAAAAAAAAAAAAGGAACCAGCCACACACTGCAGTGGTAGTGCACACCTTTAATCCCAGCACTTGGGAGGCAGAGGCAGGCAGATTTCTGTGAGTTCCAGACCAGCCTGGTCTACAAAGCGAGTTCCAGAACAGCCAGAGCTATTACACAGATGTTACACAGAGATACCCTGTCTTGAAAAAAACAAAAAACAAAAACCAGTCACACTGGTGCTGGAGAGGTGGCTCAGCTGTTAAAAGCACTGGCTGCTTGGGCTGGAGAGATGGCTCAGAGGTTAAGAGCACTGACTGCTTTTCCAGCGCATCAGAGTTTGGTTCCCAGCACTCATATCCAATGCCAGAAGACCTGACTCTGACCCTCTAGAATAGAAACCTAGGCTGGCAAGATGAGTAAAGACCTTTGCCATAAAACCTGACCTGAGTTTGATCCCCATGACTGACATGGTGGTAGGAGGGAACCAACTCTCACAGGTTGTCTTTTTGAGCTCCACAAGTGTGCCATGGCGCAGGCGCACCTCTGCCTTCCCCTCCCACGTAAAGAGTGTAGGGAAATTAAATATATATGCACATGCTGGGATTAACGGGGAAGGCCGCCACCCGCCACCACCACCGCCACTGCCCAGCTATAAATCTTTTTTTTTTTTAAAGAACAATAGTGATACTGAGAGAACACGGCCACACTGTGAGTGGGCTGGCTGAGAACCCAGCTCAGGAAGGAGAAGCAGGTGCCAGTCAGCCTCGGCAAGGATGCTCAGTGGCAAAAGTGAACTGGTCGGAAGCCATGAAGACCAGCAACAGCATGACAGAAGATGGTTGGACTCGGGAGGACTGGCCACAGGGGTTAGGGGAGAGTCAGAAGCCAGGAACAGCAAGAAGACACCGAGGCTGGAGGGACAGCCTCACCTAGGTCCACAGTGAGAGGCTGTAGCAGCCCCTCATGTTCCACGTGACATTGGTAATGGTGTTCATCTCCTCTTTTGACCTCCAGCAGTGACCAGGCGTGGAAAGAGCCATCACCGTTGGGACCAATGCTGCTGTTCCCAGAGCCGGCGGCCAGGCCATTCCGCAGGAATCGTAGCTTCAGCTCAGGTGGGTAGAAGGAGAAAGCAGCACAGGTCAGTATGGAGGAGCCGGAGTCGCTAGGACTGGCCTTCAGGCGCATGGAGGGTGGCTCTGTGGGACACAGGAGACGGGCCAGCAGTTAAGCCGGGCTGTGACCCTCTCTGAAGGCTTAGTGTGAAGCTGGTCACGGACAGACACCCCCTTCCCTATATGAGCCCTGTGCTGACCCAGAGGACTTCCCAGAGTGACAGACACCCAATGCTGCTGACCCCACCATGACACCTCCTTTATCTGCCCCACCCCTTATTTGTGTGTGTGTGTGTGTGTGTGTGTGTGTGTGTGTGTGTGTGTGTGTAAATAGGCATGTGTCAAGGCCAGAGGTCCATGGCACGTGTCTTCCTCTACCGCTCTTCATTTTTCCCTTTACTTTTCACTCTATGTGTAAGGGTGGTTTTGGGCATGTGTCTGTGCACCACATGTGTGCAGTGCCCATGGAGGCCAGAAGACATCAGATCCCCTGGAACTGGAGTTACAGATGGTTGTGAGCCACCACGTGGGTGCTGGGAACCAAATTCAGGTCCTCTGCAAGAATAGCACTTATTATTTGAGACAGAGGTTCTCTCTCTCTCTCTCTCTCTCAGTAAACCTAGGGTTCCCCCTTTTAGCTACACTAGCTGCCAGTGAGGCTCTGTGATTCCATCTCTGCCAGACCCCTCCCTGCTGGTACAGACACGCAGCCACAGGAGCTCAGAGCCCAGGTCTTCATGCACACCAAGCATCTCCCCAGGCACATTTATTTGTCTGTTTTGAAACTGAATTTCACTCTAGCCCAGACAGGCCTCAAACTAGCTATGTGGACAAGGATGACTCTGAATTCCTGCTCTTCCTTCCTCCCCTTCCTCAGTCCTGAGAAATGGCAGGCATGTGCCACCATGCCTGGTTTATGTGGTGCATTAAGGGGGCAGAGGCAGGTGGATCTCTGTGGGTACCAGGCCAGCCCAGTCTACATAGCAAGTACCAGGCTAGCCAAAGTGACGTAGTGAAACACTGTCTTAAAAAAAGGGAAAAAAGCCGGGCGGTGGTGGCGCACGCCTTTAATCCCAGCACTCGGGAGGCAGAGCCAGGCGGATCTCTGTGAGTTCGAGGCCAGCCTGGGCTACCAAGTGAGTCCCAGGAAAGGCGCAAAGCTACTCAGAGAAACCCTGTCTCGAAAAACCAAAAAAAAAAAAAAAAAAAAAAAAAAAAAAAAAAAAAAAAAGAGAAAAAGA
The DNA here is from genome assembly GCF_007827085.1 of Peromyscus californicus insignis. Lineage (NCBI taxonomy): Eukaryota > Metazoa > Chordata > Mammalia > Rodentia > Cricetidae > Peromyscus > Peromyscus californicus. The sequence goes on along the minus strand of NW_026294562.1, from coordinate 175,774,244 downwards.
AATGCATGAAGAATAAATAAAAGAGTAAACTGCCGCTGGGGTGTGGCTGAGTTTGCAGAGTGCGTGTCTGATGTGTGTGGAGTCCTGGGTTCAGTCGCCAGCACACTGAGACTGACTGACTGCGTGGTGGTGCACACCTGTAATCACAGCACTCCAGAGGTGGAGGTCGGAGGATCAGGAGTTCAAGGTTATCTTTGACGACATAAGAAGTTTGGGGCCAACCTGGACTCCACAAGACCCTGAATCAACAGCAATAAACCCCTAAACAAAATGAAAGTCTGTAGGGATCTAAGAACCCAGCAGGGCTGTGCTGGGCAGAGGCGTACCCTCCATCCGGGGTGGGTCTGTTCTGGTTCTCAGCTGCAGGTACTCAGCAGAAAATAAGCTGACAATTTCTTAGGAAGAGGAAGCCAGGCAGCTTCCCCGAAAGAGGGGCCTCACTGGCAGCTGGGAGACCTGGCGTACCATTGGCTCTGCCACAGAAGACCGGACCTCGGTCAGCAGTTCTGTGTCCTGCCCAGTGGTTACTATTGTTTTCTAGTGAGGATGACTTCCTGTGGGTGGTGCTGAGGGGCCCATGTTTCTCCTGTTTTCCAGTGCTGACCCTGAGGGTTCAGCCCTGAGCTTCAGCCTACCCTTGGCTTCTGCTTAACAGAAAAAAGGAAGCACCTTAACCACCAGAGACATGAAGCTGTGTGGCCAAGGCCTGTGAGCCCAGCACCCAGGTGGCTAGGGCAGAGGGATCCCAAGCTCAAGGTTTAAGCCATAGAGTGAGTTCAAAGCTAGCCCGGAAAACTTAGTAGACCCCACCTCAAAATAAAAAGTCAAAAGAGGGCCAATTAGGGGTTGAGGGATGGCTTAGCAGCTAAGAGCGTGTGCTGCTCTACCTACAGAACTGAGTTCGATTCCTAGCACTGACATTGGATGACCTGTAACTCCAGCTGCAGATCTGATAAATTAGTAATAAAATAAATGCAGGGCTGGTGAGGTGGCTCAGTGGGAAAGGAACTTGCTGACAAGCCTGAAGATCTGAGTTCTAGCCCCAGAACCTACATGGCGGAAGGGAGAGATCCAGCTTACAAAGTTCTCTGACCTTCACACTTACGCTTTGGGATGTGTGCGTGTGCGTGTGCGTGTGCGTGTGCGTGTGCGTGTGTGTGTGTGTGTGTGTGTGTGTGTGTGTGTGTTTAAGTAAAATGAGGGCTAGAGACATGCTCAGTGGTAGAGCCTAGAATCCCCCAGTGAGCATGGCTTGGTGGTAGAGCCCCTGCCTTGCATGTTTGGAAGAAAGGGAACAGAAACACAGCCTTATACCTGATAACAGAAGGCCATTATGAAAAACAAAATCCCATACAGACAGAAAGTACCAAGCGTAGCCAGTACCTGCAGAAACTGGAACCCTTGCCAAGGGGTGTGTAAACAGTGCAACTACATGGTATTCCTTTTTCACTTAGTCCTGGCTGGCTCAGAGATCTACCTGCCCTGCCTCTGGAGTACATGGACCACCACACTAAGCCACCATGGAGGTTCCTGAATAAATGAGCTCAGCAGGCAAAAGTAGTGGCTGCTCTTCCAGAGGACTCAGGTTCAATTCCGAGCACCCACCCCATGGTAGGTAACTCAAAACCATCTTTATCTCTAATTCCAGGGGATCCGATGTCCTCTTCTGGCCTCTGTGAGCACTGCATGCATGTGGTACATAGACATACATGGAGGCCAAACACCCATACACATAAAATAAAAATAATTATTCTTTTTTCCTAAAATGAACCCAGCCGCCCTACTTGTGGGCACTTATCCAGAAGTTGAAATCTAGATGCCATGGAAATACTGGCCCCTACTCTGCATTGCAGCATCTGTCAAAACAGCCAAGTACAGAAACACCCTGAACACCCACAGCAGATGAAAGACGACAGTATGGACCAGGCTCCACAGGGGACTGCTATCCAGCCACAGTTCCTCAAACGGTGGCGATGGCCCAGCAGATAAGCCTGTTTATTGCACAAGCCTGAGGACCCAAGTTCGAATCCTTAGCACTTCTGTAAAAACTGTAACCTGGGCACTGAGGGTGCAACCAGAGAGGATAGGACCACTGGGGGACCTGCTGGGTACCAGTGTAGCTCCAGGTTCAGTGAGAGAATCCGTGTCAAAGAAATAAGATGGAGTGTGATAGAGGAGGAACCCGTTGTCCTCAGACCTGTGTATGTGGACAGGTGCACACCACATACATATGCACGTGTGCATACACCACACACATACACAGTCACATATGTACACAAAATAATAAATAAATACGTAAATGTAAGCTTTAAAATGTTTTATACACCTAAAAGATGGCTGGGGGGGGGTGGCGCACACCTTTAATTCTAGCACTGGGGAGGCAGAGGCAGGCAGATCTCTATGAGTTCAAGGCCAGTCTGGCCTACAGAGCAAGTTCCAAGACAGGCGGGACTACACAGAGAAACCCTGTCTTGAGAAAAACAAACAAAAACCTAAAAGATGGAAGACAGGCATGGCTCAGTGGCCAAGTTCTTGCCTAGCAAGAGAAGGGTCTGAGTTCAATACCAAAAAGAGTCAACGAAGTGAGAGGTGGGATTAAAAGCAAAAGGAGTTGGGACTGGAGAGGTGGTTCAGGCGGCAAGAGTGCGTGCTGCTCCTGCAGAGGTCCTGAGCTCAGTTCCCAGCACCCACACTGGGCAGGTCATCACTGCGTGTAACTCCAGCTACAGTGGGTATAAGCCTCTTCTGACCTTGGTGAGCTGCTACACTCACGTGCACACAGACACACAAGTACACATATAAAAATAAAAACATGTATGTGTGCACACCAGTGCAGGTGCCCGTGGAGGCCAGTGACATCTGATCCCCTGGCGCTGGACTTATAGGTGGCTGTGAGCTGCCAGATGTGGGTTCTGGAAACTGAACTCAGTCCTCCGCAAGATCACTATGTGCTCTTAATTACCGAGCCGCGTCCAGCCCTAAATTTTTTTTTTCAGAAAAAGGTCCTAAGAACAACCCCTGAGGCTGCGTTCTGGCCTTCATGCACATGAGCACACGCATGAGCACAGCACACTCAAATCCAGACAGGATGAAACTTTGGTTTGTTAGAAAGGAAAGGGGGGGGGGCTTTACATAGACTGCAAAGCTGTAAAACCCTCCAAATACACAGAAAGACCTAGGTCACCTTGGGTTGGGAATGACCTCCAAGATAGACTAACAAAAGCACAGTTCTCAAGAGAGCAAAGTGATAAATGAAAAAGTTCCACTTCTCAGGGGCCTAGAGAGATGGCTCAGAGGTTAAGAGCACTGGCTCCTCTTCCAGAGGACCCAAGTTCAAGTCCCAGCAACCAAATGGTATCTTACTGACACCCTCTTCTGGCCTGCAGGCATACATGCAGACAGAGCACTCACGCACATAAATAAATAAACCTTCCTTTAAAAGAACAAAAGAAATACGGTGGAGGAAGTGTTTTTGAAACACTTATCTGGTGACGGGTTGGGTCCACAGTATACAAAGAGCTCTCAGAGGTTAACAAGAAGAAAAAGACATGGAAAAACTTAGCACTTGGGAGGCTGAGACCAAAACGACAAGTTTGAGGTTCCCTGGACTACACTATGAAGCTCTAAATATAACGACAACAAAAAAGAAAGAAAGAAAAAGAAAAAGTAGCTGGCCATGGTGGCACACTCCTTTAGTCCCAGCACTCAGGAGACAGAGGCTGCCAGACCACTGTGAGTTCAAGGTCAGCCTGAACTACAATTAATTAGCTGGGTGTGGCAATACACTTCTGTCAGCCCAGCAATTGGAAGGAGGCAGGAGGACCAGGATTTCAAGATCATCCTCCACTCCATCGTGAGTGTGAGTTCGTGGCTAGGCTGGGTTACATGAGACCTTGTCTTAACAGGTCCCCTGGAATGTGTGGGAATGCACTGAGCAGGATGTTGGGCGAGCCTCCAGCATGGCTACAGAGATTTAGAGGACAGGCAGGAGATGGGCTCACCCTTCCACTCCAGGTACTGAAGGCCCCTCTCCAGGTGGCCTAGCAGCCGCTCAGGACAGGAAGTCAGCAGGAACTCACTCTCCTTCCTGGCCACCTCAGGCTGCTTCATCCACAGATTTCCAACCATTTCTGTCTCAGGCCACTCCCCAGTCCAATTGCCAATTCTTGGATTGAACTCCATGAACTCCTCGCCATTGAGGGCGAACACAGCCGTGGGCAATGAGGAATTGTCGGGGGCCAGTTCGCAGCCCAGCAGGCCCTGCAGTGTGTAGTTACCTAGATGCCAACACGCAGGTGAGCAGACCGAGACAAGGCCAGGCTTCCTGTCTCCGCCTCCCTCAGACCCAGTGCTCAGTCCCCAGCTTCCTCCCTCAGACCTAGAGGTCCAGACCCAGCCTTCACCCTTATTCCTAGGGGTTCAGACCTCACCCTCTTCTTCAGACCTATGGCTCCAGCCTCCTTCCTCGACCCAGGAGTCCAGACCCCACTTTCCTTCCTCAGGCCCAGGCTACTGCACCCCACCTTTAAGCACATCGATATGGTGGTCTTCCAGGGTTCTGATGGCCTCCAAGAAGAGCTGTTCTTTGCTTTTCATGTCCACAGTCTCCTTCTCCCAATACCAGGACACTTGATTTTCCCACATCCAGGCCCCGCAGGGCACAGCCTCCCGCCGCAGGCTGTTGTAGCTCAGATACTGCTGAGGCCCCAGCCAGCCCGTGGCCCAGAAGGAGGGAACCCCCTTGGATGGGTTGGACACAGCTGTAAGGTGGTACAGCAGTGGGGGACGGGTCTCTGTGCATAGGAAAGAGGGGCGTCAGTGAGGCATGGACAGTGAGAAACTGGACTCAATCTGAGGGGCAGTGATCTTACAGAGGGAGGGGACAGAGAGAGACGCAGAGAGGGAGCGAGAAAGATGGACAGAAACAGACTGAGACCCAAAAGGGAGGGACGGATACCCCGAGACTGTCACGTGTATTTGACTGGAAAGCCGAGGAAAGCTATCCACAGTGAGATTTCCAGGAGTGCCAGGACATCATGAGGTGGCCTCTTACCTGCACCCCAGGTCCGAGGCAGGAGGACCAGCAAGAGGCTGAGGACCCAGGCCTGGGGCATCCCCATCCTGACTGGGCGACCTGAAGTGGGAGGGACACGTGACTCCTCTGGACCCCGCCTCGCTGACTCTTCACAAGGCCCCTGTGGACTCCGCATAGACCCAGACTGGTGGTGGGATGGGGACCCAGTCCGCGATGACAGGAGTGCCTGACTCCTGTGTGAACTTTCACCTCTTCATTTGATCCACTTTAGTTAATTAATTACAGAACTAGACACACCAAAATTCGTCTCAGACTTCTGCTATTTCCTTTTCTCCTCCCTCATTCCCAGAGGCTCAGACCTCACCCCCCTCCCACAGACCCTGAAGTCCAATGGCATGAATTCCTCCCTGGGATCCAAAAATCTAGGCCCAGCCTTCCTCCCTCGGATTCAAATGCCCAAATTCCTGCTCTCCTCCCTCAGACCCCAGCCTCTTCTCTCCCCCTCAGGAGTCGGGCACACTCTTCTTCCCTCACACCCAGGGGTCCAAGCCCAGCCCTCCTCCCTCAGACCCTGGTGCTGGCCCTCGAACCTGGGAACCCAGGCCTCGGCCTCCTCCTCCTCGGCCTCCTCCTCGGCCTCCTCCCTGGCCTCGGCCTGTGTTGCTCACAGAAGCCTGCTTCCCTCTTTGCCTGCAGTTTGCGGATCCTCTGGCCGGAGCCCCCAGTTCTTTACTTACATCCTGTGCACAGAACTGTGGGACTCTGAGGGCATCCAACTCCACCCCCAGCTGCTAGGCACGCCCCTGGGCCTCTGCCCAGCCTCTCTGGAAGCTCCTGTGGTATTTGGTTGGAAGTCTCCTGGGGCATAGTCAGTTCGGCCTGCCTCCCAGAGAAGCTTCCATGTTTACTCACCCTGGGGGTTTTCACAGTAGACTCACAGCCCTGGAAAGGCCTGGACACTGCATGTTGCTTTAAGGCACCCCAGGACTTGGAGGCTGGGGGTGTGGCTCAGTCCTGGAGTGGTTGCCTAACACACAAGACTTGGCTAGCGCCCTCTTCCAGCTGCAAGCCTGCTCTGGTTTCTTCCGTGAACCCAACACTTGAGTGAGGCGCCCCACCCTGCCTGCACACTCTTGTGGATAGAAGCTTCTCTCAGGCCTGTTTCCCACCCTGCTGCCCACCCATGATCGTGCCAGGACACAGACACACACAAATACGGACACCAGCAGATGGGTAGGTTGACAGGCAGATAGGCAGTAAAGTAGAAGGGGGATCGGCGGTGGCGGCCCCTGCTTGTGATTCTGGCACTCGGGAGGTGGCAGCAGGGAGGCCAGGAGTTCAAGGCCAACGTGGGCTGCATGAAGGACTATAGACAGATGAGAGAAGGAGGTTGAGAGAGCCTGAGTGGTGGGTCAACAGACAGACCGACAGGCTGAAGAGATAGACAAAGCCGCTGTGGTGGCACGGGACTGGAGCCCAAGCGCTTGAAGACAGATGCAAAAGAACAGAAAGTTTGCAGAGGACCTGAGTTCGATTCCCAGCACCCACAGAGTGGATCACAACTACCCGTAACTCCAGTTCCGGGGGACCTGACAACTTCTGATCTCCCTGAACACCAGGCAGGAACGTGGTGCACATGCAGACATAAAGAAAATAAATAAATCTTAAAAAAATTCTTTAAGGGAAAGTGGAAAGTCAGCCGCTGGTGCTGTCTTGACCTGCCTCTCCAACTGGTCTGTACTCTTTGTGTGTGTGTGTCGGGGTCAAGACAGAGACTCGTGCAGCCCAGGCTGACCATGAACTTCTGATCTTCCTGCCTCCAGTTTAAATGCTGGGATTACAGGCCTCCTGTGGGCTAGGGGGACGGCTCAGGCAGTACGTACTTGCCTTGTAAGTATGAGGATCTGAGTTCTGATCTTCTGCCCTGGAGCTGCCATGTAAAAAGCTGGTTCTAGGGGAGAGAGATGGCTCAGTGATTAAGGGCACGGGCTGCTCTATGTGGTGGTGGCACACACTTTTTATTCCAGTATTTAGGGGGCAGAGGCAGGTGGATCTCTGTGAGTTCGAGGCCAGCCTGGTCTACAGAGTGAGTTCCAGGACAGCCAGGGCTGCATATAGAAACCCTGTCTCAATCTCTGCTCCAAAAAAAGAGTTCCCAGCATCTACATGAATGCTCACAACCCTCCTCTGGCCTCTGAGGGCACTGTACTCACATATGCAGACACACAGAGTCATTCAAATACATGTAACCAAAAAACAAAACAGGCGCCGGGCGGTGGTGGCGCACGCCTTTAATCCCAGCACTCGGGAGGCAGAGCCAGGCGGGTCTCTGTGAGTTCGAGGCCAGCCTGGACTACAGAGTGAGTTCCAGGAAAGGCACAAAGCTACACAGAGAAACCCTGTCTCAAAAAATCAAAAAACAAAAAACAAACAAACAAAAAAAAAAGGCATGGTGGCACATGCCTTTAATCCCAGTACTCAGGAGATAGAGGTAGGCAGATCTCTGTGAGTTCCAGACCAGTGTGATCTACATAATGGATTCCAGGACAGACAGACTTAGGTGCTGAGACCCGTGTCAATTTTTTTTTTTTTTTTTAGTTTTAAAAAAAAAGTCATGCTGGGAGGTGGTGGTTTTGCACGCCTTTAATCCCAGCACTCAGGAGGCAGAGGCAGGAGGATCTCTCTGAGTTCGAGACCAGCCTGAGCTACAGAGTGAGTTCCAAGACAGCCAGAGCTGTTACACAAAGAAATCCTATCTTGAAACTACAACCCCCCTCCAAAAAAAAGAAAAGAAACGAAAAAGAAACAGCTTTTTTATTTTTTTGGTTTTCCAGACAGGCCTGCCTCTGCCTCCCAAGGGCTGGGATTAAAGGTGTGCACCACCACCATCCAGCAACATTTTTTTTTCTTTCTTTTTTTTTTTTTTTAAACATTTTCTTTTTTAATCTCTTATTTTTTTGAGGTGTTTAATACATGTAGTATGCACACCTACACACCCTCTCGTGGAGCTCAGAGTAGGTCTAATGTCTTCCACTTGCTGTCCACCTTATCGTTCTGAGCCATAACCAGCCTTAACCAGACTGCTACAGTCTGTCTCAGGGTTCCACTCTGTGCTCGTGAGCATGCAAGCGTGAACGTGGAGGCCAGAGGGTCTTCTCAGAAGTGCCGTCTACCTCCTCTGAGACAAGGACCACAGCCAGTTGGTTAAGTGTTCTGAAATATCACTTTAACTATGTCAAGTTGTGTTGCTTTGCCTTCCTAAGGCATCTGATTGGTCTGATGAAAAGCTGAACGGCCAAAAGCTAGGCAGGAGAGGGATGGGCAGGGCTGAGGGCAGAGAGAATAAGCAGGAGGAGGAACCTAGGCTCCAGAGGGAAGAGGAGAGAGAAGGAGAGGGGAACACCCGGGGCCAGCCAGCCAGATGTGGAGTAGGACATACAGAATGAAAAAAAGGTAAAAAGCCCTGAGGCAAAATGTAGATGAAGAGAAACCAGTTAAATTAGGTTATAGGAGCTATCAAGAAAAGAGCCTCACCTAAGGCCAAGCATTCATAATAAGTCTCCGTGTTGTGATTTGGGAGCTGGTTGGTGGCCCAAAAGAAAGTCTGTTACAGTTAGGCTGCTCAGCCAGTGAGTCCCTGATATCCTCCTGTCTCCCGACTCCTGCTGAAATTAGACACGTGTACCTCCACGTCTAGCTCCAGCCCCCCACACTTGGGTTCTGGGAGTTAAACTCAGGTCCTCAGCAAGGCAAGCATTTTATCAGCTTTGCTGGTTAGTTTCTATAAACTAGACACAAACTAAAGTATCTGGGAGGAGGGACTTCAGTGTTGGCATGTCTGTGGGGCATTTTCTTGATTGACAACCAGTGTGGGAGCGCCCAGCACATTGGATGGTGCCACCCCTGGGCAGGTGGTCTTGGGCTGCACAAGAAAGCAGGCCGATGGGGCCATGGGAAACAAGTCAGTAAAGCAGCTCTCCTCCCTATTTTCTGCTTCAAGTTCTTGCTTGAGTTCCTGCCCCGCCTTCCCTCAGTGATGGACAGTTATATGGAAGTATAAGTCAAATAAACCCTTTCTCCCCCCAGTTACTTTCGGTCATGGTGTTTATCACAGCAATAGAAAGCTAACTGGGGGCCGGGAGTTGTGATGAAGGCCTTTATCCCAGCACTCGGGAGGCAGAGGCAGGCAGATCTCTGAGTTCAAGGCCAGCCTGGTCTACAGAACAAGTTCCAGGACAGCCAGGGCTACACAGAGAAACTCTGTTTTCAAAAAACAAACAAACAAAGAATAATTTTAGAAAGTTTTATTAAACTTTTTTGTTTGTTTGTTTGTTTGTTTTGAGACAGGGTTTCTCTGTGTAGTTTTGGTGCCTGTCCTGGATCTCGCTCTGTAAACCAGGCTGGCCTCGAACTCACAGAGATCCCCCTGGCTCTGCCTTCCGAGTGCTGGGATTAAAGGCATGTGCCACCACCACCCTGCATTTTTTTTTTTTTTTTTTTAAGTTTAGATCACTTTTGCAGTCAGGGTCCCTGCTTTTCCACTGTGGCTTCACCTCAGTGTACATAATAGACTTTACCACTGCCTCTGCCATCTGGGTGAATTCACAGCCCGTCAATGCTGTGCTGGAATGGCAAGTTGGTGACCTGTATGGGGACTTCTCTTCTTTCATCTCTTGGCCACTTCTTCCTAGGGTGCCTGAGGTCATTGAGTGAGCAGTTCAGAGATGTAGTGCAAACTCTAATTGGTCTTAATAATAAAAACCCGGAGTCAGATATCAGGATCAGAGAAGGAGCCAGCCACTAGAGAGACTTCTTACCTCTACTGAATCCTCAGACCAAAAGGGGGTGAGCTCCTGTCTCCTCCTGCCTTATATTCCTGTCTCTGCCCAGCCATATCATTTCCTGTCCTCAGGCAAGCTTTATTTGTTAGAGTACAAACAAAATATTACCACATTTCCCCCTTTTTGTCTACAATTAAAAAAGGTTATAACTAGTATCAAGAAAAACTATATACAATAAGTGTAATAACTATATACAATATATACAGGCAATAAATATATCAACAATGTCTAGTCCATAAACATTTGACAAATTCAGAGAAAATACTCCATTATCTACCGTATTTTGGTGAGTTCAAAAGGTTGTACCTAATTCACTTTCTATTCTAACTTGCGTTATCAAAACTACCTTTTAATGTCTCACAACCCTATACACTTTACACCTCATTAGTGAATTTCTTTTCTGAATCTGGTAACAAGGAAAACCATAACTATAACTATCTAGCCTTCAACTCCCTCAGAGACCTGAGAAGGCAATAATATTACCTGAGTAAGCAGGAAGTGCAAGCAAGCAACTTCCAAAACATGTGAGAAATGACAGAAACATCTGGCTGCCTGGACAGTCACTCAAAGTTCCTCTGTAACGTTGGGGCGTTCATCTTTGGCCTACAGGTCTAGCATATCTGACAGACTTTTCTGTGAAGCAGGATACTCTGAAGGGCTGTCCTACGTTGTCTTGGCAAAGTTTGGCATTCCTTTCTTTTGTGTCCTGCTTGTCCATTTTGGACAGCATACTGTCAGCAGTCAAGGCAAGAGCACTTTCTTGCCCTGTGGCTAACTTTTTTTTGTTGTTGTTTTGTTTTGTTTTTCTGAGACAGGGTTTCTCTGTGTACTCTGTGTAGCTTTGCGCCTTTCCTGGAACTCACTTGGTAGTCCAGGCTGGCCTCGAACTCACAGAGATCCTCCTGGCTCTGCCTCCCGAGTGCTGGGATTAAAGGCGTGTGCCACCACCGCCCGGCTACCTGTGGCTAACTTTTACCACAATGAAAGTAAACCCCATATGAAGTTTCTTCGATGCCCGTCATCTTCTCTGAAGTAGATTGCTGCTGCCAGGAGCAGACATGTCTCATGGTCATTAAAAAATATATATATAAAAGAACCTAGTGACCCAAGGGTGGCCAGGCTGTTACCCTGGACTGCTGCTGTTGCCCCAGGGGGTACAAGCAGGCTGAGGAGTTCCTTTCAGTCCCTTGTGAAAAGCCTTATGTCGTAATTGCAACTGATAGACCCTGGCTGAGGGACACTTTGTGATGGCTCATTGTAGCCTGCAAGAGTAAGGGGACACTTCTGACTCCCCCGCAGTGTGGTGTGATTGACAGGACTCCCCGCAGTGTGGTGTAATTGACAGGACTCCCCGCAGTGTGGTGTGATTGACAGGACTCCCCGCAGTGTGGTGTGATTGACAGGACTCCCCGCAGTGTGGTGTGATTGACAGGACTCCCCGCAGTGTGGTGTGATTGACAGGACTCCCCGCAGTGTGGTGTGATTGACAGACTAGAGAGACTGTCTTTCTCTCCTCTCAATTTTGTTACTTGTTTTGAGAAAGGCTCCCACGCAGCCCAGCCTTCCCCTGAACCTTCACCTCCTGAGTGCTGGAATTACAGGGAGTGGCGGCTTGCTTTCTATTGCTTGATAAATGCCACACGGAAAGCAACTTGAGCAGGAAAGGGTTGATTGCATCTTTCACATCCCTTCATGACCGGAAGCCAGGGCAGGGACTCAAGCACGAGCTTTGAGGCCGGGGCTGATGCCGAGGCCGGGGCTGATGGGGACACCATAGAGGACGGGGCTGATGGGGACACCCTAAGGACCGGCTGACTGGCTTGCTCTCCGGCCTGCTTTCTTGTGCAATTTAGCACCCCTTACCCAGGGGTGGCACCACCCGTAGTGGGCTGGGCCTCTTACATCAACAAAAATCAGGAAAATGGCCCCAGACCTGCTCACAGGCAGATCTGATGGAGACATTGTCTCAGTTGACCCTAGTTTGCGTCAAGTTGACCAGAACTAGCATCACAACCGCCAAGCCCAGTTTATGTGCTGCTTGCTAGGTGAGCACTCTACCACCTAGACCTCCTTTCTCTTCCTGGCCCAGCATTTCCTCTCAGCCTCCAGAGCATGAGGGGACAACTGGTGGGCATTGTGCCTGCTCTTCCCAAATAGGTTCCACAGCCCCTCCACCTGACCTGCTTGCTGCCAGTTCTAGTTTATCAATCTCGCTTTGAGATCACTGCAGCCTGAGGAACTGAGTTCATTTGGTGATTAGCACTCAGGAGGCAGAGGCAGAGGCAGGCGATCTCTGAGTTCAAGGTCAGCCTGGTCTACAGAGCAGAGTTCCAGGACAGGCAGAGAAACCTTGTCTGGAAAAAAAAACCAAAGTAAATAAATACATTATTTAAAAAAGAAGAAGAAGGGCCGGGCAGTGGTGGTGCATGCCTTTAATCCCAGCACTCGGGAGGCAGAGCCAGGTGGATCTCTGTGAGTTCGAGGCCAGCCTGGTCTACAGAGCGAGATCCAGGAAAGGCACCAAAACTACACAGAGAAACCCTGTCTCGAAAAAAAACGAAGAAGAAGAAGAAGAAGAAGAAGAAGAAGAAGAAGAAGAAGAAGAAGAAGAAGAAGAAGAAGAGAGAGAGAGAGAAAGAACAGCTACTCTCAAATTCTATAAGTAGTCCAGAATGGCCTTGAACTACTGACCTTCCTGCCTCTGCCTCCCAAGTTCTGGGATTCCAGACGGGCTCACCATCTGGATGGTGTGGTGCTTGGGACTGAACCCAGACCCGCGTGCATGGCAGGCAGGCATTCCACAGACTGGGCCACTGGCCCAGCCTCCTTCTCTTTCCTTTGTCACCCAGGGGAGCACACTTTTTTGCATCCAAAACTGCAATTTTATGGGGTTGGGGATTTAGCTCAGTGGTAGAGCGCTTGCCTAGCAAGTGCAAGCCCTGGGTTCGGTCCTCAGCTTTGGGGGAAAAAAAAAAGACAAAATAACAAAACTGCACTTTTAGGGTAACATGGAAACCTCCCTGGCTCTCTGTGGATTCTCTCTTCTTGTTGAGCTAGGCTCCCTAAACACACCAGCCATTATCTTGGCAGATCTTTCTGGAATGCAACGCTCTGTAACTCTCAGATTCTTGTGAGGTCCAAAAGTGTGCATAGGAACCTTTGTTTTAAAAAAGCACCCAAGGAGCAATAAATTCTTCCCAGGACATGCAGAGTACAGAGGACACGAGCCCTGAAGTCAGGGAGTTTGTGGACGGGACAGCAGGCTGAGCACATTGTGGATGTGACTGGAGTCAACCTTCTTTTGAATTTTTTTTCTTTTTTCTTTTCTTTTTTTTTTTTTTTTGTTTGTTTGTTTTTCGAGACAGGGTTTCTCTGTGTAGCTTTGCGCCTTTCCTGGATCTCACTCTGTAGCCCAGGCTGGCCTCAAACTCATAAGATCCGCCTGCCTCTGCCTCCCGAGTGCTGGGATTAAAGATGTTTGCCATCACCACCTGGCTTACTTTTTTATTTTTTGAGACAGGGCCTCCCTGTGTGGTGCTCACAGGCCTGAACTTGCTATGTAGATCAGGCTGGTACTCGGGAGGCAAGGCAGGCGGATCTGTTGTGGAACATTACTTTAACTAGGCAAAGATGTGTTACATTTGTTTAATGCTGTAATGATGTGTTGCTTTGCCTGCCTAAGGCACCTAAGGTCTAATAAAAAAAGCTGAACAGCCAATAGCTAGGCAGGAGAGGGATACTCAGGGCTGACGGACAGAGAGAATGAGTAGGAGGAGGCATCTAGGCTCCCAGGGGAGAAGAGAATGAGAAAGAGAGGGAGCCACACAGGGTCAGTCAGCCAGACATGGAGTAGGACATAGGAAAGAAAGGTAAAAAGCCCTGAGGCAAAATACAGATGAAGAGAAACAGATTAATTTAAGTTATAAGAGCTATCAAGAAAAGAGCCTCATCTAAGGCTAAGCATTCATAAGTCTCTGTGTCATGATTTGGGAGCTGGTTCGCGGCCCAAAAGAGAGCCTGTTACAGATCTCTATGAGTTCAAGGCCAGCCCAGTCTACATAGCTAGCACCAGGCTGCCAACACTAAAATTCATTATTTCCAGTTCAAGACTGGGGAACCTGTCCACTGGTGTTTAAAAGACTGACCTCAGCAAGTCAGTACAGCAAGACCAAGAGGCCAGGCAGGATTTTGACCCTTGGCCTCTGAAGTCATCGGGGACCCAGGGGCAGTGGGTCCCCAGGAAAAGGGCTCTACCGCTCTGATAAGTCCTCGAACCGGAGAGAGACGTCAGACTGTCACCATTGCCCGTGTTACGTGTCCCTTGTGATTCCAAAGGAAGCCCCGTCGTCAACAAGACCCTGAGCCACCCCAGCAGGTGTCACAGTAGAGAAGACGGAGTTTCCTCCTGTCTCCCACAGAATAGCCCCTGAGCGGTCTCCGTTGATCGCAGGGTTAACACAGGGTTGGCTGGGAGGGTAGTCAGGTGGCAAAGTGCCTACAGTACCAGCCTCAAGGCCAGACTTTGACACCCAGCACCCAGGTGTAAAGGTGTGTGTGGTGCACACCTCCAATCCCAGCGCTCCGGAGGGGGAAGCAGTTCAAAGTCAGCCTGGGCCGCAAGAGATCCTGTGTCAGCCGGGCGCTGGTGGCGCATACCTTAAATCCCAGCACTCGGGAGGCAGAGGCAGGCGGATCTCGGTGAGTTTGAGGCCGGCCTGGTCTACAGAGTGAGTTCCAGGACAGCCAGGGCTACACAGAGAGACCCTGTTTCAAAAATAAAATAACAACAAACCCAAATCAATAAATAAGTCCAGAAGGACGGCTTAGTGGGTACAGGCGCTGGCCTAATGGCCTGCGTTGGATTCCTGGGACCCACATTGTAAAGGAAAGAACTGACATCAGTGGTGTCCTCTGGCCACCATGCCTGTGCTGTGGCACTGGCACCCACCACCACCACCATCACCACACACAAAATAAATAATAAATGTAATAAAATAAATAGGGAAAAGCGTTCTCAGAAGTCTGCACCCCCGCTAGGTCTCTGCTACTCCCTCAGGCTCTCCTCCTCTGCCCTCCTCTGCCCCCATCTACAGCACATGGACCTCTACAGCCTGTTCAGCATAGGGGACCACTCCAGGGTGCGACTGACAACACATCATTTGCCACCATACCAGGACCAGAACATCTACTGGTTCTAGAGGATTCGGTCAGCAGTGGACAGAGACATTCCCATTAAAACAAATATGGCCTCTGAGGTCTCCACCGTACCCTCAGGACAGATTAGCCCTGGCTTTGGGCTACACTCCATCCCTACAGCTTTCTTTCCCTATACCACTCAGGGAGAGAGGGAAGCTCTTCATGCAGCGTGTCACCCTCGATTTTCTGGAAAGATCTAGAGCAATGGTTCTCAACCTTCCTAATGCTGTATTCTCTTTAGTAAAGTTCCTCATGTTGTGATAACCCAACCATAAAATTATTTTCATTGCTACTTCACAACTGTAATTTTGCTACTGTTATGAATCATAATGCAAATATCTGATATGCAGGGTATCTGATATGCAACCCCTGTGAACGGGTCTTGGTTGTCCTTGGAACTCACTATGTATGTAGACCAGGTTGGCCTGTAACTCAGATCCGCACCTGCTTCTGCCTCCCAAGTGCTAGGATTAAAGCTTGCAAGTGCCACCACCCCTGGCCTCCCAATAGTACTTTTAAGATCCTATATTAGGGAACTGGAGAAATGGCTTAGTGGTTAAAAGCCCTGGCTGTTCTTCCTGAGAACCTTGGTTCAATTCCTAGCATCCACATGGCACCTCATGACCACCTGTCACTCTAGTTCCTGAGGAGCCAACTCCCTCTTCTAGCCTTAGTTGGCACCAGGGCATGCATGTGGTGGACAGACACACATGCAAGCAAATCACATAAAATAAAAATAAATAAATAATATTTAAAAATATTCTGTCTGGCACACGCCTTTAGTCCCAGCACTTGGGAGGCAGAGGCAGGTGGGTCTCTAAGTTTGAGGCCAGCCTGGTCTACAGAGTGAGTTCCAGGACAGCCAGGGCTACAAGAGAAACCCTGTCTGGAAAAATAAAACAAAAATAATAATAAATACATACATACATTCTGTATTACTGGGAACTGTGCAGCCCCATTTAGCCTCTTCAGTCCTTTCCAGCACACGTTTCCCCCAAACAGTTCTCTCACTGAACCCCAGACACCTTATCTATCTCCATGTGTCATATCTTGGGAATTCCCTGAGGCCCCAGATAATGAGAGCCCCAGTCCTGAGCTCAGTCTCTCTGGAGTGCCCCTCACATTAACTGGGGAGACTGGGTTTATCTGAAACCCTTCTCTAGGATAAGACACTGTCTAGACCTAACCTTATCCAGTCCTGCCAGTACAGTCAAGGTACAAGCCAGTCCTGCCACCGTGGGTCCATTTGCCCCAGTTAACCTGTCCACTCCCAGAAGGCCAGACAACAGCTTCCTCCTGCGGACCTGGTGGACGACACCTGGGGGAACTCACCCACAGACACCTCCAGATCTTAATGAGTAGCCCTGGGTCTTTCTCTCACCTTGAGTTGTTTTGTTTATTTTTGTTTTGTTTTGAGTCAGGGTCTCTCACTGAACCTGGAACTCAAAGCCTGGCTGGACTGGCTGGCCAATGAGTTCCGGGCTCCACCTGTGTTACCAGCCCCCCCAGTACTGAGTGTAAAAATCTGCTCAGGCCACAGCGTCAGGCCACAGTGTCAGGCCACAGCATCAGGCCACAGCGTCAGGCCACAGCATCAGGCCACAGCATCAGACCACAGCGTCAGGCCACAGCGGTCCCTTTCAAAGATACCTACAGACACTCCACTGAAGGGACTTGGCTCACAGACGTCTAGGCATGGGGGTGGAGGAGTGGGCAGGAACTCTCACCTGAGAAGTAAGTTTACATCAAAGTGGCCGCACGGGGGCTGCTCTCCTCACCCTTCCCTGCCTCCTGCCTAGGAACTAGAGAGTCTGGCTGCAGGGTATGTCTGTGACCTTTCTCACTCTCAGAAAGCTTCAAAAAAGATCCCACTTCTGCCACTTGGGCTGTTTCCTCAGAGAACATCTATGCTGTTGCCTCTCTGTCTGTCTGTCTGTCTGTGGCATTAATAGCTCTACTAATAGACTCTTTACTCCCCAGTAATCCACCTTAGTGTCCCTCTTGAACCCTCCGAAACCTTCACTGTGATCACAAGGTGGGGTACTTTCCAGGCTTTTACACAGGCACTGGGAATCTGAAGTCAGGTCCTCCTGTCTCTACAGCAACCCCTACCAACCGAGCTATGTCCCCAGCTACTTTCTTGTCAAACTGTGCTTTATGTCTTTGGCCCCTACTCACTCAACCACCAGGCTGATGGGTCCATTCCCAATTATAGGCCTTAAGCTTAAGATGGCGCTGTCTCGGGCATATTGGCCATTCCCTGCAGCATTAATGCTGCCACCCAGCACTGGGGCTCTCCATCCACCACTATCTCCTGAGACAGACCTTCCCTCCAGTTTCCAAGCTTCCTCTGCGAACTTTTATGCCCTGAGGTCCTGTAGTCCTGTGACAGAGTGGGAAAACTATCCAGGCCTCCATGATATCTCCTCGGTGTGAAGCAGCTTCAGAAGATGACCTCAGACCCAAAGGTGGGACCTTGCTGATCTGTGGTATGGGTGGGAGGTAAGTATTGTAGGAATTTAGCAGTCATTGCATCTGGGGTAAACATTAGAGTGAACAGTTGTTTTCTAGAAGTCCTTTGACCTTGAAGAATCATTGTGGAAAACAGTGATTCTTTTCCATGATTTGTAGAACTGTTTTTCTGAAGGGGCATTACAGCCTTCACATGACTTTAGTCACAAGATGCTTCTGGAATACCTGAGGCTCTTGCATTATTGGGCACTGCCAACAGCACACAGTAAGGACTAAAGTGGCAGAGGTGTAATGCTTTCCTTCAGAGAAACATATAGATTAGATTAGGCTCCTTGGCATGAGGAAATGCTTTATCCAAAAAACAACTTTGTGAGCCAGGCATGGTGGCACAAGCCATTAATCTCAGCACTCGAGAGTCAGAGGCAGGTGTATCTCTGTGAGTCTGACGTCAGCCTGGTCTACAGAGCGAGATCCAGGACAGTTAGTGAAAGGACCAAGCAGATGCCATAACAGGCTGCTCAGTCTTCTCTCAGAGATCAGGCCTCAATTTCAGTTTCCTGAGACTTGAGCAAGCAGTTTCTGGGAGGGCCATGAACAAAAGACTGCTCAAAGTTCAGCCAGATGTTTACTTTCTGGGGCCCCTCACCAACTTAGAGTTATGTGCAGTATGTGCTTGGCCAGCCAGCCCCCATGGTGGCTCAAGGACAAAGCCTGGGACTTGTGCTGGACTGCCCCCAAAGTAATAAATTGTAACCACCAACCAGTAAATTCAAAGGTTACATACCCTCACCCAATTAAAAGAGAACAGAGATAAAAATAAACCAATCCGAGTTGCACCTGTGCAAAATTCCCCCAACCCCCCTGAAGGGCTTGTGGATTTTGCCTTTAAAAAGCTAGCCACACGGGCTGGAGAGATGGCTCAGAGGTTAAGAGCACTGGCTGCTCTTCCAGAGGTCCTGAGTTCAATTCCCAGCAACCACATGGTGGCTCACAACCATCTGTAATGAGACTGGTTCCCTCTTCTGGTGTGTAGGGATACATGCAGACAGAACACTGTATACATAATAAATAAATAAATTTAAAAAAAAAAAAAAAAAAAAAAAAAAAGCTAGCCACACAAAGAAAAAGCAAGTTCCTCCTGGCCTCACGACTACGAGTGAGTGCTTTGGATCGAGCTTCCCTGTCCGCGGCTTGTAAACAAACAGAAATAAACCATGCTATTGCATTCTGAACCTAAGGTCTGTGGTGGTTGTCTTTGGGGTCCTAATCTGGGCATAACAGTTAGGACTGTTACACAGAGGAAACCCTGTCTGGAAAAACAAAAACAAAAGAAAACCACAAACAGCCAAGCAGCAGTAGCTCACGCCTTTAGTCCCAGCACTCGGGAGGCAGAGTCAAGCGGATCTCTGTGAGTTCAAGGCCAGCCTGGTCTACAGAGTGAGTTCCAGGACAGGCACCAAAACTACACAGAGAAGCCCTGTGTGTGTGTGTGGGGGGGGGAGAAAACAATTTTGTGTAACAATCAATAAATATGTCTTTGTACAGCTGTTCAAAGTTCAGTTCATCAGAGGCTGGACCTTTCTGCTGCCACACAGGCCTAAAAATTTCATCTTGGAGTGACCTCTTTTTTCAACCAACCCACACAACACAGAACACCCTGACATTTGATGCCTAATGACATAGAACTTGAGGAAAGATAGGTCCGGACACTCCAAGACTGGAAGTAAAGTACGCCCCCCAAAAGTACAGCAGTAGATGAGACTCCAGGATAGGACAGGAAGATGGGGATTTAAATTCCTCATCTCAGGAGTGACAATTAAAATGGCTCCTGATTCAAAGAATAAGAAAAGAAAAAGGGGGCCGGAGAAATGACTCAGAGGTTGAGCACTGGCTGTTCTTCCAGAGGACCTGAGTTCAATTCCCAGCAACCACAGTGTGGCTTACAACCCTCTAGATTGAGATCTGGTGCCCTCTTCTGGCATGAAGGCATACGTGCAGGCAGAACACTACATTTAAAAAAAAAATCAATAAAAGTATTTTGGCAAACAGTCATCAATGAAGAAAGGCCAAAATTAAAAACAAAACTAAATGCGACTGAGATTAAAGGATTATCAGATTCTGGAGCTGATATATCTATAATTTCTCAACAATCATGGAATCCCAACTGGCCTTACAGGAAGTTTCTATTCAATTTTTAGAAATTGAAACATTATGTAAAACAAAGTATGGAACATATTGAATGTATAGGACCTGAAGAACAGGAAGGGGTGTTAAGGTCTACTGCAGCTGATGTAGCCATGAATCTATGGGGGAGAGATTTGGTTCAACAATGAGAAGCGAGCTCAAATTAGTTTTTTTTTTTGGTTTGTTTGTTTGTTTGTTTTGGTTTTTCGAGACAGGGTTTCTCTGTGTAGCTTTGCACTTTTCCTGGAACTCACTTGGTAGACCAGGCTGGTCTTGAACTCACAGAGATCCGCCTGGCTCTGCCTCCGGAGTGCTGGGATTAAAGGAGTGCGCCACCACCGCCCGGCTCAAATTAGTATTCTTATGATTTCAAAAACAGCTCATAAAGTGGTGTTAAAAATGGGATATATTCCTGGAAAAGGTATTAGAAAAATTATCAAGGAAAGTTACAGGCTATGCAGGTTGTCAAAAAAAAAAAAAAGACAAGACAGGAATTAGCTAGCCAGATTTTGAAGTAAGGGCCACTGCCAGAGCCCAACTGCTCTGTCTTTAAAATGGCTGACTAATAAGCCTGTGTGGGTGAGCAGTGGCCCTTCACTAAAGAAAAATGGCAGGTGCTTGATGCTTGAGGTGTTTGGAGATGCTAAACAAATTGAGAAAACTGCAAGTCCTTGAAATTCTCCTATGTTGTGGGGGGAAGGGGGTCCTGCAGATTTCTGCTGCTGAGTGTTAGCCCCTAGCTTTAATTTGCCTTTTGTCTATGGTACCTTCCATTTGAAATATGTAAATCTTTGTTTTTTAAAGATTTATTTATTATGTATACAGTGTTCTGCATGTATGTGTGCCTGCAGGCCAGAAGAGGGCACCAGATCTGACAGAAGATTGCTCTCCAAAGCATATAAAGAACTCAAGAAACTAGACATCAAAATACCGAACAATCCAATTAAAAAATGGGCTATAGAGAGAGATAAACAGAGAATTCACAAAAGAAGAATCACAAATGGCTGAAAGACATTTAAGGAATTGCTCAACATCCTTAATCATCAGAGAAATGCAAATCAAAAAGACTCTGAGATACCACCTTACACCTGTCAGAATGGCAATGATCAAAACACTAATGACAGTCTATGTTGGAGAGGATGCGGAGCAAAGGGAACACTCCTCCACTGTTGGTGGGAATGCAAACTTGAACAACCACTGTGGAAATCAGTATGGCGGTTTCTTAGAAAATTGGGAATCAATCTACCTCAAGACCCAGTCATACCACTCTTGGGCATATACCCAAGAAATGCTCAGTCATACCACAAAACACAGAACACCTGACAGGTGAGGAGATTCCTCATTTTAGTCTCAGAATAAGTTGGCTTTGCCTTCAACATAGGTTCGCTCCAAGAAAGGCTGTGGCTGGCCAGAGTGATCTGGGAGCTCAGTAAGCCAGGCTTCAGTCCGTCTCAGTGCTTCCTGACGCTGCCATAGAGCATTCCACTCTGTGTGAATGCATGTGTATGAATGTGTATGCGCTCAGCTAGGTGATTTGCTAGTTAATCTGCAAGTACTGGGCACTGAACCTCAGGCCTCAGAAATTTTAGATATGCCATACCTCTGAGTGACAGCCTCAGCCCTAATAGTGACTCTTTTTTTCCTTAATGTTTTGTCTTTATTTTTATTTTGTGTGCATGAGTGGTTTGTCTGCATGTGTGTGTGCTTTGCGCATGCCTGGTGCTGATGCAGGCCAGAAGAGGGTGTGGGATCCTCTGGAACTGTGGTTAAAGATGATTGTGAACCTCCATGTGGATGCTGGAAATTGAACCCAGGTCCTTAACTGCTGAGCCATCTCTCCAGTCCCATTTCCACTCTTTTTCCAAAAGTTTACTGTGTGTGTGGTATGGTGTGGTGTGTGTATGTGTGTGTGTGTGTGTGTGTAAGAGAGAGAGAGAGAGAGAGCGCACTACATGGGGAGTGTATGGTGTGCATGTGGCCGTCTGAGGCTAGCTCTCTTGAATTGTTTCTCTCTTTCCGCCGAGGGGTTCTTGGGGATCAGAGGAAGGTCGAAAGGCTAGCATGGTAAGCACTTTTAGCTGCTGAGCCAGCTCACTGGCCCTAATGCTACTCTTTAATAAGTACACTCACATCATCGGAAATTTGACCCTGTGACCCATGCTTGCAGATAGCCAGTCCCAAGAAGGGACACTGTGCAACTTATTCCTCAGCAGTGAGGTGTCCACGTGGGCAGGACACGAGCCCCACAGGTGTCCTCCCTGACAAGACGTTAAGTGACACAGAAACACTGCTCGAGAAGCAGCCTCCAGCATCTCAGCGCTCTAGTCAACTCTCCCATGGCTGCCTTCTGTCTCGGTGAATTCAGTCAGCGCCTGCCTGGCAGCACCATCCTAGGGGCAAGAGAAATGCTTCCTAAGTTTTACAGAACGAAAGGACAAGAAGGTACCACAAAGAGGAGGCAAGATGCTTAGTGGGTAGAGGTGCTTGCCGCCAACCAATCCTGCTGACATCCCAAGTTCGATCCCCAGGAACCTGTATGGTGGAACAGACTCCCAAAGTTGTCCTTTGACTTCCACATATGTGCTGTGACACATGCACACATGAATAAATATGATAAGGATTTAGGGGGCTAGAGAAGTGGCTCAGAAGTTAAGAGCACTTGTTCTTGCAAAGGACTGGGGTTCAGTTCCCAGCACCTACATGGTGGATCCCAATCTTCTGTAATTTCAGTTCCAGAGGATCTGATGCCTCTTCCTGACCTCTGGGCACACTGGTAGTGCACAAGCATCCACACAGGCAGAATACACACATACAAACACACACGAAAAATTATTTTTTAAAAAGAAAAGATCCTAAAAAGAAAAGATAAATGAAATAAAAAAAATTTATGAACACAAAAAGAAAAGATAAATGAAATTAAAAAAATTTATGAACACAAAAAGAAAAGATAAATGAAATAAAAAAAATTTATGAACACAAAAAGAAAAGATAAATGAAATTAAAAAAATTTATGAACACAAAAAGAAAAGATAAATGAAATAAAAAAAATTATGAACACAAAAAGAAAAGATAAATGAAAAAAAAAAAAAAAAGAAAAAAGAAAAGATCCAAGCGGGCAGTGGTGGCGCACGCCTTTAATCCCAGCACTCGGGAAGCAGAGGCAGGCGGATCTCTGTGAGTTTGAGGCCAGCCTGGTCTACAAAGTGAGTTCCAGGACAGGCTCCAAAGCTACACAGAGAAACCCTGTCTCAAAAAAAAAAAAAACAGAAAAAAAAGAAAAGATCGTGGCCGGGCGGTGGTGGCGCACGCCTTTAATCCCAGCACTCGGGAGGCAGAGCCAGGCGGATCTCTGTGAGTTCGAGGCCAGCCTAGACTACCAAGTGAGTTCCAGGAAAGGCGCAAAGCTACACAGAGAAACCCTGTCTCGAAAAACCAAAAAAAAAAAAAAAAAGAAAAGATCCAGGCAGTGGTGTCGCACGCTTTTTATCCCAGCACTCCTGCTGGAGGTAGAGGAGGGTGGATCTCTGTGAGTTCAAGGCCACCCTGGTCTACATACAAAGGGAGTTCCAGGACAGCTAGGGCAGTTATACAGAGAAAACTTCTCTTGAAAAAAAAAAATAACAAAAAACAAAAAAAAAAAAAAGAAGAAATAAAGAAAGAAGAAAAAAAGAAAAAGAAAGAAGAAAGCAAGCCATGATAATTTACCAAATTTATGTTGATGGCTACTTACAAAGGGACATGCCTTCTACGTATGAATGTTTCAAAGACCATAAAACTGCAATAAGCTACGTTCAGGGCCGAGCACACCTGACCCCGGGGTTTACCGCACCCCTTTCCTAGCTGTGACCCTGCAGTTTCTGGGAATTTCACAAACTAGACTATGAACTTTGTGCTCTGTACAGAAACATCTTAAGCCCCTTGTGTCGCCCTGAGACCTGTCTTTATCAGCTCTGACCCTACTCTGAGCCTCTCAGGAAACACCCTAGGAGTTCATTTACCAAAAGACGTGGGGGAACCCTTAGAAAGTGTTTGCACAGGGCTGCAGAGTTAGATCACTGGGTAACGGTACTTGCTGTGCAGGCCCCAGAACCCAGGTCAGTCCCTGGACACCACGTGGTAGGAGGGAACTGACCCCAGACACACTGAATAAATCTAATAAAAATGTCTGAAGGGTTTGGACACAGGGACTTCAGAAGCTTCAATATCATTTACACAGCTCTTGTCAAGACCCCACAGGGTCTTCTCTCTTGAGAAGCTCAGAGCTGCACTTGGATGTGTACTGTTCTTTCCTATCAGTGCCCATGCTTAAATCACGTGATGCATGCACATATACTCAGGAACATACATATTTTTAAATCTCTTTTTAAAATTTTTATTTGTGTGTGATATATACCAAACTTTCAGGGGTTTTTTTTTTTTTATTTTTGTTTGTTTGTTTTGTTTTTGTTTTTTTGAGACAAGGTTTATATCTGTAACAGTCCTGGCTGTCTTGGAACTCACTTTGTAGCCCAGGCTGGCCTCTAACTCACAGAGATCTGCCATCTCTGCCTCCCAAGTGCTGGGAATAAAGGCGTGTGCCACCACTGCCTGGCACACTTTCAGTTTTGAATGGATTCTTTAGTCCAGCAGAAGTAAGTAGGTAAAGGTCTGGTGAGATGGGGCAGGGGGTAAAGGTGCCCACTGTCAAGCCTGGCTACCCAAGCTTGAGTCCCAGAATCTGAGTGGAGGGAAGAGAGACTCAACTGACTCCTGAAAGTCATCCTCCCAACTCTGTGAGGAGCAGAGGAAGCCCTGAGCTCATGAGAGCAGTGCCTTATCAAGAACTTTCGTCTCAGACCCATGGGAAATGGCAAAGACCCCAACCCTGCCGCTGGGGTGAGGCTGGTGGGGGCGCTGTGAGCATGGCAAAGCCTTTCTCTGGACCATGTGTGGCTGTCGATGGTGTGTCCATAAAAAGTTTACTGTAGCTTTCTCCCAGATGTTTATGGCCTGAAGAGATGTTTATGGCCCTTACGGAGCCAGTGGAGATGAGCTGGGTGCTATGACCCAGCTTTTCTGCTCAACTCTATAAAACAAGCAGTGCTCTCCCCAGAACCGCAGCTTCTCCAACAGAGAGCCCAGGCATCCCAAGCCCAGGCTGTCTGTGTGTCCATGTGTTTTCCTTCATTCCTTGGATACCCCAGTCATGTCTGTCTCCGGGGCCGTGCTGGACAGGATAGACCTCCACATGCACTGTGGCAAAGACATATACTAACTAAATAATTGTAATTTAAAGGCCATTTTTAATTTGTTTGTTTTTGCTTTGTTTTTCAAGACAGAGTCTCTTTGTGCAGCCCCGGCTGCCCTAGAATTTGCTCTGCAGACCAGGCTGGCCTTGAACTCACAGAGATCCGCCTGCCTCTGCCTCCCAGTGCTGAGATTAAAGGCGTGCGCCACCACTGCCAGGTTAAGAAAAAATGTTTTTAATCGCTCTGGTTTTGAGCTTGGGGATGTAGCTTGGTTGGTAGAATTCTTGCCGAGCAAATGCACAACCCTGAGTTCGCCTCCATGTTCTATACAAGTGGGGCATGGTGGAGAACTCCTCCATCAAGAGGTGGAGGCAACAGGACCACAAGTTCAAGGCCATCCTCAGTTACAGGCTCAGTGAGACTCCGCCAATAATAATAATAACAACAATAATAATAAGAGGCAGAAGTATTGCAACAAGTTTGAGGATAGCCTAAGGTACACAATGATGCCCTGTCTCAAAACAAAACAAAACAAACAAACAAAAAAACAGAGGCAGCAGTGGTGGTCCACGCCTTTAATCCCAGCACTCGGGAGGCAGAGGCAGGAGGATCTCTAAACTCCAGGCCAGCCTGGTCTACAGAGTGAGTTCTAGGATAGCCAGAGGCACACAGAGAAACCCTGTCTTGAAAAACTAAAAACAGACAAAAAACAAAAAACAGAGCCAGGTGCACAGGATTTTAATCCTAGCATTTGAGAGATAGAAGCAGGCAGATCTCTGTGGGTTGAGGCCATTCTAGTCTGCATAGTGAGTTCCAGGTCAGCCAAGGTTATGTAGAGACCCTGTCTCAAAACTACCAAAGAAACGAAAGTCAGTATGTATACAGCCTGGGTTCTGGACCTGTATTAGTATCAATAGGCTCTCCCATTATCACAGCCCACAGGGAGCCATCTGCAACCCCAGCAATTTGGAGGCTGTGGTGGGAGGATGGTTATGAATCTGAAGCTAGTCTGGGCTAAACAGCCAGAACAACAGAGTGAGACTATCTCAAAGCAAAACAAGCCGGGCAATGGTGGCACACGCCTTTAATCCCAGCACTTGGGAGGCAGAGCCAGGTGGATCTCTGAGTTCGAGGCCAGCCTAGTCTACAGAGCGAGATCCAGGACAGGCACCAAAACTACACAGAGGAAACCCTGTCTCGGAGAGAAAAAAAAAGAACCCAAAAAGGAGTAGCAGCAACACCTGCTGGCCATTCTGCCTCCCTTAGAATGTTCCAGTGATCTTCCATACTAGGGCCAGACCAGGCCACAGTATTAGCCAAGGCAGGACTGCCTTGTCTACAGCTGGTGGGCTTGAAGCCTGCCACCACCAAACCAGGACCCTGAGCCATATGGTGGTGGTGCACGCCTTTAATTCCAGCACTCGGGAGGCAGAGGCAGGTGGATATCTGAGTTGGGAGACCAGCTTGGTCTACAGATTGAGTTCCAGAACAGCCAGGGCTACACAGAGAAACCCTGTCTTGAAAAACAAAACAATAACTAGAACCCTGCTGAGAAGCCCTGCCCGGAGTCCATTTCCCCCACGGTCTCCTCCACCAGGCATGCCGTGTCAGAATCTCCCAGAAGCATACAACAAGGACTCCACAGAGCTTGCTCTCAAAGACCCAGTGTCCCATACTGTAGAAAACCTCTGCAGCTACCTTACAGTGTCCCACCTGCACAGCTGCTGGTGTGGACACCTTACAGCGTCTGCAGTTGAGTGAGTCACTTATCCAAGGCCACCCAGCTGCTGAGTGCTGCGGCTCAGTCTCAGGACATCTGGATCTGGGGGTCCCCTTCTCATGTTTCCACTTCCAGGGGTGAGGGGTGCAGATAGTAGTCTTACAGTCTTTACAACTGACAGGCAGGAAGTAGGTTCAACTCTCTGTATCGGAGACTCAAGGAGGAAGTGTGGGCCAGTGAGTTGGTTCAGTGGGTAGAGGTACTTGCTGCCACGCATGAAGGCCTGTGTTTGACTCAGGGAACCCACATGATGAAGAGAACTGGCTACTTTGACCTCCACCTAGGGGTCTGTGGCAGGCATACACTCACTCATATAAATAATATTCATTTTTAGAAAGGGTTCTCACTATGTAGACAGGCTGGCTGTCTCGATTGCTGGGATTAAAGATGTGCACCACCATGCCATGTGCTGTTTCTTATTTTTGAGACAGGGTCTTCTGTGGCCTTAAACTTTGATTCTCCTCAAGTCTCTATTTCCCAAATGCTGTAAATTACAGGTGCTTGCTGCTGGTCTGTGAGGTGCTGGCATGGATCCCAGGGCCTTTCCATTCTAGACAAGCACTCCACCATGGAGCTACAATCCCAGCCCCTCACTGCTGGATTCTAGGCTGGCCATAGCCCCAGCTCTTTAGTTTTATTCTGAGACAGGGCTGAATTACCTAGGTTGGTCTCTGACTTCTGACAATCCCCCCACCTCAGCTCAGCCTCCTTGGCAACTGAATTACCACCAATGTCTACAAGTGATTGGAGCTGGACATTTCCCAGATGGAAATAGGTGCCCAAGATTAAAGACCAAAATAGACTGGACTGGATGATGGTGGTGCACGCCTTTAATCCCAGCACTCAGGAGGCAGAGGCAGGTGGATCTTTGAGGCCAGTCTGGCCTACAGAGTGAGTTCAGGACAGCCCGGGCTCCACAGAGAAACCCTGTCTTGAAAAAAAACAAGAAAAAAAACAGAAGACCAAAATGGGCTGGAATCTCAGCTCCCAGGAGACAAGAAGGGAGACTGTCGCCAGTCAGCTTCAGGCCAGCTAGGAACACACAGCAAAACCCTGTCAAAATCACTAAAACCACGAATCCAGGGAGCACACGTCTACCTGGAGCGGAGGTACCAGGCCTGGCTGGCACTGGGGATTTGAGCAAGCCGGAGCCCAGTGGGAAAGGAGGGCGGAGGAAGCTGCTGAGCGGTCAGGGAACTGTGGTCTGGAGCTGTGCAAGGAGAGCCCAAGCATAGCTCCATTCTTTGGGTGACAAAACTGTTTAAGGGTCGTCAGGGGGTCTCTCCTCATCTCATGACCTGTCATGGGCACCAAGAAGTCCCAACCACCGCTGGGAGGAAATGGGGGAGCTGGGCTGTTGTAAACACAAGGCCCCACCCCAACGGAAGCACCTGTGGTTGGAGGGGCCACACCTCTCAACAATTGGCTTCAGATTCCTCAGGGTCCCTGTCCCCTGCAGTCCCTGCTTGGTGTCTCTCCTCCTGGGTGGCTGGCAGGCTCCCAGCTTGGGCGGTGGCCCCTCTGACCTGTCCCTGCCCCTTCCTGCTTGCTTTGATGCGGGCCCACTTCCTCTGACAGGAACCCCCTCCCTCGGCGCCCTGGTAAAAGGCAGAAGGCTGAGGTGAGGCAGTGGTGCGGCATCTCTCGCAGGCAGAGGACTCTTCCCAAGGCCCTGTCTCCCAACCCTTGTACCAGTGCTGTACTTCAGACCCTGGTACAGGCCTGGGGGGCAGGGACCTGGGGACCCCAGCAGCGGCAGCTCCAGCTTCTTCCAGGTCTGTCCCCTTCCCACGTACCCGGGATGCCTTGGGTCTCTTTCCTGAGTGGGTGTCCCCACCACTCCCACATCCGTAACTACCATCCTGGGGCCCTCTTCCCACCTCTCAACTCCACCCTGTCCTCCTGTCCTGGGCACAAGGCCTCTCAACGCAGCAGGCAGTGGGAACATGCTTTTCACAAGTGGTTATCTAAGCAGACTGTGGCTCTCAAGGTGGGGAACTTGTCCCTCCACTCTCCAGGTGTCTCACCTGCAAGGCCAGTGTGGGAGCGGTTTCCCTTTGGTACAGGGAGACCAGAGGCCCAGAGGGAAAGCCCAGGCTGCTCCCTGGGGGCGCTCTAAGCCTTAGACCTAAACTGAGGCCAGGGGCTCCACCCTCATGTACTTGCTCCCAAGGGACTGGGAGGTGGGAGGATGGGTGCCGGCTGCACCAGGTAATTGACCATGTCCACCTGGATGCCAAGATTTATCAAGAGGGAAGGCAGCAGGACATCCCAGCTCAGAGAAGCCTTGTGTGAAAGCTTTGGCAATCCCCACTCTGGCCCAGACGCAGACTCCGAGCCTGTTGTGTGAGCTAGAAAACCACTTTATTTGTTCTGGGGAGTTGTCCAGAGTCCCCTTAGAACTTCTGGAACTGCTTCTTGGTGCCAGCAGCCTTGGTGACCTTGAGCACATTGAAGCGGACTGTCTTGCTCAGGGGCCTGCACTCTCCCACAGTGACGATGTCGCCGATCTGTACATCCCTGTGGGATTAGAGGGGAAGGGGTGTTCAGGAGCGCCTCCCTGGCTCCAGCTACCACAGTGGCCACTCTAGGGGTTGCTAGGAGTAACACAAACTGTCATTTCATTCCCCCAGACATTTAGCTTCCCTTGGCTGCTCTTCCCCAGATTCTGAACCAGGACACCCCACTTTCTCCCAAAGTCACCCTTTCCAAAATAAGGGCTCTCCCACCAGCGGCCCTTCCTGACACAGGTGCTTTCTCCAGCCCAGCCAGTGACTCCCTGCTTTGTGTCAGGTTGACCTAGGCTATCAAAACACTGCGTTCACCTGAAACAGGGAGACAGGTGCACAGACATGTTCTTGTGGCGCTTCTCAAAGCGATTGTACTTCCGGATGTAATGGAGGTAGTCCCTGCGGATGACAATGGTCCTCTGCATCTTCATCTTGGTCACGACACCTGAGGGAAGTGGACAGGAAGGTGTCAGCAGCCAGGAGTAACTCAGACTGCTGGAAAAGCGGCTGAGTGGGGCTCCAGGAAGTTCCATCTCTGGCATCAGCTGTGCCAATCGGCTGTCTCAGCAGTGCCCTTGGGGCTGTCTGAAGACCATCGTGAAAACAGACATCATGTGCCAGCAGTCCTGGACTCAGGAACCCAGGACCACACTTAACTTCCCACTCACCAGACAGGATCCGACCTCGGATGGAGACATTACCAGTGAAGGGGCATTTCTTGTCTATGTAGGTGCCCTCGATGGCCTGAAAGGATGAGAAAGCGTGGCTTAGACTACTGGTTCCTAAATAGAACCAAGAATTTAGCCTCGGCTGGGCAGTGATGGCGCACACCTTTAATTCCAGCACTCGGGAGGCAGAGGCAGGCGGATCTCTGTGAGTTCAAGGCCAGCCTGGTCTACAGAGTGACATCCAGGACAGGCACCAAAAACTACACAGAGAAACCCTGTCTCGAAAAAACCAAAAATAATGTAGCCTCACATCCAGACTACAACTCCCAGGAGCTCGAGGGTCAGCCACTGAGAAGAGGCGTGCTCCCACACATGCAGAAATACACAAGTCTCATCTGTTGGAGGGTCCTGTACCTCCTTGGGCGTCTTGAAGCCTAGACCGATGTTTTTGTAGTACCGAGGGAGTTTTTCCTTGCCGGTTTCTCCAAGCAGAACACGCTTCTTGTTTTGAAAGATTGTGGGCTGCTTTTGGTAAGCACGTTCCGTCTGCAGGGATTGAGAGTTTGGCGAAGTTACAGGTTAAACTTCGAGGAGGCCACGGATATAGCTCTTCCCCCCACCCTTTTACAGCTTTCACCCCTTTACGCCAGCCTCGGAGGGCCGCTGCCCCACAACGACCCTATAAACACAATCACCCAAAATTTCTTAGCTCACACACTAGGTTCTAACACGTTTCACGGCCTGCAGAATCACGGTCTTAGACCAAAACCATGGCCTCTCAGGATGTTGGTTTTCCAAAACACGCAAGTTCACCCACTCAGGACTCACACCGTATGTATACGTAGCTGAGCCTGGTGGCCTGTCATCCAGGTACTCACAAGGCTGAGGCAGGAGGATGACAAGTCCAAGATCTAAAGGTGATCTAAAGGCCAGACTCTGCGTCAAAATGCAAAATTACACCAAGCGCCGGGACGCTTTGCGTTACAGCGCTGTACTAGCGACCACGAGGCCCGGGGCTCAATCTCCATTTAGGGAGAAAATGGTTACACCCGCCTCCCTGTTTTCTGCCCTCAGACCTCCGGTCCCGCCGGACGGCCGCCGCCCAAACCATCATCTGCCAGGCGCCGAGTTTAAAGGACTAACTCCCAAAGCGCTCGGGACCCCGTTACTGTGTAAACCCCAGGATTTCGGAATCGCTCATCAGACGAAGACACACGCAGGCGCCCTCGCTTCGCCTAAGTCGTAAGATAACGCTAAGGAAGAACATCCACACTGAAGCGCCGGGCCCAGACGCGGCGCTAACCCGCAGCTCGCACCTGAATGTCCGCCATCTTCCCGGCGGCCTGAGAAAAAGAGAGGTGGGCTCACTCCCGGGCTTCCTTATCGACTCCGCGAGGTCTGGAGCGGAAGTGACGTGGTCAACCCTTTACGGATTTGGGAGGTACTTCCGGAACAGAGCGCGCGATTCTGGGACTGATGTCCGTACGCCGCCATGATGGAGGTCTATCGCGGCAGGAAGCAGAGCTTGTCATCTCGCGAGATCTTAGGTGGCTTTCCAAGGCGCATCCTGTGGTATCGCGAGAGTCGTGAGGGGCGGGTCTGGTTTCTGCAGGCGTTGCACCCACAGGGAGTGTGGGAACCGCGTGGCGGGATTCAGTTTTCCGAGCCGAAGCGGTGGTGGCCCGTCTTGTGGGAGTTGTTCACGAACCATTCCGTGGTTGGTGTACAGAATATTGACACGAAGCAGGGCATTTAACGTTTCCTGGGGGAGGACAGCTCAGGAGGCGCCGGGGACACCCAGCCGTTCTCAGCGAAGTAGGGCATTGGTTCGAGGGACTGGCTGCCCTCCGTTTTCTTAAGTCGTCAGCTTTATTTCCTTGTGTTAAACTTAAGCGTACATACATACACACGTGGCTTATGGCTAGTGTTGACTGGCCCCGCTTCTGTAATCCGATGCTTTTATGGCAAGGTCTCTGTCAAGTCTGTTCTTGAAATTGTGTCCCTACCTCAAACTACCAAGTAGTTGAAACTACAGGTGTTTCAACCAGGCAGTTACCAAGTTAATTTACTTGTGTTTGGACAGGGTCCGTGTTGTCACAAGTCGTCCTGACCAGGAGGGCCAGCTGGGGTAAATCTCTCCTCCTGGGTTTATGTCCCGATAGCTCTGGCCAAATGTGTGATCTTAGATGACCACTCCTCGCCCAAACGGAGGGACCACAATAAAGCCAGTCACCTGGGTTTCCTTTTTGTGGCAGTGACAGCTTTCTATAGTTGAAGGTGTGGCTCAGGGAGCCATCCATGTGTATGGACCCACTACCACAATTCTACACAGTTAAGTGGTAGTCCTCGCCTTTGATCCCAGCACTTGGGACGCCGAGGCAGTAGGACCTCCAGGTTTGATGTCA
The DNA here is from genome assembly GCF_007827085.1 of Peromyscus californicus insignis. Taxonomy (NCBI): domain Eukaryota; kingdom Metazoa; phylum Chordata; class Mammalia; order Rodentia; family Cricetidae; genus Peromyscus; species Peromyscus californicus. The sequence goes on along the minus strand of NW_026294562.1, from coordinate 175,741,925 downwards.
GGTTGGTCTACAGAATGGGTTCCAGGGTAGCCAGGCTACAGAGAAACTCTGTCTCCAAAAACCATGTTTTAAGTTCTCATGAGGAAAGATCCTGGTCATAGCAGAGCTTAAGGATGAATGGGACACTTACAACCATGAAAAACGACACCGTTTCACTTTTTTCTGAGACAGGGTTTCTCTGTAGTTTTGGTGCCTGTCCTAGATCTCTGTAGACCACCAGATCCGCCTGGTTCTGCCTCCAAGTGCTGGGACTGAAGGCATGCGCCACCACTGCCCAGCTTCATTTTGGTAGCTGGTTTGAGTTGAGTGTATGTATGTCTAACATGTATGGGATTCCACTGAGGGCCCCATGAGCGTTGGATCCTCTGGAGCCACTAAAAGTGATCTTTATCCCTCCGACCCTTAATCCCTCCTTTCCAGGCTCACACTGGCTGACCAAACTCACCATTTTCTGTACCCTTCATCCTAGGCTTAACTCATTTTGGGTATTCTGAATTCCTGGAGCCTAAGTTCCAGTGACAATCCCATACTTTGAAAACTACCTCAGGCAGGATCTAAGATGATTAGTGCCTGCACCTTTTGAGCAACCAATCACCTGACCCACCGTGCCTTCAATGAAGGGGGCAGACCATGAATGAAGCCCGGCTCAATGTCACCTGAGCTTTTATTCCTTGGATGGTGCCCCGCTGGCCCTGCCTACACAGCAGACACAGGGCAAAGACACCAGTTTCCTCATAGTCAAATAATTTATTAGCATGTAGAACCCTGCAGCAGGAGAACAAAGCTGCTTTCTGATCAGTCTTGAGAAGGAGCAAAGGCACTGCCTTCAGTGTGCACGTGTAATCCCAGCCCAGGTGTGTGCCTGGTCTCACAGCTGCAGAATATGGCACTGGGTCTGATGGGCCCAAGCAATTCGATTGCATGGTTGTTCCTTTAATCAAACCCACCAAGCAGGCGCTAAAGCTCTCAGAGCTGTTTAAAAAGTACCCTCTCCCACAGGAGCCTGACCAAAGCACCTGTCCCCACTTCCCTGGTCGGCGGGAGGAAGAGCAGACCAGGCAGGCATGAAGCAAATAGTCTTTATTGGGCTCACACCAGGAGTCCATTGGTCTTGAGGACCTCTGTGAACTTGCTGATTTTCTTCTCCACATTCTTTTCAGCCTGTTTCCGTAGCCTCTGTGGGGTAAAAAGACAAGTGGGGGTCAAGTGGTGGCTTCTCTCCCAGGACTACCCTCTCATACCCTGGGGTGCACAGGTCCTGTCCTCACCAAGAGCTGCTTCTTCTTGCGATAGTGGATCTTGGCCTTTTCCTTCCGCTTCTCCTCCAGAGTGGCTGTTACTGCCTGGTACTTCCACCCGACCTCATGAGCCAGACGTCCCAGGTAAGCAAACTGCAGGGGCACAAAGCTGTAAGGACATGGAAGGTGCCCCAGCAGCACAAGGGTCAGCTAGAGGACCCTAGAGATTCTATGAAAGGACACACCCCCACACCGCATCCCCTCCTGGCATCAGTTGAGCCCGTGGCATTATCGGCACTGCCCACCAGTGGCATCCGCAGACCATCGTGAGAAAGGAAACCATCATCTGCCAGGCTTGAGGTCCCACCCAGTCCCCACTCTGCAACCTGGAGCTTACCTTTCTGGTAGGCTTCAGCCGCACAACCTTGAGGGCCGCAGGGACCACCATCCGCTTTTTCTGTTGGAGAAGGAGAAGGACTCAGAGACCTGCGGTGAAGGACACCTGGGAAGGAGGCTGCTGGGGCAGGCGTCTCAGCCAGAGGAGTTTTCATGAGGCTCAAACAATGTAGGTAACAGCGGAACATCACAGACGCCGGATGCACAGAGGCTGGGAGGAGGCTTGGCTTGCACAGCTCACCTTGTCATAGGGTGGAGGGATCCCATCCAACACCTTGAGGCGTTCCAGGGCAGCCTGGCCGCGCTTGGTCTTGTGGGGCAGCATGCCTGTGGGAAGAATAGCAGGTCTCCTTTTCAGGGGGGCTAAAAATTCCCCTCTTAGCCCAGAGCAGGGAGACCAGCCAGCCTCAGATGGTAGTGCATGTAGAGTCATCTCATAGTTGGGAAACTCGAACATGAGTGGGAGATATCCTCATCATAGGCTGTCAGATTCCCACCTTCCCCATGTCACCCACAGGCCCAGCTCACCTCGCACAGTGCGCCAAAAAATGCGGCTCGGGGCTCGGAAGTGGTAGGGGCCTCGAGAGGGGTTGGTGTTCATCCGCTTTCGGAGAAACGCCAGGTACTTTACTGTCAAGAGAAAAGTGGATGAGGCCTCCTCAGTCCCAGAAACAGCACCTAGTCCTGGACTCCAGTCAGTGCCCCACCTGGAGACCATCCCCAGGCCCTAACCCCTAACTCACGCTTGTTTCTGTAGAAATTTCCAGAAATGTTGATGCCCTCACAGCGCACAACCACCACCTTCCGGCCTAGAGAAAACACGGGTTGTGGAGTTAGGATGGAAAGCAAAACTGCTCCAGAATCACTTCTGCCCAGGAGTCCCGAGCAAGGCGGGGCTGGCCAGTCTCAGAGCGGTGCATGGGTTGATCTCACCGTCGTGAGACTCAAACGAAAGATGGTGATTATTGCTCATCATTGACTCCCAGACAGCAGGGAAATCCTGAATGAAACTCACCCAGCAGTACCTGCTTGGCCACAATGGCCGCCAGGCGGCCCAGAAGATGGCCTCGGCCATCCAGCACTAGAACCTGTGGGAGACAAAAAGGTTTAGGAAGCAATCTGGCTCTCCCTACCCCAAGTCACCAAACCCTCGAGTGCTTTTTCCCACAGCATGCCTATCAACCAGATTAAAAAAGTGCCCCAAAGGGACACAACAAACCGAGAGAGCCTAAGGCTGGTCCAGCAGCGGTAAGAGAGAAGACTTCAGGTGCCTTCAGTATTTCGGCATTCCACTTTTAAGCCTTGAAATTTTCTTTCCTTTTTTTTTTTTTTTAAAGTTTTTCGAGACAGGGTTTCTCTGTGTAGCTTGTACCTGTCCTGGATCTCGCTCTGTAGTCTAGACTGGCCTCAAACTCACAGAGATCCGCCTGGCTCTGCCTCCCAAGTGGTGGAATTAAAGGCGTGCGCCACCACCGCCCGACTCGCCTTGAAATCTTTTTAACAGACCTTCACCATGTCACCTACCAAGCCTCAAAATGCTGGATAGTTGAGATGTACTTGCTCATGTGTGAACACCCTGCACCACGACAAATTCTATGCTAAGCTAAATCTTAATATATATATATAAAATGGCTCTTCTGTCTAGTTTTTAATTCTGGACAGCAGTGAAGAACAGTCTTCAACTCTCAGACACGGTGGCTGACATGTGCCTATAAACCAGCCCAAACTACAGGATAGTCACACAGAAACCCACTCCACAACTATCCTCTCTTTTCTACTATTCATAGAGATAAGTTTCTGCTCTGTTCCTAGAGATCCTCCAGGTATTTTCAAGGGCAAAAATGTCCCACAGATAGCATCATTTACTACAGACTTCTCCAGCAGCGACTTTCCTTTAAAGCATCTGAAAGTAATAGGAAAGGTGCAATTCGATTCCCGACTAGCCTCAAAATCACGATGCTTCTCCCGCACTCTACAGAATAGTTGATTTTACATGTCTGTCTCAGGAATTCACCCCTTCACACTGGAGAACTTTGAAACACACTTAACAGGATTACTTGTTATAGTACCAGAAGCGATAGGAAAGCAGCACCCTAAGTCACGAAAACAGGAGCCTCCATTTCAGCAATTCCCATTCCTAGTGCCACATGAACGTACAAACCCAGCAACGAGCGACCCCAAGCTTCCCGCATCCCAATTGCCTGGGATGAGATCTGTAGAAGTTCTTTCCAGGTGTTGGGAACCCAAGTTCCACTCCCGTCCAGTCAGTCCCCAGGAAAAACGTCGCGTTCTCCTCGCCCCATACCTAAAGATATCCGCGGCATGCTATGCCCACGTCTCACACTCCCTTCGCGTCAAAGCGTTCCTATTTTTCTTAACTGCCGTCCTTAAGTCCCATCGCGCACGTAGAGAGGGGCGGACGCCCCCATTCCGCTCCCGCCTGGAACCCACCCGACCCCCCACACCGCCCGGCGCGCGCAGAGCCCAACCTGCCCCTCCGCCATCTTCGGCAGCCGCCTGGGAAAGGAGGAGGTCTTGGCGCAGGGTTTCTTATCCCTTGCCGCAGGGGCGGAGGAAGTGACGTAGGCTGGGCCGAACAGAAGGAATTCTGTCTTCTCATTGGCCGAAGCCGTCTGCGTGCGCACACTGGAAGGTGGGCCATCTTTATATTGTCCAATCAAGGTATCGTTTGAGCGGGACCTGGGAGGCCATGACTGTGCGGGGCGAGAGGTCACGTGGGTCCCGGGGCGGCTTCAGTAGGACAAGGCCGTCCAGCCCCGGCGGCCATATTTTGGAGGGAGTGCGCCTCTCCATTGATATATCCGCTGTGTGGAGCGCCATTACTCCCACGTAATGACGGTTGCAGAACACGTGGTGGCCGTGAGGGGGCGAGCATAAGCCCTGGCCAGCTCGTCCGTGTTTGCGGTAGAAGTGTAGCGGTTTGCGTTCCCTCCCTTCAACCTCACGGTGTGCAAGACAACTGCAGGCCTTTTCTGAGTCTAGGAGTTTGTGAATATTAAACAGGTGTAGTTAGTTACCCAAGACGGAGGAGTTGGGGGAAGGAAGGACTTCCAGGTTCCCGAGCCACACCCACCTGCGTCTGTGTCCAAAGGCCTCTGCATCAGCTGTGCACGTTATGTGAGATACCCTCCCCCAGAAAACTAGCCAGACAAGTAAATTGGGCAGTCTCCGTAACTCGTTTTCTCTAGAGAACCTTCCCAAACATCCCAGCCTGAGTCGATTCCTCCTGGAAGCTCCAACACTTTGCGGCCATGGCCTTGGGGAATTTGGGCTGCTCCTGCCTCCCATCAGGGCTCCAGGGAGCATTTCTCAGTGATGATTCTGGGCCATTGGAGGCCTCAGAAAACAAACAGAACCTTTTGTCGTTGGTTTTGGCTTTTGACATAGGAGTTCTGCAATCCAGGCTGGCCTTAAAAACTTGAGATCCTGCCTCAGCTTCTGGAGAGCTGGGATTACATCACCAAGCACTGCAAAACCAGGATCCTGAAACCTAAAACAGCCCACGCACGCCCTGTCCCGTCCACAGATAGGTCCGGACGAGCTGGTAAAAACCATTTATATCCAAGTTCATGGGGGCAAAGACTTTGTACAGAGTGGGGTGATTAGGGCTTTTGCTGGTTTCTGATGTTGACTTCATCCTAGGGAGAGAGCTGGAGGGGCAGCGAGGTCCAAGAGGGGGCCAGCCTCCACCCAACTTTCCCTGTGTCCAGGCTGTGCAACGTCTGTCACGTGACTCCTGCTTGGCCTCAGTCTCCTCCTCTGTAACACTGGATCATCAATGGTCTGTCCGACGACAGCACTCTACCGTTGAGCCACGCCCCCATCCCTTTTCAGCAAAGCCGCTTACCACTGAGCTACACTCTCCCCTCCTCACCCGTCCCTCCCCCACTCCACCCCTTTAGGTTAGCCTGGAGTTTCTATGTACCAGGAGATAACCCAGAATCCTGACCCTTCTGCCTCTTCTCCAGGGTGCAGAGACCTTGCACCACAAAATCTGCTCCCAGATTTTGTTTTTTTGGTTTGGTTTGGTTTGGTTTTGGTTTTGGTTTTTCCAAAGGGAGTCTTACAGCCAGGCATGGTGACACACACCTTTAATCCTATCATTGAGGAGGGAGAGGCAGGTGGATCTCTTGAGTTTCACGCCAGCCTGGTCTACACAGCAAGTTCCAAGTCAGATGGGGCTACATGAGACCCTGTTTCAAAACAAACAAACAAACAAAACAAATCATGGCACTCCTCAAACTGGCTTAATGGATGAAAGGCCTCTGCCACCAAGCCTGAAAACCTGAGTCCATCCCTGGGACCCACCTGGTAGAAGGAGAGAACTGGTTCCTGCAGGTGTCCGCTGACTGGCACACAGGCACCACGCCACAGTTATACCCCCATGTGTAATTATTTTTCAAGTTTTATTTATTTTGGGGAGGGTCGAATTAATTTTTTTAAAAAGGGGAATTGCCATCTAGTATGATAGTACACACCTGTGATCCCAGCACTCCAAAGGTAGAGGGATGGATTACCCACGAGTTCCAGGCCATCTGAGCTACATAGAGACCATCTCAGAAAACAATAAATAAATAGAGTTGGGATTACAGACATGTGCCACTATGTCTGATAAATGGTGCGTTTCAGAAACAAGCCCAGAAGTGGGAAACCACAACATTTAGAGACTGTCCCGTGTTCTAGTGTCGGTGACAGCAGCAGAGGGAACCCAGGGCCTTCCTTGTGCAGGGCCTGCCTGCCACTGGGCTCCAGGTCCACCCCAGCATTCCCGTTTTTCATTGTTATTTTGAGGCAGAGCTCATTCAGTGGCCCAGGCTGGCCTTGAAGCTTCGATCCCTCTGCCTCAGCCTCTTACTAAGGTCACAGGCACGCAGCACCATACCCAGCAGTCGTTCTTTATTTTAAGGAGCTGGGATGACAGAAGCCACCACACAGGGCTACAGTGTTCCTCTCTCTTTCTTTTTCTTCCTTTTTGTTTTTCTTAAAGTCAGTATCCTCCAGCTTCAGCATTTCCAGTTCAGAAGTACTGGATTACCGATGTCCATCACCATGCCTGGACACTGTGTCCTCTGGGCAGGGGATGTAGCTCAGTAGCACAGTATTTGCCTAGCTTGTTCCTTGTTTTGGTTCCCAACTCTAGCACCGAGAAAACAAAGAAAAAAGAAAGAGAAAAGCCTTGTTGTACATAACATGCCTACGGGCCCAACTATTGGGAAGGCTGGGACAGGAAGATTCATCGAGGTGTTCAAAGTCAGTTTGAGCAACATAGTGAGACCTCATCTGCAAAAAAATAAGTGTCACTGAATTGCGTTTTTTGTTTGTTTATTTGAGACAGGAGACAAGGGTTCACTGTGTATCTCACAATGGCCTTGAACTCACCATGTAGCCCAGGGTGGCCAGACATTGCAGCAGCCGCCCTGCTCTGGCCTCTCAAGTGCTGGGACTACAGGTATAACCTCCAGGAGAGGCATGTGTGTAAAGCACACAGTGAACTCTAAAATATGGGTACTTGCGGGGGACCTGCCTTCTTGCCTTCTTCCCACACCAGGCTCCTCCCCACAGCCTTCCATGGCTCTCTGCTGCCTTCTGATGGTGGCAGCTTCAGAAGCCCCTGAGCTTTGCCACACTGGAAGCTTATCAAAGGCTGCTCTCTTCCCCCGGACACCACACCACTCCCCTGAACCCCTGCCACTCCAGTGAGACATAGTGAGACCCCCCCCATCTTGGACTGACTCTCTATCCCCAAGCCTGGCCATTCCATGCTCAGTATAAATGGAAGACTCACCGAGATAAGCCCCGGCTGAGTCAATGCCGCACAAGTGTCATATCCTAGGGATGGGAGGTGAGGGGCACCTGAGGCCCCCACAAGGTCAGCCACCTGCCACCCTCATCCCTTGCCACCCACTCCCTCCAACTGCCCTGGACTCTGGGCTCACCCCAGGGCGGAGCGCCGTCCTCCTTCGTGCCCTTTGCCAGCGAAGGCCCCAGGCAGCGGCCAGGAGCACAAGCGTGAGAGGCAGCAGCAGCAGCAGCAGCAGCAAGAGCTGGCTGGACGGAGGTTCTGGAAGCTTGGTGCCTTCTAGGGCGATAGGACTCCTTGGGGGCAGCAGGGTAGACGAGTCTGGGGAGAGAGCAGAACCAGGTCACTGAGGCACTCGCCAGAGCAGACACTGGAAGTCCTGGAGGACCATGGGTAACAGTGCATGAGGGGCCTACAAACAACCGAAAACTTGGAGGGGGGGAGATAGGCCAGGCAGCATACGCCTTTAACCAGCATTCTGGAGCAAAAGCAGATGCATCTCTGTGAATTTGAGGCTAGCCTGGTCTACATAGTGAGCTCCAGGGCAGACAGGGATGTTTAGTGAAACACTTTCAAAAATAAACAAACCAAATTGGATATAAAAAGTATGAGCCTGGGGCTGGAGAGATGGCTCAGTGGTTAAGAGCACTGGCTGCTCTTCCAGAGAACCCAGGTTCAATTCCTGGCACCCACATGGCAGCTCACAAGTGTAGCTCTGATTCCAGGAGCTACCAATCCAATACTCTCTTCTGCACACACATACACACACACACAATCTAAATAAGTAAATTAATTAATTAAAAAAAAGTATGAGCCTGGCTGGGTATGATGGCCCATACTTTTTTTTTTTTTTTTTTTTTTTGAGACAGGGTTTCTCTGTGTAGCCCTGGCTGTCCTGGAACTCATTCTGTAGACCAGGCTGGCCTCACCTTTAATCCCACCACTCAGGAGACAGAGGCATGAGGATCTCAGCCTTATCTACATAAAAAGTTACAGGCAGCCAGGGCTATATAGAGAGACCCTGTCTCAAAATTAAACAAAACAAAAACTAAGAAAGAAAAAATTATTGTTACCCAGAAACCTGTGGCTCAATCAGTTTCCCTTCTTAGTGGACAGGACAGTCCTAGACAAACAGACTGGAAGTTCAAAGACAGGTAAACAGAGGTCATAAAAAGGCGTGTCTGGCTGGGCGGTGGTGGCGCACGCCTTTAATCCCAGCACTCGGGAGGCAGAGCCAGGCAGATCTCTGTGAGTTCGAGGCCAGCCTGGACTACCAAGTGAGTTCCAGGAAAGGCGCAAAGCTACACAGAGAAACCCTGTCTCGAAAAACCAAAAAAAAAAAAAAAAAAAAAAAAAAAAAAAAAAAAAAAAAAAAGGCGTGTCTGACCCTCCCCAAGCATCTATTGCAGTTAATGGTTGCTAGGTAGGAAAAGACATTTTCTTCAGTAGTGTAACAGCCACTGGTAAGGTGCCCTGTAAACAACTTCTCAGGCATGGTTCCTGGAGTCAACTGACCTCATTGGCTTAAAAAATAGAAGAGGGACTAGTTAGAAAGAGGAAGGGGATCCGTGAGACAGGGAGACACGTATGAAAATGTCATGAGACACATCATTATATATAATTAATATGTGTAAAAAATGTGAAAAAAAAACTTATGAAGCCAGATGTGGGGGCTTCACACTTGTAATCAGGACAGGCAGGAGGATTGCTCTGAGTTCAAGGCCAGCCTAGCCTACATAGTCTGAAAATGTCATGAGCCACATTATTTGTTTAACTAAGTAAAAATGTGTTGTATTTGTGTTGCAGAATAATTGTTAAACTATGTAAAGATGTGTTGCTGTTTCACCTTGCCTGCCTAAGGTACCTGATTGGTCTAATAAAAAGCTGAATGACCAGCCAGGCGGTGGTGGCGCACACCTTTAGTCCCAGCACTCGGGAGGCAGAGGCAGGCGGATCTTTGTGAGTTCGAGGCCAGCCTGGTCTACAGAGCGAGATCCAGAAAAGGCTCCAAAACTACACAGAGAAACCCTGTCTCTAAAAAAGAAAAAAGAAAGGAGAAAGAACTTGTCTCAAGTCTCAGCTAACGGAAGCAGAAGCCTCTAGGATACACAGTAAGCATTACTGTGGGCTGTGAGCCGGGTGGCACCAGGGTGCTGAGTTCTGGTGAGCCGGGTGGTACTGGGGGTGCTGGGCTCTGGTGAGCCGGGGTGCTGGGCTCCAGTGAGCCGGGTGGCACTGGGGGTGCTTGGCTCCAGTGAGCCGGATGGCACTGGGGGTGCCGGGCTCTGGTGAGCCGGGTGGCACTGGGGGTGCCGGGCTCTGGTGAGCCGGGTGGCACTGGGGGTGCTGGGCTCTGGTGAGCCGGGTGGTACTGGGGGTGCTGGGCTCCGGTGAGCCGGGTGGCACTGGGGGTGCTGGGTTCTGGTGAGCCGGGGTGCTGTGCTCCGGTGAGCCGGGTGGCACTGGGGGTGCTGGGTTCTGGTGAGCCGGGGTGCTGTGCTCCGGTGAGCCGGGTGGCACTGGGGGTGCTGGGCTCTGGTGAGCCGGGGTGCTGGGCTCCAGTGAGCCGGGGTGCCGGGCTCCGGTGAGCCGGGTGGCACTGGGGATGCCGGGCTCCGGTGAGCCGGGTGGCACTGGGGATGCCTGGCTCCGGTGAGCCGGGTGGCACTGGGGATGCCAGGCTCCGGTGAGCCGGGTGGCACTGGGGATGCCGGGCTCCGGTGAGCCGGGTGGCACTGGGGATGCCGGGCTCCGGTGAGCCGGGTGGCACTGGGGATGCTTGGCTCCGGTGAGCCGGGTGGCACTGGGGTGCCGGGCTCCGGTGCTGCTGTTACCTGGCTGACATTGCACCTCCAGGCACCTAGAGAAATTCTGGCAGGCCTTCCCCATACAGAGTTTCAGAGCCAACAGCTGCGTGCAGGTGTCCTGCAGGAGGTGGGAGATGTTGGTCTGGACGAAGCGAAGACATTCTGGGAGAGGCTGAGAGGAGGGAGGGATAGGTCATCACCATGTCATACCAGCGTGTCCACCAACCCAGGGCCCTGACCTGCAGGTCAGAGCCAGTGGGCCCGGGTCTCAAAGAGTTCAGGGTTCTACAGTCGACAGGTGGCACTGGGGATGCTTGTCCCTACAGTTAGGGGAGAGAACCCCTTAGTAATGGCCTTCTTCACCTACTGAGGCACAGACCCAGTAACAGGGTCCCCAGGTGACCTTAGGGCTTGGAGGTTCCAGCTCTACCTCTGTGGTATGCTGTCCGCAAAAGAACCCCACCCCCACCTCCACCCCCACAAGACCTAGCAGAGCCGTATCTGCTTCAAGGCCTGGGGAGGGACTTGGCTCCTTTATTTTGTTACCAAGTTCCAGCGCTAACCTGGAAGGCGCATGACCTGACGAAATGTATCTCGGTGTTGACGGCCTCCAGGAGCTCTTGCATTTCGGTCCCTGCCACAGTCTTCAGTTGCTCCATCCAGCGCTGGGCCAGGAAGAGGCTCCACAAAGCCTTGCAGTGTTTCTCCTGCAGAGCAAGAGCCCAGTTCAAGTCACAGGGCGGGGGTGGAGGGGTGCGTGTCGGGGGGGGGTGCTACCTTATGACTAACGGGATGAGCCGGCCAGAGGGGTGAGGGAGGGTGGGCGGGTGACGGACGGAAGGGATGGGTGGGGCCAAATGGCTGAGCGGGGGCGGGGCTAGGTGTCTGAAGAGGATGGGCGTGGTCAGATGCCTAAGGTGGGTTGGGCGGGGCCGGGGTCCTGAGAGGGGGGCATTGCTGGAGACCGGAGGGGTGAGAACGGTGGCCTGCCAATCGTGTGACGTGGGGCACGGCCAGACACCAAGGGGGAGAAGTGGCAGGGGTACAGGTCCGAGACCCCAGACGGGAGGGAGGGGCCCGCTACACCTGAGGGAGCAACGATCAGTGAGGCCGGTCTGAGAGCCTGAGGGGAGAGGGGCCGGCCAGACTTCTGAACGACTGAGCTCGAACGCCTGGGTCCAGGTCCCCAGGTCTGAGGGAAGAGGGGGCCGCCCACTAGCCTTGTCCCTGAAGGGCGGCACATCTGAGTCTGGGTCCCACCTCCATCCCAGGGCCCTCCCGACTGTGACTCACGTCCTGAAGGTTGATGGCCACCGTGACTGGGTAATCTTTAAGCAGGTAGTCAGTCTGTGGGAGAAAACAAGGTGAGGCCTGACTGAAAGCAGGGGACAGGTTATAGAGTCGGAGGAGTTGGAGACTGACCCTGAGACAAGGGGACATGGACACCATATAGAGAAGGGACAGGAGACAGCACGGGGAGACCCACAGAGAGGGAGAGCCAGAGAGAGGGGGGCAGAGAGGAACACGGACCTAGAAACTGAGAGAGACCTGGAGAGAAACAGAGACAGACCCAGAACAGGGACTCGGAGAGAGAGAGAGAGAGACAGACCCAGAGAGAGACAGTGACAGAGACCCAGAGAGAGAGAGAGAGAGAGAGATCCAAAGAGAGACAATGACAGACCAGAGAGTGAGATCCAAAGAGACAGTAGGGACCCAGAGAGAGAGACAGTGACAGACCCAGGAACGAGACCCCACAGAGACAGAGACACTGAGAGACAGGGCAGAGATGTGGGGGCCCCAGCTCGGCGGCCTGGTGGGAGCCGCTCACCAGCTTTCCGATCCTCACTTTGAAGTTGGAGGAGATGGGATTGTGGCTGAAGTAGCAGTCAGGTGTGCCCCGCAGGCACGGGCTCAGCAGCAGCAGCAGCAGCAGCAGCGAAGGCTACAAGAGGCCATGTCAGCGTCCACTGCGCAGGGCTGACTCCCTGTATGCCCTTCCTTCCCTAACTGCGTGTCTGTCTGTCACCTTCCTGTCTCTGCCTGTCCTGCCTGAGTCCACATTTCTCCATCTCATCGTCCTCTTTCTTCTGACCATCCCGGGTCTCTCTCCATCCCTTACCCATCTCCCTTCTCCGCCCTGCTCCATCATCCCTCAGGTATACGCACATTGGGGCTCCAGGCTGGCACCAGCACTGTCATCTCGGCCGGAGACCCCTCATGCCTGTGGCAGGGTCTTGGAAGGGACAGAAGGGCAGGCCTCGCACCCTGCAGCCCCTTCTGCGCTCGCCCCTGTACCCCTCCGCCCCGTCCTGCCGCCCTTGATGTGGGCACGTTTCCGCCTCCTGCTCCCTCGGGCTTCCTGCATGAGCCCCAGTGACGGTGAAAAGTCATCTTCCCTTCTAAGAAACCGGTCCCCAGAATCCTCCCCAGGCCCCCACCCTGCTCCCTCGGCCCGGGAGTGGGGACCCTGGGACCGCCCCTCGGGGACCTGGAAAGCCATTCACCCCACGCACCAGGCTTGCCCCAGCTGGGTGTGGAAAGACCAGGCTGGGTGACAGCCAAAGACCGAAAGTGAAAGGAAACTTTGGGGTAGACTGTGTAAGGGGTGTGTTCGTGCCCGGGCGGGACGCGCCACCTAGTGGTGACAAGTGACGGCCACAGGCCTCAGCTAGGACAGCGCACGGACAGCGACACGGTGAACTAGCTAAGGTCGCAACCAGGCCTTCCAGCTTCGAAATGGATATAGAATCTGACCAGTGCCCATCACATCAACTGCCACGGCACTGGCCTTGCCTCCACCATCTCCCACGAAGAATGTCACCGTGGCCTCCTTTCTGAGTTCCCTGCTTCCTAGCCCCCAACTGCTCCCAGGGGACAGAATTTGTGAACCTGTCAGCTGAGTCCCTCCAGTCTCTGGATTCCTGATTCTTTCGAGATTAAAAAAAAAAAAAAGTCCAGTCTTCAGCGGGGGCGGTGATAGTGCAGACCGGTAACATCAGCTACCAAGGAGCCTGAGGCAGGAGGACTGAAGATTGGAAGCTGGCTGGCCTCAAACTCACAGAGTTCCACCTGCCTCTGCCTGCCGAGTGCTGGGACTAAAGGCGTGCGCCACCCCCGCCCGGCTGAGGTGAGTATACTCAGCCCAAGGCTCTGGCCCTGGCTGTTTCCTCAGTGTGTGGAATACCCTTCCCTCCAGATACCTATGTCTTCCCCATCTCATCGAAGTCTTAAACACACAAGGCCGAGGCTTCACGACGCCCCTCGCAGCAGCGGGCTCACCCTGCCCTGTTCTTATCACCACTGAACACATCCTGTGGCTGACTTATCTCCCCATTGTCTCGGCCTCTTCGGTGGCTGTTTCCACCCTGCAAAGCCCTTGCACTGAGCACTGTACCTGTCTGGGCGCAGCACCAACCACATAGGTGTTCATTCGATGGTGGCCGGCAGGCCGACTCTTCCTAGTCCACCACTGCTGTGCAGCACACGTGTCTGCGTTTGGGTTTGGTGCCTGGGAGATAAGCCTGGGATTTTCCAAGTATGGGGAGGGAGTGCCATTGTTTGTGGACTGCACCTGAGTTCCCACTGAGGCCATTCAGAAAGGAGCAGGTTGTGCCTGAAAGACTGAGAATGAAGAATATGGTATGTTGGAGGTAGTAGAGCTAGGTGTTCAAGGTTAGCCTTGGCTACGTAAGACCCTGTCTCAACTGGGCGGTGGTGGCGCATGCCTTTAATCCCAGCACTCGGGAGGCAGAGCCAGGTGGATCTCTGTGAGTTCCAGGCCAGCCTGGGCTACAGAGCGAGTTCCAGGACAGGTTCCAAAGCTACACAGAGAAACCCTGTCTCGAAAAACCAAAAACAAACAAACAAAAGACCCTGTCTCAAAGTAGGCAGGGCATGGTGATGCCACCTTTAATCCCAACACCAGGAGAGGCAGAGGCAGACGGATCTCTGTGAGTTCAAGGACAGTCTAGCCAATATAGCAAGCTGCAGACCAGCCTGGACTACACAGTGAGACCCTGTCTCAAGAACCTAAGACAAAACAAAAGAAAACCCAACCAGCCAATCAACCAACCAACCAAAACCAAGGCTGGCTGGCAGGATGGCTCAACAGGTAAAGGTGCCAACTTTGAAGCCAGATAATTAAATCTCTGGGACCCACAAGAGGGGAGAGCCCACTTTCAAAAACTGCTTTGCCCTTCATGTGCAAACCACAGCACACGCACATACAACATAAATAAATCTGAAAGGAAAAAGCCCGAGGGTGTTGTGGTGGCACCTTGAGTGATAAGTCACCCACCTGCTGGAAGGTTCAGGGACTCTGTCAGCCGACCTACCAGAGCCACAGTATGAATTCCGAACAGTAAAAAAGTCTTCTCTTGTGTTTCAGCCTAGCTTGGGCTACATGAGACCCTGTCTCAAAAAGCCAGATGATGGACTGAGTGTAGGTAGCCCACGCCTTTGATCCCAGCACTTGGGATGCCGAGGCAGGCAGAGCTCTGTGAGTTCGAGGCCAGCTTGGGCTACAGAGCAAGTCCCAGGACAGCCAGGGCTACACAGAGAAACCCTGTCTCAGATGAAAAATGTTGAAATGATGCAGTCTCAACCTCCAGGACCCCCAGTCTTTCCAGCAAAAGCCCCCAACCTAGACCACGGTCCCAGAGATTATGTGGGGCCTCTAGACCACGGTCCCAGAGATGATGTGGGGCCTCTGCAGCCCTTTTCTTGCCATTCTTTGTTGGGACAACTCTGGTGTTAGCTTCCTGCTGATGTAACAAGAGATTACAAGTTGAGTGGCTGGAAACCACAGTTTATCCCCTGCCAGGCAGTGGTGGCGCACGCCTTTAACCCCAGCACTCGGGCGGCAGAGCCAGATGAATCTCTGAGCTTGAAGCCAGCCTGGACTACAGAGCGAGTTCCAGGATGGCTAGGGCTATACAGAGAAACCCTGTGCGTATGTGTGCGTGTGCGTGTGCGTGTGTGCGTGTGTGTGTGTGTGTGTGTGTGTGTGTGTGTGTGTGTGTGCGTGTGTGTAGGGGGAGTTTATCTCCATTAGGTCTAAAGGCTGGAAGTCCAGCTGGCTCCCTCTGCAGGACCCAGGGGAGAAGGGCTATAGTATTGCAGCTCCCTCTGACCTCTCCTCTCCTCACCCCTCTGCACATGCCTCTGCAGCGTCTTCTCTGAGTCACAGGTTGCTTGTTCTTGGATTTAGGGTCAATTTAGATAATGTATGGTGATCTCATCTCTAGATCCTGGGGCTGCAGATAGTCCATTGCTAGGTTAGTGTGCATGAAACCCTGGATTCCTTCTCCAGCATGGCAGCAGCAGGCTAGGCAGTGCACACCTCTACTCCCAGCAAAATCATTTCACTATGAGACTGAAGCCAGCCTGGGCCTACCAAAGCATTCAATCCCCAGCCTCCAGCTGTAATCTGCCCATGTATGCTCCTCTGTGCTCTGCAGCCCTACTGCTGCTGCACAGTGTCGGGTGGGCAGGTCATGGCTAGCTTGTTGAGCAGTGTCATTCTTGGAGCTCCAAAGCTGCCTTGTGTATCACTTCAGGGGATTTGTCACAACCAGTCTGACAGGTGTCAGGCTAGTGCTGGCTTTGTCACTGTGAGAGCTTGGCTAGCCCCTAGTCCTTTATAAGCTGAAGTTTTTCTTCTACCCTAAACTGGACAAAAACACTAGGTATCTTCTTTGTGTAGTTCTAGGGATTGAGTCCAGGACTTCCCACACTCCTGGCAGGCACTCTACTGTTGAACTGTGTCCCAGCCCCTTCCTGGGTGATTCTAGGCAGGGGCTCTACTGCTGACCCACACCTCCAGCCCTGTGTAGTTCTGTCTCTTCTTGGTCCACCTACCCGAAGTAGATGGTCTACAAATCCCTAGTCTGTCCCCAGCCTTTCCCTCTGGGAACTCTGGCACGCTTGCATGTCTTGCTTTGGCCAATGACTTGAGAGAGGAAAGCGAAGGTTCCTCCTGGGTGAACCCAACAGGCTTGGGAATGGATGTGGGGGACCTGTGCTGTGACCCTGTCTCCTTGATGTCTTCATGTGTTGGAAACTTAACTCCCACATTCCCACTGTTGGTATCTCCAGCTGGAGCTTTAATGGAGTAATACCTGGGGCCTGGTATTTCAGCACTTGAAGGCTGGGGCAGGCAGATCACAGTACGTTCCGGAACAGCTTGGGCTACACAGTGAGTTCCAGTTCAGCCAGGGTTAGTCAGACTCTCTTCTTGAGAGCCTCATTAGCACACTATGTAGCCCTAGCTGGAGCAACATAGACAAGGTAGCCCTCAAACTCAAGGAGGCCCCCTGCCCTGCCTCTGGAATTAAAGGTGTGTGCTACCACCCCAGCAAGACTGTCTCAAAAAAACCTTAAAACATGATGACTCAAGGCTAAAAGCACAGGACCGGAGTTTAGTTCCTAGCACCCAACACTAGAGAGTTGGGTCTCTCTGTGCCCATACCACTTACAGAATAAAAATAAAGAACATACTGTGCTGGCCAGTTTTTATTGTTGTTTCGAGACAGGGCTTCTCTGTGTATCCTTCGCTGTCCTGGAACTCACTCTGTAGACCAGGCTGTTCTCGAACTCAGAGATCCCCTGCCTCTGTAGAGACCCACAGAGGTTTCCTAGTAAGGTCTGAGCTTGCTTTACCCAGCAGGGCTGCATAGGGGAATGACTGGACCATGGGCATGGCTACCAGGTGTTTGGAAGGGTCTGCATTTGGCTGTGCAGTGTGCTTTGATCTAGCAAGGGCGAGGTCTTTTACTCCCCCCTCCCCACTGCCCCTTCACATTGTTATCAAAAGCCCTTTTGAAGAGAGAAGGGGCCGATAGATTTTGATCCAGGCCCTCCCGAAGCTATCCTGTGTTTCTGTCTTTCTCCTCTCCACTGTCTTTTGTTTTGTTTTTGTTTTCCCGCAGGGTTTCTCTGTGTGGCTTTGGAGTCTGTCCTGGAATTCACTCTGTAGCCCAGGCTGGTCTCAAACTCACAGAGATCCGCCCGCCTCTGCTTCCCAAGTGTTTGCCACTACTGCCTGGCCTAGCTTGCTTTTTTTCATAAGATCTGGCTGCAGGCAATCCTGGAGGGCATTCTCTTAATCAGTGACATGGGAAAGCACAGCCCATGATGAGTGGTGCCAACCCTGGCCTGGTGGTCATGGGTGCTATAAGAAAACAGGCTGAGCAAACCATGAAAAGCACGCCAGTAAGCAGCACTCCTTCATGGCCCTGCCTCAGCTCCTGCCTCCAGGGTCCTGCCAGGTTTGAGTTCCTGTCCTGGCTTCCCTCAGTGAACTGTGATCTGGAATGTGTAAACTAAATAAACCCTTTCCCCCAACGTTGCTTTCTGGCATGTGTTACATCACAACAACAGAGTCCTAATTAAGACACATACAGTAACATATAATCAGGGTCACTAGGGGAGAGGCTTTGTCAAGTGCTCTCTAAAAAGCTGTCATGCTACAAGGTACCCTCGATCTGGTTATCATGCCAGGAAGGCCTTGCAGATGCAGACCAGATGGGCCCCTCCCAGCTTCAAAGCCTTGTGCTGAAACCTTTATTCTTGGCAAGTGACAGTCTATGATAATCAGTTACAGCCACAGAAAATAGACTAAGAAAAAGTTGAGTCTAAAGGCTCATGCCTGTCATCCCACTGGCAGAGGATCAGGAGTTCAAGGTCATCTTTGGTGCCATAGGAAGTTCTGGTCCAACCTGGGATATATACATACCCTGCCTCAAAACCAAACCAACCAATCAAAGAGAACACCACCAAGAAACTGCAACATACAAGAAAATGGATGAAGACGGCCTCCATCAGCCCAGTTCCCCTGGCAACACTGATGAGCAGAGAAAGCAGAGGAGAGAAAGAGCAAGGAGAGGGTGTTTCCATTCTAAAGTCAGAAGGCAGGCCTGGAGGCACATGTCTACAACCCGGCACTCAGGCTGCGGCACAGGATTGGATGAGCTACACCTTGAGACCTTGACCAAACAAACAACCCCACAAACCAAATCACAAACCTAAAAACCAAACTAGAGCTAAATCCGCAGGGCTCTGCTGTGAGAGCAGACACATGGTCAGTTTAGGCTCCAGGAAGCCAGGGCCTGCCTGCCTGGCAGCTGTGCCCACAGTACTTGGCCCAGTAGTGGTGGCCCCTGGCTCTGGCTGGCACAGACATAGCTCATTCCCCCTGGGGACATGCTAGGTTACAGATCTTCCAGTTCAGAAAGAGGACTTATGGGAAGGAGGTGGCCCTGTAGCCCACCCAACTCTGGAATCAAGCATAAAGGTGACAGAGCGTTCCAGGGACTTCCCTCTAGCTCCTCATGACCCTAGAGTGCTGGATGAGGCTGAGTTCCCTTTATCCATCCCATAAACACAGTGTTGTTCCAGGACTGCCTACTGGGCCACACACTAAGAAGTCACTGTTCCCGAACTCTCAAAAGCAGTCAAAGTCACTCAGTTTATTGGAAACCATGGGAAGTCTGAGAGAAAAATTCCAAGCATCTGGTATCTCTGGGCACACAAGATGGAGGCATTTATCTTCTGGCATCAGTCCCCCATTGGCAACCACAGGGCCTTGGTCCGTGCTGCATGCAGACTCAGCTCCACTTCTGCCCCGTCGACCTCCTCATCCCAGGCCCTTGGGAAGCCCCTGTTCACCCACACAGACTTGAGGTTTCCTGCAGATGCCCATTCCACAAACTGGGAGCCCTGGGACGGGGAAGCATGTGATTAGCACCGCCAGCAGTTTAGTTGCTAAACAGCTGCTTCCTTAGCAACGAGGACTTGTAGAGACCTAAGGGCTGACAAGCCTGAACATTGGGACTCTGGCCAGCATTCCTTCCAGATGCAGAGGAAGTAAACCCAGGGAACCCCGTCTTCCCCAGTGCTCATGTTCAAGGCTCTCACCAATGGGGACTTCCCATCCCCCAACAGGAGCTTTAGGAGGCTAGAGCTGGAGCTTGGGAAGTTGCTAGGGCGCCATCCTTAGCAACGGGTTTTCCAAAAAGGTGATGTCTTTGGGCAGGGGAGGCAGTTAGGCCCTTATTATGAAGAAGACCCTCTTCCATCAGGCAGTAATGGAGCACACCTTTAATCCCAGCACTCAGGAGGCGGAAGCAGGAGGATCTCTGAGTTCAAGGTCAGCTTGGTCTACAGAGTGAGTTCTAGGATAGCCAGGGCTTCAGAGCAACCTTGTATTTTTTTTTTTTTTTTTTTTTTTGGTTTTTTGAGACAGAGTTTATTTGTGTAGCTTTGGAGCTGTTCTGGATCTCGCTCTGTAGACCAGGCTGGCTTCGAACTCACAGAGATCCACCTGGCTCTGCTTTCCGAGTGCTGGGATTAAAGGTGTGCGCCACCGCCACCCGGCAAAACCTTGTCTTGAAAAAACAAAACAAAAGACCCTCTTCCTTGGTGCCTGGACTTTGACCAGGGCAGGACCTCAGAAGTTGCTGCTAAGGCATTTCTTCCTTTTAGCAAGAGGGATCCTCAGGGGTGAAGCCATGAACCTGTTGGTGAAGGTTAAGACTCTGAATACCTGGGCAGAGCCGAAGTACCACAGGGCCTGGACGTCCTGGTGTAAGGCCAGGCAGCGGGTCAGGTGGTCCCGATCTCCAGTCACCACACTCACCAGGCCAGCAGGGAACAGGGTGGCTATATCCTAGGATGTGAGAGGGTTGAACAGCAATGGGGGCAGGGTGAGGAGTGGGCATCTGGAGTGGCTGGAGGGGCTCCTAGACGGAGTAGGACCTGGGTGATAGACTTGGATGGGATGCTGGGACTCAAGTTACCATGGCTACCAGGAGGGAGGAGGCCAGCTGAGCTCCTGAAGACCTAGGAGCACAGCAGGCGGGCAGGGAGGCAGGGGATTTTACCTGACAGACCTCCAGGGCTGGCAGAGGATAGGCCCCACTAGGTACTAAGATCACGGCGTTGCCGTGGGCCAGGGCAGGGGCCAGCAGAGACACAAAGGCCAACAGAGGCCACTCATCTGGGCACACCACGGCCAGCACTCCGAGTGGCTCTCGAAGCCGGAGCACAGGGCCTCTCATCCCTGTCACCTACAGGGACAGAGGACACACACGTCAAGGGCAGGTCCCCAGGTCCTTTCCATTGCCTGCCCCATCCTCCCCACTGACATGCCTCCCGAGCAACTCCAATCAAGTGTGACTAGTGGATGCTGGGAACAAAACCCTGGAGCCCAGTGGCCACTTGTTGGCTGTGCGAATCTGTATGAGTTAACCCTCTCTGGGCCTCTGTGTCTCGCCTTGAATCTGCCATGCTCCGGCCTCAGTGCATGGAGTAGCTGGGGTCTGGGGCCTGTGCCATCAGCATGTTTTGTGGTATTGTGGAGGGCTCCAGGCATGCTAGGGCTAGGCCAATGTTCCACCACTGAGCCACACTCCAGTCCTTGTTTGTGTCTGGCTTGTTTTCTGTTTTGCTTTGAGACAGGGTCTCCCTATGTAGACCAGGCTGGCCTTGCACTCAGAGATCTACCTGCCTCTATCTCTTGAGTGCTGGGATTAAAGGTGTGCACTGCCAGGAGGCAGCAGAGAATGCAGATGCAAGGTGGATGTCTGAGTTCAAGGCCAGCCTGGCCTACAGGGTGAGTCCAGGACAGGCAGAGAAACCCCGTCTTGAAAAACCAAAAAAAAAAGAGTATACCACAACCACCCAACTTGATTTATGTATTGCTTATTTATTTAACTATTTATTTTTGGTGTTTTTGAGACATAGTTTCTCTGTGTAGCCCAGGCTGTCTTGGAACTTGCCTTGTAGACCAGGCCGGCCTTGAATGGCCTCTGTCTGCCTCTGCCTCCTGAGTGCTGGGACTTACAGCATGCTCCACAACACCTGGCTTGTTTTATTTAATTATATATCTGTGTGTGTGGAGGGATAGTTATGTGCACTCGTGAGTGCTAGAAGGAGGCATAAGATGCCCTGGAGCTAGGTAAGTCACAGAAGGTTGTGAGCACCCCGATTTGGGTGCTGAAATCAAACCTATCCTCTGCAAGAACAGGAAGTGTTCTTAACTGTGGCCCCACGGCTTTGTTTTTTTGACAAACGGTTTCACTGTGTGGCCAAGGCTGACCTTGAACTTGTGATCTTTCTGCCTCTGTTCTCCAAATGCTGAGATTTTAGGCCTGCATTACCATATGTGCTTACAAAAGCCTTCTTGAATACAATCGAGCCTACATCACACAGATTTTAAATGGCATAACCTGAGAAGCTCTGACATTGTGTATACTCATGAACATCCTGGAAATGGTTAGCACTGTAACCCTCCTCCTGCCCTGACCCTCTGGGTTCTCAGCCAAGCACTCATCTGTCTCTCCTCTCATCAGAGGTTAGCTGTATTTTCTAGAATTTCTCGGACTGAGCCTGGACACATGCCTGGCTCACTGGAGCCTGGGCTCTGGCCAACTGGGGCTGCCTGTCTTGTCCACCTTCTCACAGCTGCCCCACCTGTAGTGTCTGGCCTTGGTCTTGAACCTGGGTGCTCCAGATCTGGAGTCGCCTCACACTCAGCTCTACTTCAGTCTTGGCAACCATAGGCGCTGCTCCGTGACTCTCTAGTTTTGAGGCCAGGGCTGGCTTCCTACGCTCCAATGCAGCTGCCAGGGCCCACAGCAGGCCCGCTCGGGCCCCTGGAGACTGGGCCCCCCAGCTGTGGGCAAACAATGCAAGTCAGTAGAGGGGTATAGCTCGGCCCTAGCTATTCCCAGATAGCCACCTCTATCCATAGCCCCGACCCAGGGGCTCCAGTCCCAAGTTTACCCCTGTCCCAGCCACCCTGACCATTTGACCCTCTTACCCAGGGGCAGCCTGGTGAGCAGCCTCTACAGCACTTCGGATATCCTCGGTTCCACCCTCAGCCACATAGCTGTACAGTTTGCCTGAAGAATCCTGGATGGGCCTGGAGCTCCGGGCCCCAGGAGCCTGGAAACGGCCCCCAACAAACAGCCCATAGGGAGGGGCTGGGCTGCACAGAGTGAGGTGTGAGGAGGTGGTGGGTCCACTTAGGCCCTGTGCTCCACTACACTGGTTCGACCATCTTAGTTCCCAGGAACCTTTTGGACTCAAACTTTTCTTCTCACGAACTTCTTGGAGAATTCAAACACCTACTCCCAGGAGCCTCTGGAGGCTTCTGAATTCCTAGCCCATGAGTTTCTGTGGTCATCTGAAACTCTTACATAATGGGCCTCTAGGACACTCAAATCCTGTTCCTATGTGCATCTAGGAACCCCCTGGATTCTTGCTTCTGGAAAACGCAAACATTAAGTAGAACTGAGATTCTCCAGACCTAGGGTTAGGACCATGAGGCCCTAAGACTCAGAAAGCTACACTCAGAACTGGAGATCCCAAGGTTGGCTCTGAGTGCCCCCTCCAGCCTCCTCATTGTCACCCTTAGACTGCCAGGCCTGCAACAGCTCACCTGGGCCCTGTTTCTGGCCCCGACGGCAGGCTGGAGGGCACAGCAAGGCCAAAGGTGTCATAGTTGAGACTCTCGCAAAGGAAAGGCTCCCAGGAAGGTGTCCCCAAGGGCCACAGATACTCATACAGACCCTGTGAGAGACGCATGGTCACAAGGATGCCAGATGAACTCAAAGTGACTCAAAGGGTACTAGGTGTCAGGAGACACAGGGGTGAGATGGGCACTCACATCCGGGCCCCCATGCCAGGAAGACCCACTCTCTTTGCAGCCACCTGTGGGTACCGCAGGGTCTCGGAGGCCATGGGCGTTGATCCACACAGTGCCCACCTTGAGCCTGTGAAGCGGGTAAAGATGAGGGGGTGTGTTTGTCGGGGGTGTGTGTGTGTGTGAGACGGCAGCAGGGGACAGGAAGCTGGTCACAGGAGAGGAAGACACCTGAGGGGGAGATAGGGTAGGAGGAGCAAGTTCCAACTTACCCATAGCCCAGCTCCAGGGCCTGCCCCAGCCTCTCACTCCACACACTGGCACTGCCTCCCCGCGGTGTCCCATTGGCCAGGGCCAGGGCCTCCTTGGCTGTGCGGAAAGGAGAAGCCACAACCACAGGCCACGGTACCTAGAAGGGGTGTCAGGGACTTAGCTGGAGAACAAGGCCCTCCTGTCAATATTTCACCCACAGGGAAGCAGTCACTAGTCTTCAGAGCACCAGGTCACAGGGGCACCAGAATCATCCTAAGGTACAGTGCTGTTGCCCATGAGTGACTTAGGACGGAGGGCAGGGAGGGGTGTCTACAATCTCAAGGGACTCACCTCGGCCTGGGCACATGGGGCAGCTGGGGGCAGGCCAGAAACCAAGGTCGGAGAGAAGAATGGGCTGTTGGAGGGCACATGACCAGC
Source organism: Peromyscus californicus insignis (assembly GCF_007827085.1). NCBI lineage: Eukaryota > Metazoa > Chordata > Mammalia > Rodentia > Cricetidae > Peromyscus > Peromyscus californicus. Next base: position 175,718,327 of record NW_026294562.1, on the reverse strand, counting down.
CTGGAACACCTGGGGAGGAGGAGGAAGGAGCTACAGATGACTGTCCTCCCTAGACCTGGCTGTACCTCAGCCCCCCTCCTAAACCTCCAGGCTTCCGCTCTCCTCTCTAAACTCAGGGGTCCAGGCTCCAGCCTCCTTACTCAACCTGGGCATCTAGACCCTAGCCTTCCTCCCTCAGACGCTAAAGCCTAGAGGCCAACTCCCTTCCTCAAACTCAGGAGTTTAGGCCTTAGCCCTCTCTTGACCCAGGGCTTGTCTTGGGCTTGTCCCTCCCGACTCTGAAACGGTAGTTGGGTAGCCAAGCTCTAAGACTGCATTTTGTGACTGGGGCTCACCTGTCCACCCTGGCTTTGGGCCTCATCCACAAAGCTCTGGGCCAGGTCTCGGGCAGCAGTTCCTCGAGCCCCCATGTCCACAGCGCCATCCAGCCCGCGTCCACTCCGCAGCTTTGCCATCCTAGCCTGCAGTCGCCTTACGGCTTCATCCCACACAGACTCCTGGATGAGGAGCCTGAGGCCGCCCTGTTGGAAAAAGGGCGTCAAAACAGGCAAAGTCTGGGGCAGTGGAGGGAGCACCCCAGAGGACGGGGTCTCAGGGGTGGAGGAGCAGCAACAGCAATAGGCGTAGAAAGTTGGTGCCTTGCCCAGCATGGTGGCACATACGGGTAATCCCAGGAGGATCAGGAGTTCAATCCAGCTTGGGCTACATAAGTCCCTGCCTCAAATAATACAAAGCTCCAAAGAACAGAAAGTAAAACCAAGTTGGGAATGAACACCCCAGGTATTTGGAGAGCTATGGCAGCCCCCTGGACTTTGGGGACACGAGCACACAGGTCTTACCAGGCTGCGGTCTGACCAGATGGCATCTACAACACCCTCCACAGCCGAGTCTACATCTGCTGAGTCCAGCAGCAGCAGCAGTGACTCTGTGCCCAGGGCCAGGCCCAGCTTGGCCCCCTTGCCTGCTAGGGTCCGTCGCAGAGTACGTCCTTCCTGAGGGAACCCCATGGGTTTCAGTTGTGTGGCAGGAGCCTCTTGGCCCTTAGCCATGTCCATCCCACTCCCAGCCCTGAGGATACCTCCACAGCTCCGCAGAAGACCACCTTCTGGACTCCAGGTTGGGAGGCCAGAACAGGCCCCAGTGAGGCAGGGCCACACACCACATTGAGGATCCCTGGGAAAGAGCCGAGCTCCCCTGCCAGCTGAGCCAGGAGGAGAGGTGTTGGGAAGGCTGGGGGCACAAGAGCCACCACAGTGCAGCCTGGGGAAAGGGGACAACTAAGGAATCCTGAAGGCCACTTTCTGGCTCTTTCTTCAGATTCGGAGCTCAGCCCCCTACCCTCCTCTCGCACAGCCGGGGGCCCAGGTGTCAGCCCTCCTCCTTCAGACCCCAAACATCCTGAGAAAAGGGGTTGGGGGGACACAGCCCTCACCTACCCATAGCCAGGGCAGGGCAGACCCTCCACATCATGTCCAGGAAAGAGAAAGAAGATGGCAGGATGAGGCCAACAACTCCTGCAAAAAAAATCCATAATGAGAGATGGACGGGCGCTTTCCTGGGTCAGGAGGGCTCTGGGGGCCTATAGGTTCTCACCCATAGGCTCCCAGCCGGCCAGTGCCTTCTCCTGGGCAACTGCCTGGACTGCATGGTACTGGAGCAGTTGCTGGGCCAGTGGGACATCTCCATCTCGAACTTCTCGAACAGCCCGCCCAGTGACCAGGGACTCCAGGGTCCACAGCAGTTGCTGGTGCTTCTGGATAATCTTGGCCAACCTTTGTAAAGATAAGGAGTTGGGCCTCGAGCATAGCAACCTGGACTACAATCCCCACAAGCCTCTCAGGCAGCCATAATTTATCAGGGACAGCAGGTACCAAAGCTGTATAGGAAATGTAGTCTAGGATGGTCCTGGTCACCAATTACCAACTAGTCCCAAAGATTCTGGGAACTTGGATCTGAGCCTCTCATCCAGTTGCATTATGGGAAATGGGATCTTTATAGCTGTCCCCAAAGTGTGATGAGAAGCAGGGAGCTTAGATTCTAATGCAGTGCTGAGAAACCAAACCCTCATGATAGTATGATACTGTGAACTGTGGGGAACAATGGCTGTTTTGGCCACTAAAGCCCCACATGCATGCAGGAAACATGAGACATTAATTCAAAAGGATTTTGGGAAATGGAATCACTGTTTCCAGTCTCCTGTGACTCCTGAGGGACGAGCCTATCTCTTCCTCCGCAGGCCTAGCCTGGGCTTCCTCACCGGGTTAGGTGTTGAGCTCGAGCAGCTCCAGGAAGTTGGCTCCAGGTCTTGAATGCTGTCCTTGCTGCCTCCACAGCTGCAGCGATGTCCTCAGCCTGTGCTTGTAAGCAGCTGGCCAGCCTTTCTCCTGCAGAGGCAAGTGGGAGCCCGGATGGGGGAGCCCTGTAGAGCCAGTGAGGGCAGTAAAACCAGCCCTAGCCCCCTGTGAAGTCAGGGCCTTCCTTCTTCAGTCACTGGTCATTGCTCTAAGTCCCAAAGGCAAGAAGCGACTTTCTTTTCCTTCTTTCCTTTCTCGTATTTTTACAATTTTTATTTATTTATTTGGGTTTAGTTATGTGTATGAGTGTTTTGTCTGCATGTTTCTATGTACACCACACACACACAGTGCCCATAGGGATCAGGTGTCAGATCCTCTGGAACTAGAGTTACAGATACTTGAGTCACCATGGAGACGCTGAGAACTGAACCTAGGTCCTTTGTCCTTATCCAATGAGCCATCTCGCGAGTCGCTCTCTTACCATGTCTTGTAATTTATGATTTGTTTTGGTTTTCTGAGACAGGGTTTCTCTGTGTAGCACTGGCTGTCTTAGAACTCACTCTGTAGACCAGGCTGGTCTTGAACTCAGAGATCTGCCTACCTCTGCGCCTGGAGTACTGGGATTAAAGGCATGTGCCACCACCACTCAGCCTTTTAAATTTATTTTTAATTATGTGTATGTATGTGTGTCTACGTGTGGGTATGAGCACTTCAGTGCACGGACCCCGGTGACCAGCAGAGGGCAAGGGATCCCCTGGAGCTGGAGTTACAGGTGGTTGTAGGCAGTCTGATGTGGGTGCTAGGAACTGAACCTGAGTCTTCTGAAAGATCAGTAAACACTTTTAACCACAGAGCTGTCTTCTTCAGCAACCACCCCCCACTTTTTTTTTTTTTAGTGCCTCACTCTGAAGCCAAGGCTGGCCTGGAGCTCACTCTATAGTTCAGGCTGGCTTCAAACTCATGGTCTTGCTACTTCAGCCTCTGGGTTGCTGGGATTTGTGGTATGAGCCACCACACTCAGTTTGAGGAAGGGAATTTAGTAGAGAGGGGCTTCCAAAAGCCTTTTTGGGGTGCACTCGGAACTCTAATTAGCGAGGCTGTCCTCAGGAGAGATGAGAACTCTCATCTCCACCACCATCACAGCTGCTCAAGCCGCTGAGTGCGGGAGCAGCAGCAGTTAGGTGTGGACACGGCTGCCACTCCGAGAGGTCTCTGTCCCTCCCGAGTGACGGGGCTCATCAAAAACCTGTGATGGGGTCCTGGCAAGGCACCGGATTCCTGTGTTCTGGCTTCAGCCACATCCCATTGACGTAGTGGCCCAAGAGGCGGTCGTGGGTGTCCAGCCAGGCCTGGAGGAAGAAGAGTTTGGAGAAGGGCCTGAGGCAGCTGGGACAGCTCCGTCCTTAGGCACAGCTCTCCTTGAGGAGACATTTGCACTCTTTTGCCCTCAGCTAATTTTTCCCTCCTGTGTCTGGTATTTGTTTTTGTTTTGTGCTGGTAATTGAACTCAAGAACCTATGCTTTATCAAATCATACTTCCAGCCCCTGGTAGGTTTTTTTTTACTATGGTTAAAACAATCTGAAACTCACTATGTTAGCCCGGCCTGCTGCTGTAGCCTATACAGTCCCAGTACTCAGGGCAGCCTGGGCTACCCAGCAAAATCTTGGACACTGTTTCTTTTTTCTCTCTTTTTCGCTCTTTTTGAGTCAGGGTGCCATGTAAGGGTCCAGGCTGGTCTAAACTCACTGGTGCCCTGAACGAACTCCTGATCCTCCTATCCCCATCTCCCGTGCTTCACTATGCCTGGCTTAAACATGAAACGTTTAAAAAAATAATAATAATAACAAAACATTTCCTTCCACAGAGAAATGGCTTTAAGTTAATTCTGTTTCCCTGGAAACATGCAGTAGTGTTTTTTTGGTTTTGGTGCTGGGGATGGAACCCAGGGTCTTGAGCATATTAGGCAAGGACTCTCCTGCTCAGCTTAATTCCAGGACTGGGCTCCATTGACTTCACACTGAGCAGGACACCTGGTATCCAGGACACCGTGTCCCCAGCCAGCATCCTCCAAGCAATATCACCTGTGCTTCTCTTTGCCACGTGGGGCTGCTAAGTCAGCCAAGTGCACCCACCCCTGTAATCTATCCATCTCAGCCACCATCACTGGGAGAACAGTGAGGACTCAAGAGGCTCAATGCTATCCAGCCCCGTGCAGGCTACCAGGCTGTGAAGAGTCTGCCTGAGACTCGGTGTGTACTTGCTGCACAGGCCGAGCCTAGCCTAGCCTGGAGTCCTAGCTCTGGGACTCAGCTACCATGCAATTGTTCTTGTTTTTGTGTGTGCACATTGCAAGTTTGATGTTGGGTGTCTTCTTCAATTGCTATCTTATTTTGTTTGTTTTGTTGTTGTTTTTTGTTTTTTGAGACAGGGTTTCTCTGTGTAGCTTTGGTGCCTGTCCTGGATCTCGCTCAGTAGACCAGGCTAGCCTTGAACTCACAGAGATCTGCCTGGCTCTGCCTCCCGAGTGCTGGGGTTAAAGTGTTCACCATCACCGCCCAACGCTATCTTATTTTTCAAAAGACTCATTATTGATTCATTTTTACATGTATGAGTGGGTTTTTTTTAATTAATTCATTCTTTTAATTACACTCATAATATTCATTAATTACACTTATGATATTAATTACATTTGTGGTATTCATTGATTACATTTGTAGTATTCATTCAATAACTATATTTATGATATTCATTAATTACATTAATTGTATTGATTTATTACATTCGTGATATTATGTCCTGATACTATTGTCCATTTGTGGGGTTTTCCATCACACAGAGATTCTGTACTTGGGAAATAATTGCTTTACATTCCTTTCTTCTCCATCTTGAGATAACGTCTAACCTTTCTGTCGTATGAGTGTTTTTCATGCACGTATGCGAGTGCATTGCCCACATGAAGTGCCCACCGAGGCCAGAAGACAGAGGCAGTGTCCTGGAACTGGAGTTACAGATGGTTATAAACTGCCATGTACCTAGGTCCTCTACAGGAGCAGCAAGCTCTCTTAACTGCTGAGCCATTTGCCCAGTCCCTCTGTCTTTTTGTCAAAGAGGGTCTCTCACTGACCCTGAAGCTCACAGCTTCAGTTAGACTGGCTGGCTGGCCAGCAGGCCCAAGGATGGATCTTCCTGCCTCAGCCTCTTTCTTTTTTCTTTTTATTTTTTTGGAGAGAAATTTCATAAAATGAAAATCTCTAATGGTTGATAAACATAAGAAGATGGACCAGTCAGCAGAGAAGGGAAATGAGCAGTACAGCCCCTTGGGAGAAAGACTCAGCCTCTTTCACAATGGGGTTACATGTGTGTTGCTATACTGCTTCTTTTGTTGTTGTTTTGTTTGAGACAAGGTCTCACGCCCTGGCAGGCCTGGAACTCACTCTGTGACCAGGCTGGCCCAGAACTCACAGCGATCCATCTGCCTCTGCCTCCCAAGCGCTGGGTTAAAGCTGTGGGCCACCATGCCTGGCTGTCCCGGGTTGAGCTGGTGCAGGTATCTGCGCTCAGGTCCCCATTCTTGTGTGGTAAGCACTGTACTGAGTCATCTCCCAGTCCTCTAACATGTACCCTTAGCCAGGGGCTTATTTATTACTATTATTACTTTTCAAGACAGCGTTTCTCTGTGTAGCCCTGGCTGTCCTAGAACTCGCTCTGTAGACCAGAGATCTGCCTGCTTCTCCCTCCCGAGCACTGGGATCAAAGGCATGCACCACCACCGCCAGGCTTAGCCAGGGTTTTCTAACACTCTGCCTCTGCTAGACCATCCCCAGGTCTGCTGACAAGGGGATGGATCAACATATGTTGAACACCCGCAGGTGTAGTTCTTCCTGTGACCTTTACCGCACCCTCCTCCTCATGCATGTCTCATGCTTTCTCTTCCTGCTTACATTTTTGCGGTTGTTAAACCCAACATCTACTTTCCACTTCCTGTTGCTTTTCCCTCATCTTGACAACTGGCATTGTCATTTTTTATTTCCTTTTTTTTTTTTTTTTTAAGCACAATGGGCTTGGTGTGGTGGCACATGTCTGCAACTCCAACACTCAGGGTGGCGAAGCAGAAGGGTCACGATGATTTAAAGGCCAGCTTAGGCTACACAGGGAGACCATGTCTCAAAAATGGAAAGAAAAAAAGTGGCAGGGTGAGGGAACATCTCTGTCAGCAAAATGCTTGTCTTGCAATTATGAGGACCTGAGTTCAATCCCCAGGACCCATGAGAAAAAAGTGGATGGTGGTGCTCACATTTGTAATCCCTGTGTTGGGAAGGTGGAGGAAGAAGACTCTTGGGGCTCAAGGAGAACCAGCCTAGCCTATATGGGGAGTTCTAGAGAGTGAGACACTGAACCAAAACAAAGAAGATGGGAGCAGAAGAGCTGGCTCTGAAGTTAAGCGCACACACTGCTCTTGGAGAGTACCCATGTTTGGTCTTCAGAACCCACACCAGGCAGCTCACAACCACCTGCAACTCCAGCTCCAGGGGTCAAGAACCCTCTTCTGGCTTCCGTGATCACCCACAAGCACATGCACATGCATATACACAGACATATACCCATAAATAGTACAAATAAATCTTGTCCAGGTGTGGTGGCGCACACCTTTAATCCCAGCACTTGGGAGGCAGAGGCAGGTGGATCACTTGTGAGTTTAAGGTCAGCCTGGTCTACAGAGCGAGATCCAGGACAGCCAGGAAGGACTACAGAGAAACCCTGTTCCAAAAAGTAAAAATAAGAACAAAACCCAGAATAAAGAGATAAAAATCCCCCCCAAGTCCAGATTTCTCTCTATAGCTTTGGAGCCTGTCCTGGAACTCTCTGTAGCCCAGGCTGGCCTCGAACTCACAGAGATCCGCCTGCCTCTGCCTCCCGAGTGCTGGGATTAAAGGCGTGCGCCATCACCGCCTGGCAATAAAAATATTTTAAAAAGCCGGGCGGTGGTGGCGCACGCCTTTAATCCCAGCACTCGGGAGGCAGAGCCAGGTGGATCTCTGTGAGTTCGAGGCCAGCCTGGTCTGCAGAGCGAGTACCAGGAAAGGCGCAAAGCTACACAGAGAAACCCTGTCTCGAAAAACCAAAAAAAAAAAAAAAAAAAAAAAAAAAAAAAAAAAAAAAAAAAATATTTTAAAAAGAAAAATTGTCACCCAAAAGTCCCAAACTGAAGTGTCCACAGGGACAGAGCCATTTTGGAAGCGGGGCCATGGGAATACAAGCTGGGCATTAAATACTAGTAACTGACAGTTATGAGACTGAATAATGGGGTGCTGGTTGTGTAACAAAACCCTTATCTGCTAGAACGAAATTAAATACTCCAGTGTTTGTGGGAAGGCAGCCTGACAGCTGGCATTTGTCTGAAGTACTTTGAGAGCAGAGAAAAAGCACAAGGGACACTGGACTCAACGCTAACTGCTGAGGTTGAGTGATGGATGAGTGCATGGGAGTGCCTAAGAGCAGCTGCTGTGTGAAGGATGGAAAACTCCCCTCCAAAAGGAAAAACAAACTCCCAAAGAATGTCCACAGGGTTCTGGCAGGCCACAGCAGTGGAGAAGAGCGCCTGTTGGACACTGACTGCTGAAAATGTCTCCAAAGCAGCCAAGGCAATTGGTTCCAGATGGGTTCTGTCAGGAAACTGGAGCCAAAAGGTTGCCAAACTTTGGAATTGTATTTGTGAGAGAAATTAGAATTCAGGATGTTTAGATGGAATTAATTGTACAATAATTGACGATTCCAAAAACAAAGCTCACGCCAAGGAAAACACGTTTGCTGATTGAGTTGCCCGGACTGTAAACTGGAGGCCCCTGCTGGAGTAAGGGGGTGGGGTGGGGGACGACAGACCAGGACACGGGACTGATGGGCCCAGAATCTAAGGCGTGGTGACAGGCCCAGCTCTTTCTCTTATTTCTTGAGGCTGTTTTGGAACTCTTTCCAGAGGCTGGGTCACTGGCGTTTGTCACCACATCCAAACCCCTTTAAGCTGTGTGGACTACGGGCAAAGCCATTCATCTCGTCAACCTTGTGTTCTGTCACTAGAAGAAGAGTTCCCTCTCTGCTGTTCTGGGGATTAAGTAAAATCATGCTTAGCACAGAGGCTGACATAGTCCATCCACCCATCTCAACCTTCAGCCTGACTGTTCTCTCCCCCTCTAAGCAGCCTCCCTCGGTGCCAATCCTCTGAATTGCTGCAAATCCTCTCACCTGCGTCTGTATTTCTAGGTACTCCCACAGTCCAGTATCTTTTTACACTGGCATCTCTCTGATTGGTTATCTCCACTGCAATTGTTTGTCCAGAAGCACAAAAGCCAAGCAACACCAGACTCCATCTCGTTACGACAGATTCAGTCTCCATGTCACCAGAGCTCAGTGTCTATCCTATCCTGGACTCTCCATGCAGGAACAGCTAAACAGCCCTCCAGGCAGGGTGGGATCCTACCCTCTTAACAGCACCTTGGTGTCACCCCTCCCTGCACCTCTTAAGGAGCTAGCTTGTCTCACTCTTAGGCTTGAAAGCCATTTTACAGTAAAGACAAAGTAGACTCAATCTTGTTTAGGACTAAACCTTTCTCAAGGATTGGGCTGTGCCCCACGTGGAACCTTACTACACATGGTTCTGTACTGCCTGTTCCAGGAAATGGCAACCATGCCTTTGTTCTCAAAAGTAATTGTAACCACCTTACAACCCTACCTTGTTACAATCACCATGCAGTCTTGTCTTTGTTCAGGAAGGTCGTCAAGACTAACTCGTCATGCTTATGTTCGGCTCCTGTAACCCCAAAGACTATTTTTTTTTTTTTTTTTTTTTTTGGTTTTTCGAGACAGGGTTTCTCTGTGTAGCTTTGCGCCTCTCCTGGAACTCACTTGGTAGTCCAGGCTGGCCTCGAACTCACGGAGATCCGCCTGGCTCTGCCTCCCGAGTGCTGGGATTAAAGGCGTGCGCCACCACCGCCCGGCCCCCAAAGACTATTTTGACTGCCAAATCCCCCACTGGAAACCCTGAGCTATAAAAACCTTGTTTTCCTCACATCGAAGGCTGATCTCTGAACCTCGCTTTAGGGGAGGAATAAAAAAGCTTGCTCTAATTAATTCTGCCATGATGATTTGGGTCGGTGGTCTTTCTCCTCGAATCTTTGGGAGTAACACTCTCAACTTGAGTGTTATAATGCTATCCTTCCAAAGCTGGAGCCCTTTTGCAAGTGAAGGGACTCCCTTTAAAGTTTAAAGCCTTCAACTTGGCCATCTCTCCAACCTCTTTAATACCTGCCTGGATACTCGAAGAACTTGTGGGACCACAGGCAAAAATCCCGGGCACCTACTAAATTCCACCAGGACGCAAAGAGGGTTCTGGGAGACCCCGAGGGCTTACAAGAGCCCTAAGAAGCCCAGGACCACGAGGCTCTTAAGGAATAATTATGAAATATGAAACTCTCCCAATGAAACCCATTAAATTTGGGGGGATCAAATGGGCCCTGAGGATCATGGGAACTCAGAGGACATTCAAAGGGGCCGGGGATCACGGGGGCAACATGTATTCAGATGGGGCAGGCAGTCACAAGAAGTTCTGAGTGAACTTGGGGTTCTGGGCGTTCCGTGCGCCTCCAAAGTGCCAGGGGCCCCAAGGAACCACGGTCGAGCAAGGTGAGATGCCTGCCGAGGACCACCCGTCCCTGTGCGGAAACACCACAGCGGCACGCAGGGCCGTACACGAGAACCACCAGCATCACCGGAGAAACTCCAGGGCCCGTCACTAACCCTGGGTTCAAACCCGCGGGAATCACGCGAGCGCAGAGGGCGGGGTTTCCGAGAATGCCGCAATGGATGACGGGAGCCCGCGCGCCAAATGCGCCGGTAGGTCTGAGCAAGGGAGCAGCCGGCCGCCGCCAGGCAAGCTCTTACCAGTGCGCATGCGTGGCTCTCCGGCACCGGTCCGTACTCCAGTGTCGTGAAAATCTCGCGGGCGCAGGGTCGTACACGCGTTGCCGCCATCGCTCGCCGAACGCTTTCCCTGAAGGACTGCCGGACGACCTGCCCTGGGGAACGTGGAAGTCCCAAGGGCGGCACCGCCCACTCCAAAGGGGCGGGGCCAACAGGAATAGGGCGTGGCGGCGAGCTCGAGGCGTGTCCCGCCCACTTTAGAGCCACGCCTTGCCCCCTATGGGCGGACGCTGGGAAATGTAGTTTCGTGGATAACAGAGCTAGGGGGCAGTCTCCGCGCTAGCGAAAGGGCTCTGACTTTGGTAGGACAGCATATTGTCATTTTGACTCTTTAGAAAAAAAAATTGTTTTGTTGAGACAGGGTCTCACTATGTAGCTCTGGCTGTCCTGGAACTCATAGACCCGGCTGGCTTAAACTCAAAAAGATCTGCCTAACTCTGTCTCCGGAGTGCTGGGATTTAATCCACACCCGGCAGAAAAACAATGTTGTTGATGTTTTCCTACCTAAAATATTGGGGGTGGAGGTAGTGCAGCTTTTAGTCCAAAACTCCGTTAGGGAACAGACTGGCACTAGATCGTTCAAAAACAAGTTAATTGTTTTGTTCTTAGAGACAGGTTTCCCTATGTAGCCTGGGTGTCCTTGAAAGGACCGGGTGGTGGTGGCACACGCCTTCAATCCCAGAACATGGGAGACAGAGACTGGCAGATCCCTGAGTTCAAGGTCAGCCTGGTCTACAGAGCGAGTTCCAGGACAGCCAAGGCTGTCTCAAAAAACCAAAACAGAAAGGACTGGACCAGAGCATAAGACCAAGTTCTCAGCACAAAGGAGATTTATTTTCCCTCGGGGGAGCAGGGCATGGGGGGACGGGACAGAGACGGGGGATCAGAGACAAGGGAGATGGGAGGAAAGGGGCAAGGGAGAGGGAGGGGAAAGGATATTTGTTCTGGAGGACAAAGGCCTGCGTTTGGATAAAGTCCATAGGCAAATGGCAGTTATAAAGGGAAAAAAAGGAACCCCTGTGTTAGGATGATTGGTTTGCTTTGATTGGCCATGTTAATTAGGGCATTGCTGGACAGCTTAGCCCAGGAGGAGGAAGTGGCCAAACGAGGGAATAGACCTTGGTGACTAACTTTAGGGATATAATCTATGGTCTAGCAAGGGAGAGGGAAGGAGGAAGGGCAAGGCCTGCTAGAGCCTCTTCACTCCTAGAATTTGGTCTCTAGACTAGGCTGGCCTCGAACTTAGAAATCCACCTCCCGCCGGGAGGCAGAGCCAGGCGGATCTCTGTTAGTTCGAGGCCAGCCTGGTCTACAGAGTGAGTTCCAGGACAGGCACCAAAGCTACACAGAGAAACCCTGTTTCGAAAATAAAAAAAAAAAAAAAGAAAGAAAGAAAGAAATCCACCTCCCAAGTGCTGGGTTTAAAGGCGTATGCCGCTACCACCCAGGTAAAAATATTTATCTTCCTTGTACTTGTTTGGGTTTTTCCGCGTGTGTCTGCGCACCACATGCACACAGTGCCTATGGAGGCCGGAAGATGGTGCTGGAGCCACTAGAGCTGGAGTTACAGGCAGTTGTTAGCAACCATGTGGGTGTTAGGAACTGAACCCAGTCCTTTCCAAAGCAACATATGTTCCTAACCGCTGAGCCATCTCTCCACCACTACTATTTTCTTTTCTTTAAAACAAGCAAAGATTTGCTTTTTTTTTTTTTTTTTAAAGATTTATTAATTTATTATGTACACAGTATTCTGCCTACATGTGTCCTTGCAGGCCAGAAGAGGGCACCAGATCTCATTACAGATGGTTATGAGCCACCCTGTGGGTGCTGGGAATTGAACTCAGGACCTTTGGAAGAGCAGTCAGTGCTCTTAACCTCTGAGCCATCTCTCCAGCCCCCAGATTTGCTTTTATGTTATGTGCATGGGTATTTTGCCTGACTGCATGTCTTGTGCATCATGTACGTGCAGTATCCCAGGAGGCCAGAAGAGGGCGTTGGGTCCCCTAGAACTGGAGTTACAAGGGATTATGAGTCTCCATGTGGGTGTTGGGAATCAAATTCTGGAAGACTAAACCGGGCGGTGGTGGCCCTGGCCTTTAATTCCAGCACTCTGGGACGCAGGAGGACCTCTGAGTTCGAGGCCAGCCTGGTCTACAGAGTGAGTTCCAGGACAGGCTCCAAAGCCACACAGAGAAACCCTGTCTCAAAAAACAAAAACAAAACAAACAAACAAAAAATTCTGGAAGACCAATCAACACTCAAACGCTGAACCATCTCTCCAGGTCCGTCCCCCAACCCCCATCTCGCCCCCATGATTTTCCGTATAAACAAAAACCTTGATTTTGTTCAAAAAGGACAGTTAATAGCATTGAAATTAAGTGTGTGTGTTGGGTGGGATCGAACCCAGAGCGTACACATAATAGACAAGAGCTACATACAGAGATATTAAATTCTCTTTTTTTTGGTTTTTCGAGACAGGGTTTCTCCGTGTAGTTTTGCGCCTTTCCTGGAACTCGCTCTGTAGACCAGGCTGGCCTCGAACTCACAGAGATCCACCTGCCTCTGTTTCCCGAGTGCTGGGACTAAAGGCGTGCGCCACCACCGCCCGGCGAGATATTAAATTCTCAAAGTGACAATCCTTTCTGCACTGTAACGCCTGCAGTTGTTAGGGAAGGGCGGAAGTGTAGGTTTTATTGATTCAGGAAGTGTGTCATTTCACGGTCCTCCTCAGCCCCTATTTTTGATTGGCTGGGTAGGAGGGCGTGACTTCAGCTTTCTAATACAAATGGTCGGCTTGGGTGCCTCCTTGGATGATAGGGCGTTGGAGTCGTCGGAAGTGTGGACATTTCAGTTCCTTGGTTACACAGAGACCGGAAGTGTGGCTTTCATTTACGCATCGGCCAAACAGGATCAATCAAGAAACCCAACAGACTCGAGGACGGTGCCTTCATCGTAATGAAACCGTAGGCCATTCCCGGCACAGATCTTAGAGTTCCGGGTAGAGTGCTGTGTGTTAAGGATCGACTGAGGCCAGCTTTAGGCTGGCTTCGTTTATCCGGGAAAAGTGCTACACGTTTTGGATGTCTAGGACTTTTTCCCAGGGCCATGGCGGACTCGAAGCTTCTGGCACCAGAGCTGAGCGACGCAGAGTCGATGGGTGATGAGACGGTGCGGTTTCAGGAGCTGCTACTGCAGGTGCGGGCTGACAGGACTTGGGGGAACCTGGGTGTTTAAGGATTTATACATTGGCGCTCAGAGACGCGACTTCAGTTCCCAGAATGCCCTACGGCAGCAAGGAGGCCTATGGGAATTGTAGTTGTTTGGCTCAAAGTTTACTAGGTTTTAAAAGACATGGAATTAGGGTGATCTTGGGAGTCCTCATAAAAAGAAAAGGGGGCCTAGACTGTGTAATATAACAAGTGAGCCAGGTGATGGTGGCACACGCCTTTAATCCCAGCACTGGGGATGCACAGACAGGCAGATGAGTTCGAGGCCAGCCTGGTCTACAGAGTGAGTTCTAGGAAAGCCAGGGCTACACAGAGAAACCCTGTCTCGAAAAACAAAAACAAAGCCACACTTGGAACGGAGAAGCAGATGGATAACAATAACAATAATATAACATTAGTAAAAACCCATGTGATCCCCAGCTATCACATATGAGCTGTCCTAATAAACGTTTGGGAAGCAGGTTAGGGGGTTTGACAGGGCAGAATTATCATGGAGGGTTGTTTTTTTTTCCCCCACAGGCTTCCAAAGAGCTCCAGCAAGCCCAGACAGACAGGCCAGAATCTACCCAGATCCAGCCCCAGCCTGGTGAGAAATAGATATAGACATAGAGGAATGGATGGATGGATGGATGGATGGATAGATAGATAGAAGATAGATAGATAGATAGATAGATAGATAGATAGATAGATAGATAGATAGATAGATGAGACCCTGAGAGAGGTCCGTGGAAACTAGGGGCAGGGACACAGAGGATGAAGGAGAGAGATCATAACTGGGTACAAAGGCCTAGAAGTAGTTATGTGAATGGACAGGCAGGAGGATCACCTACAAATACTGCACCACAGAAGGCAGAGCGGAAGTGGGGTGGAAGAAAACTTCCAGGGCCTGAGGGAAGCAGAGGCAACAAAGGGAGAGCCGAGGGTCAGCAGGACAGAGCCCAAGAGTGAAAGACGGGCCAGCAAGATGGCCGAGCAGGTGAGGCTGCGGCCAGTGAGCCTGGTGACCTGAGAGAACTGAGTCCTGAATGCTGTCCTCTGACCATGACGCACACCAGCTATGATAAGAGTGCGCGCACACACACACACACACACACACACACACACACACGCACACACACACACACTAAGTGCATGTAATAAAAATTAAAAGAGGGAAAGAAGTTGGGTGTGGTGGTGAATGCCTACAGTCTCAGGAGGCAGGAGTATCCCAAGTCTGGGGCCAGCCTGGGTATAGGGTGAGAGGCCGTGTCTGAAAGGGAGAGGGTGGGCGCAGAGGGTGGGTAAGAACGGGACGGTCTGGGCACAGATGGCCGAGATAACCCACTTGTGCAGGTTTCTGCATAAAGACCAATTCATCGGAAGGCAAGGTCTTCATCAACATCTGCCACTCGCCCTCCATCCCTCCCCCGGTGGACGTGACTGAGGATGAGCTGCTTCAGATGCTGGAGGAGGGCCAAGCTGGCTTCCGAATCCCCATGAGCCTGGGAGAGCCACATGCTGAGCTGGATGCGAGTCAGTACCCTCCGAGGACACCCAGTCTGCTCCCTCAAGACCCTGCTTTTCTCAGGAGCTTCCAGTCAGCTTCGGGAGCCAGAGGGGGTTGATCCAAGTCTGGAGGGAACATGCCCTGGGGCTCTTCACTGAGGTTAAGGAGACTTCAGAGAAGCCTACCTAGAAGAGTAGTGCTCTGATAGAAGATTTGAAGGGGGGGGAGTGCATGGGGGGTGCGCACGCCTTTCATCCCATCACTCGGGAGGCAGAGCCAGGCGGATCTCTGTGAGTTCGAGGTCAGCCTGGGCTACAGAGAGAGTTTCAGGATAGCCAGGGCTACACAGAGAAAGGCTGACTCAGAAAAGATTTGAAGCATTAGTCAGGCAAAGTCAGAGAAGAGGGTTGTAGGCAGGAGATGACCAGTGAGCTGGGCATGGTGGCTCACTCTTCTCAATAGCTCTTAGGATGCTGAGGCAGGAGAATTGCTGAAAGCTAGAGGCCAGCCTGAGCTACCCGGACCAGGGCCAGAGTCTGGGGGGTACAGTGATTGGATTGATGGGCCAACAATCAGGAGAGACTGGAAGTGTGGACAGCCGGTGTTCTCTAGAGTATAAATGAGCATTTTCCTAGGGGTGGGTGGGATAGAGTGAGGTGATTCTTGGGGTCCCTGGGGAGTATCAGGGTCTGTCTTGGGGATGTGGGCATCAACCTGGAGTTGAGCCTGGAAGCCAAGAAGGACCTGGTCTGAGTCAGCTGGAAAGTAAAATGTATGCTGGCTCTCACTTCCTGTGTCTGGTCCTTGGGTAAGTTTTCCTTATGGGTGTTACATGGAGGGTTAAAAGGCCTCATTCCCTCTTTCCACAGAAGGCCAGGGCTGCACTGCTTATGATGTCGCCGTCAATAGCAACTTCTACCTGAGGATGCAGGTGGGATGTGTGTTATGGATAAGGCCCGGGGAGGGTGCTTCCTCCAGCCCCGACCCCACCATTGCATCTCTTCTCACCTTAGAACAGCGATTTCTTGAGGGAGCTGGTGGTCACCATCGCCAGGGAGGGCCTTGAGGACAAGTATGGTTTACAGCTAAATCCAGGTGAGGGTCAGGAGGGGAATGGCTGGGATGGCACACTTGGGAGAGGGGATTCCAGTGGGCCAGGAGGGGGTGGAGCTTCTCAGAGTGAGGGTGGGGTTGTGAGGGGGCAGGGCCAGGAGCCTGGCGGGAGTGGGGTGTGGTGGTGGTGGTGGTGGTAGTGATGGTCGTGGGGGTGTCTTAGTGCATTCCCCGGGAAGGGTGGAGGCTAAGGTGGGCAGGGCCTCTAAGAGTCAAGATTGCAGTGGTCAGAGCGGAAGGTGTCTGGGAAGGCGGCCCAGCCTCTGTGGACTGGGAAGCACCACTTGAGGGGACCCCACCTCAGCGATCTGTGACTCTCCAACCCTCAGAATGGCGCGTGTTGAAGTACCGGCCTTTCCTGGGGTCCATCTCGCAGCAGAACATCCGTTCCCGGCAGCGTCCTCGGATCCAGGAGCTGGGGACCCCGCAGGGGTGAGCCTTCATACATATCTGGGCTAATGACTATCCTGGGACTCTAGGGACTTAGATGGAGCTGAGACACAGAACTGGGTGGAGGGAGAAAGGAACAGCAAGCCAAGTAGAGGGTGCTGGGCTGTCACAGACCAGGTGGTCACCTTCAGTCTGCCCTTGTTCCCATACAGCCCGGAGCGGCCTCACATGAACCTTTGGTTGGAAGCCCCCGACCTCCTCTTGGCTGAAATTGACCTCCCCAAGCTGGTGAGTGCAGGGAAAGGAGCTAGAGTCTGGACACCCTGGGGCTAAGGCAGGAGGTTTAGGAGCCAAACCCCGGATCTGAAGGAGGAGGCTGGAGCCTGGATTCCTTGGCCTGGGTTATATCTCTGGAAGCAGTGATGTGGGGGCTATCCCCAGACTTGCGTAAGTTGCCTCTCCTGGCCCAGAAAACCAACAGGTGCAGCCATTGCTGTCCTGAGTTTGAGTTCCTCGGGACTCATAGTCACTGTCCTTTGATTTTGTCTGCATTGATTCGGTTCTGAGGTTGAAAGCACAGCCATGCATGCTATGACCTTGTGGACATAGCTTCCCAGTGCTAGGGGATGTGGGCTGACTGACCTCATCCCCAGGATGGAGCTCGAGGGCTGACGCTGGAGATAGGGGAGAATCACCTGGTGATGGGAAGCCTCCAGCAACTGTACCACCTCAACGCCTCCATCCCCCTGCGGATCAACCCTGAGGCCAGCAGGGCTGCTTTCCACCACAGAAGAAAGGTACCTGATATAGGCATCTGTGGGAAGAGGCTGAGACCTGAAGGCCTGGGCTGGAGGGAAGAGCTGGGGTTTAGAGCCCTGGTTCTGAATCCTCATTCTCTTTCTTTTCCCAGCAACTGATGGTGTCCATGCCCCTCCTGTCAGTGTCTTAACCAGAATCCCCCTGTATTTCCAGATGTGGAGAAGATGTTGTCTTCTCTCAATGTGAAATAAACAGTTTTTCCAGTTCTTTCCAGCTTCAGAAGTCAAGACATGGCGGGTAGGAGGGAAGAGGACCATCAGTTCTGACCCGTGTCCGCTAGAAGTCTCTGTTCCTTTCTGGAGGCCCTGGCCTCCTGTCTTCACTGGCCGCCCTGGGCCCCAGGGCTGACCCTCCTCCTTTCCTAGTCCACTTCTTCATTGTCCCCGGAACATCCGGGCATCTAGACTCAGCTCTGACCCCTTCCTTCTTAGACACAACTCTTCCCTCACTGATGCCCAGCCATCTCACAGAGCGGTGTCCCGCCATGCCACTGACTCCTGCTCTCCTAGCTCTGGCGCCCTCTTCTCCAGAATGGCGTGTGGGGAATTACTAAATGGCCATCCCTGGCGCAGCGGGTGCTCTCGTGGGGCGGGGGCTTTCACTGCCTGACCTCTTAGCAACCAAACTCCAGCAGCGCCTAGGGTCTCCTGCGCTCCATGAACCACGTCCGTTCCTGTCACGGGCATGCCCAAGTCTAGGTCCTGAGCCCCCAAGCTTCACTTCCTCCTGACTCAGCCTGTGCTGTTCCCTCTTTGGGGCACTCCCACTCTACTCCCCAATATCCTTTCCCCATTTTTGGTACCGAGGATGTAACTCAGGGCCTCTGATGCCAAGCACATACTGGCAGTCAATGGTGGTGCACACCCTTAACCCCAGCACTCAGGAGGCAGAGGCAGGGGGATCTCAGAGTTTGAGGCCAGCCTGGTCTACAGAGAAAATTCCGGAACAGCCAGGGTTCCACAGAGAAACCCTGGAAAAACGAACAATACCAGGTATATATTTCTTTTACCATTGAGTTACACCTCAGGGAACCTCTCACCCCATTTTTTTATTTTTCTTCTATTTATTTATTTATTTATTTATTATTTATTTATTTGATTTCTCAAGACAGGGTTGCTCTGTGTAGCCCTGGCTGTCCTGGAACTCACTTTTTAGACTATGATGGCTTCAAACTCACAGAGATCCGCCTGCCTCTGATCCCGAGTGTGCCACCACCGCCCAGCTTTTTTTTTTTAATTAGATAAAAAGCCTCATGTATCCCAGGCTGCTTTGAAACTTGTCATGAAGCTGAGGATGACCTTGAGTTTATGATCCTCCTGCCTCCCCTAAAGTGATGGAGTTTCGAGTTTGCACCACTGCTCTGCTTTATGTAGCAGGGGACCAAACCCATGCTTCATGCATGGCTGGGCAAGCACTCCTCCAACTGAGGTGCTTTTTCAGGACCCCCATGCTGTAATATAAATTACATTGGTAAATTATCAGATGCTGTTTGTACTTGTTGAAACCTGACCTTTTTTTTTTTTAGATTTATTTATTTTATATTTTTAAAAAAGATTTATTATGTATGTAGTGTTCTGTCTGCATGTATGCCTGCAGACCAGAAGAGGGCGCCAGATCTCATTACAGATGGCTGTGAGCCACTATGTGGGTGCTGGGAATTGAACTCAGGACCTCTGGAAGAGCAACCAGTGCTCTTAACCTCTGAGCCATCTCTCCAGCACTTTATTTTACATTTTGGAGAGTTTCGTCTGTGTATGTTGTATGTGCACTATCTGTGTGGTTGGTTCCTGTGGTGGTCAGAACCCCCTGGAACTGGAATTACAGGTGGTTGTGAGCCACGAGTATTTATATAGAGCCACCTCTCCAGTGTCAAAAGCTGACCACAACCTTGTCCCAGACCCATGCACAGTTATTTCCAATGTGCTCTGAGACTCCCCGGCCCTGCAAAGGGAGAAGAGAGAATCCAAACAGCTAAACTATTAAAACCCTTACACCTGGGCAGTCCAGAGGACTCCCTGAGTAAAGCTACTTGCCGCTGAGCATGATGACTGGAGATTCATTCCAGGAACCCACATGGTAGAGAGAACTGACTCCCAAAAGTTGTCCTTTAACCTCCATTGGTGCGCTCGCGCTCTCTCTCTCTCTCTCTCTCTCTCTCTCACACACACACACACACACACACACACAGAGATTTCAGATTTATTTGTGTTTATGAGTGGTTTATTTGCATGTACACTGTTGTACCTGCTGAATTCAAAAGAGGGCACCAGTAAGGGTGCTGGGAACTGAACCCAGGTCCTCTGCAAGAGCAACAAATGCTCTTAACTACTGAGCCTTCTCTCCCGCCCCAAATATATATGTAGTTTTTAGGGTTGGTTTTTTTTTTTAATTTTTTGGGTTTTTTGTTTTTCGAGACAGGGTTTCTCTCTGTAACATTGGCGCCTGTCCTGGATCTCACTCTGGGATTAAAAGTGTGCGCCACCGCCCGGCTTGTTTGGTTTTTCAAAACAGGATTTCTCTGTGTGGCCCTGGCTGTCCTGGAACTCAGAGATCCACCTGACTCTGCCTCCCGAGGGCTGGGATTAAAAGCATGCACCACTGTCTGGCACACACACACACACACTTTTTTTTTTTTAAATTAAAAACAAGACGGGCAGTGGTAGCACGTGCCTTTAATCCCATCCCTCAGGAGGCAGAGGCAGGGGGATTTCTGAGTTCCAGTCACTATACAGAGTGAGTTCCAGGACAGTCAGGCCTACACAGAAAACCCCTGTGTCGAAGAAAACTACAACAATAACATGGCCATACTGCTGCTGAGAAAAATTGGTAAAGTCAGAAGGTATCCTGTAGCCAAGCTTGTTGGGTATGCCTGCACGACATTCTCAGGAGGCTGAGGCAGGAGGATGACAAGTTCCACGCTAGTCTGTACAACAGCGACATCTATCCTGCCCCAGGATGCTGTCAAGCAAACTAGCGAGCCCTGCCCACGTGAGGGGGCAAGGAAGCCTCAAGCTCTAAGGCTTCTTCGCTAGGACAACCACCTCTCCTCGAAGCGGACAGCAACGTGGGGTGGTGGGGGAGAGTGGGCTAACTTTCAAGCACGCAGGTCACTGGGGCCTGTAGTCCGGACAGAGGCCATCCCTTGGCCACTGAAGGACTAGTTTCCAGGTCCTGAAAAAGCTTGAGGCTGGGTGCGTTCCTCCTTTCTCCGTCGCCATGGTGACGGTGCGGGCGACCGCCCGGGATTTGGCAGCGCCGGGGCCCCCTTCCCACCCCCTCCTCCTCACCATCTGCTCCTCCCTCACACCTGGCCGGGAGCCGCGGACGCCTCCTCCGCACGCCGTCCCGGCGCTCCGGCCGCCAGGGGGCGCGTGTGCGCGGCTCGGCCCGCCTCCCTCCTCCCCGGGGACTGGTCGGAGACAAGACGGAGATCTTCCGAGCCCGCCTGCCGCTCGATCGGCTTCTCTCGTCCCTTCCTGGGCCGCATCATGAAAATTTAATCCCAAATGCATTTGTGGCCCGACACGGGAAGAGAGACGGTGGGGAAACCAGGACCCTGCTGAGGCCTGGAGCTGGGGGCGCACCGGGAAAAGCGTTGGTCTGGTGGGCGTCAGGGTTTGAGGGCCACCGGAGAGTTGGTGTTCCCCCCAAGGGATGGAACTGGGATCTACTGGTGGGGAGAGGACTCAGTGGGTGGGGACAGATCCTGGGGCCCGAGTGGAAGCCACAGCTAGGACAGACTTAAGGGGAGGAGCCAGACCCCAGAAGGCAGAGACAGAACACAGCGTCCGCAGGAGTAGGGGGACACGTTTGCGGGGGGTGGGGGGGCGAGGGTAGAACTCAGAGGGAGGAGATAGGACCCAGCTGATGGGACCCAGACTCAAAAGAGTGTCATAGAGCCTGGAGATATTCTAGGCGAGTGCAGACGGAATCACTGGGCACCAAGGGCAGTGTTGGTGGGCCTCGTTGTAGGGAGCGGAATTCAAAGGGATGAAGGGGGAGGAAAGAGAAGGATGGGGTGCGGACAAACCCCGAGGAAAAGTAGAACCCAAGGGGAATAGTGGAATCCGAAAAGTATGGGGAAAGCCAGTCCAGCGGCACATCGTGTAACACCAGCTACACAGGAGGCCGCAGCAAGAGGGTCATAAGATCAAGGCCAGCCTGAGCTACAGAGTGAGGTGTGGGGACGTGCCTAGCACGTGTGGAGCTCTGGGTCCTATCCCTAGTGCGGCCCAAAAAATGAAAGGAGGGGCTGGAGAGAGAGCTCAGCGGCGATTCCAGAGGCCCTGGGTTCAGTTCCCAGCACCCTCGTGGACGCTCACAACTCCAGTTCCAGGGGATTCAATGCTACTTTAGGTGTGCGCGGTGCTAGGCTTACAAGTAGAGCACAGACGGACATGCTGGCAGAACGCTCACACAGAATTACATTTAAAGAACTTTTTTTTTTTTTTTTTTTTTGAGATAGGGTTTCTCTGTGTAGCCCTGGCTGTCCTGGAACTTGCTCTATAGACCAGGCTGGTCTCGAACTCAGAGATCCACTTGCCTCTGCCTACCAAGTGATGGGATGAACAGCATGCTCCACCACGCCCAGCCCTAAACAAAACAAAACAAAAAAACCCCCTAACTTTTGGTTTTGTTTTGTTTATTTTGATTTTTCTCTGTGTAACTCTGGCTGTCCTGGAACTCGCTCTGTAGACCAGGCTGGTCTCGAACTCACAGATCCGCCTGCCTCTGCCTCCCAAGTGCTGGAATTAAAGGTGTGCGCCACCATCACCCAGCTGTTTTTTGTTTCTTTGTTGTTTGAGACAGGGTTTCTGCCTCCCCAAGTCCCGGGATTAATTAAAGGCTTGCATCTCACTAGAAAAGAAAATGAGAAAGCCAAACATCAGATGGGGAAGTGAGCTCAGGAGCGCAGAGATCTGGGAAGGAGGGACCCAGGGAGCAGGGATAGTGCGGAGTTACTTGGGAACTGGATTGTAGCGGGCTTGGAGGCAACTCAGAGTTCAATTCCAAGGGCGTGGCCTTGAGATGGCCAGGTAGAGGCTCTAGGATGGGAGAGCTGAAGGAGAGAGAGGGTCAGCTTGCAAGGCAAGAGGGCAAGGCAAGAGGGACTACAGCCTACAGCCCCCAGGTAACTGGGGAAGGAGAGGGCGGGCCCTGCCTGCAAGGGGTGGGGCCTCGTTGGGTGGGCGTGATGCCCCGCCCCGCCCCGCCCCCCGACGTTGAGTCCCGCTACAGCCCGGGGCAACTGGCACTCTTAGCCTGATTCCCCCCAAGCGGAGCTGCGGGGCCGGGCCGGGCCGGGGCGGACCCCGGGATCCCGGACGCGGCCGCCCGGGCCCGCGGGCGGGGGGATTGGCAGGGGACCCGCGTGGGCACAGCCACCATGGAGTTCCGGCAGGAGGAGTTTCGGAAGCTGGCGGGGCGCGCCCTGGGGAGGCTGCACCGGTAAGCCTGGTGGGGTTCCTGGGAGGGCAAGGGTGAGGACGCCTCCTTTCCACCCGGGAGCAGACGGACAGAGGGAGAAGAGAGATGACACCCTGGCACTGTGTGGGGAGGCCCACCCATCTGTCCAGGATTCCGCCCTGTCGATGCTGGCCTCCCATCCTGCCTGGTCCACCCTCATCTTTCTCCCCGCTGCACCTCACCCCACCGTGGGCTTGACTTTTCTTTGAGACTGTGTATCTCTCCCTGTTCTCTGGGTGTCTGTCCACCTGTCTCCTCTCTCTGGTTCCTCTTCTGTCCCTTCCCTCTGGTTAGGAGCCATTGCGCTCACTAGCTGACTGTCCACCGATCCTGACTCTGCGCCTCTCGCTCGCCTCTCCTACTCTTCCTCTCTGGACCGCTGGCCCCCACTCGGATCTGTGTTTCTCTTGGAATCTCTGACTGCTCCCCTGGACTGCTCTCCCCATCTCTCCTCTTTCTCAGATTCTGTCCCTAGAGGCATTTAATCTGGAGCTAAAGCGGATTGGGGCCGTTGGTTCTTGTCCTTGAGGGGGGTTAAGCCGAGAGGAAAAAGCTGGGGTATCCCAGGTTCAGGAGGGGGTGGTGGTGAGGGAGTTTCAGGCCACAAAACCAAATTAATCTTGGGAGGTAATATGGACTTCCCAAGGGATATAGGCTAGAACTGTGTGAGATTTGCTCCCACCCAGAACCATGATTCCAGTGACCCCAGTGTCCCTTGAGGTAGCCTGGACACCTCCCAGCCTCACCCCCCAACCCCAGCTCTGGCTCCAAGTCAGAGAAATTACTCAGCTCTCCAGAAACCTAAAAATATCTGTTCATGGTGCGGGGAGGAGATGGCCTCGTGGGCATGGCGCCCTTAGGCCCTGCTTCCTCCATCCAGGGCCCTGGTCCATCCTTACGTGGTCCTCAGTCCATCTCACTGGGCCACCTGAGTCTAATGTTAGTCTGACAGTCCGGCTTCCTGTGGCTCACATCCTTGCTCCTAAGTTACCCCGCCCTCTGGTGACAGGAGAGGGATGAGGTGGACAGAGGGAGGCAGGAGGTGCAGTGGGGGTGGGGGAGCTGAGACAGCCTCACCTCTCCTAGTTTTCCAATCCCCAGCCCCTCCCCACCCTTTTTTCTCGCCTCCTTTCACGAGTTTCTCAAAATACACCAGTGTGAAGTCAGGGGAGCCAGAGAAAGACATGTTGGTGGAGGGGCTGCAGGGGTGAGAGCAGAAGGGGGTGTTCTTTAGGCCCTCTCTCTCGATCTCCGTTTCCTTTCTGGGTCCCCAGCCTTGCCTTTCCTCTCCAAACTCAAAGACCCCAGGAGAAGCATCATAAAGCTGGGAAGGGGGCAAGCATTTATTTGCTTACAGAATCCAGAATTCACTTTGACAGAGAGGGGTGAGCATCAATGGCTGAGGACCAAACTTATCATTTGAACACAGATCATTCATTCTTCCCAAGCCTGGAACGAGATAAGAGCTACAGATGTTCCTGGAGATGGAGAAGACTGGGGGCTGGGGGTGTCTTTTGGACCAAGATAACCCAGGGTGACTTAGGACAAAGAAGAGGAGCCGGGAGCCAGGGGTCTTGCTTCTTTCGGCCAGGTTCTGGGCAGGGCAGTGCTGGGGGCCAGGAATGGATCAGGCCCAAGTTGCTTTCCTCCTGTGTGACCTTGAACCTGTGACATCTGTTTTTGAAGTCTCAGTTTCCTAATTCTATGATAGGAAGAAACCAGAAAACTACCAAGGCATAGGGGAAAGATGCCGGGAGTGGGGCGGCATCTTCAGAGAGCAGTTGAGACTCGGCTTCCTTTGGGGAAACTCCACCCTAAGGGACACATTCCCTCACCAAGTCCCTGGCCTAGTTGGGGTCATTCAGAGAGGAGATGGGGCTTCTCTGTGACTCTTGCTGTTTTGAGACAAGGTCTCTGGTAGCCCAGGCTGGCCCTCGAACTCCTGATCACTGCCTGGCCTCACCTGCACTGCCCTGTGTCCTGTCTTGTATGATACTCAGGATCCCTGTTTGAAAAGCCTGGCTTAGAGAGATCTGACATCTAATACACACAACAAATATCAAAATTCTGGGGCTAGACCCACACCTGCAGTTTCAGAGTCAGTCAAATATCAGAAATCAACCTGGGTCAAATTCCACTCTCACAGGGAATGTTCTATGGAGGGGAACACGCAGGGGCCCTTCTACCCTATGTTCTTCATCCTGGGGGCTTTGATTCCCAGCTCTCGGACTCTGTCTACACCCTCTCTCTTTCTATCTCCAGACCCCTCACTTTTTTTTTTTTTTTGGACAGGCTCTTGTGCATCTCTGGCTGGCCTGGAACATGCTATGTAGACCAGGCTGGCCTGGAACTCAGAGAGATCCTGCCTCTGCCTTAAAGTACTGTGATTAAAGGCGAGTGCCACCATATGGCTTGTTTTGTTGAGACTAAGTCTGGTGTGACTCAGGCTGGATGACCTTGAATTCCTGATCCTCCTGCCTCCGCTTCTAAGTGATCACAGATGAGCCAGTGTACCTGGCTTACCAGTGCTGGGGGAGACCTGAGACCTTCCCACATGTTGGGCAGGCACTCTGCCAACTGGGCTACATCTCGTTCTCCCTCACTTGTCTCACGCTGTAGCCCAGGCTGGTCTTGAAGCTGCAGCAATCCTCCTGCCTCAGCCTCACGAGTGCTGGGATTACAGGCGTGAACCACCACGCCTGGTTTCTACCTCCACCCCTTTCTTGCCTGCCCCTCCCCACCTCCTTAAGTCTCAGGATGGGGCTGTGGGCTGTGTTCTTCGGTCCTCCGCCCCTCCCCCCAGGCCGTCTGGCTGTTCTTTCCTCCCCCGTCCCAGTCTCCCTCGCCTCCATCTGTTCTCGCCCCTTCCTGGGATCCAGCCGGATCCCCTGGCTGCCTACCCGCCTCAGAGGGGCCACGCTGAACTCTCAATGTCCCCATACTTCAGGCACCTCATTGGCCTCCGATCATCTGTCCCCGATGTCTCCTCATCTCTCCGTTTCCTAATATCAGAGGCTCTCTGCCCTTCCCACCCCACATCTATGTCTCTTACTCAGTTCCTACTCTCTCTTCCCCGAGTCTGTCTTTCTCTGGCCTTCTCTCCTGTCTCTAGGTCTCTGTCATCTCCCGCTCTGGGTTTCTTATCTTTCGTGCTCTCTCTCTGAGTCTCCACCCTTTCATTAGGTCCCTGCCCCCCCCCCCCCCCCCCCAGTCTTTGGCTAGTTCTCTTCTGTCCACTCTTTGTCTCTCCATGTCAGCACTCAGCACTCCGCCCACCTGTCTCCAGGTCAGGCCCTCCTGTCCCCAGCAGCCTCTCTGGCTGGGAGACAGCCCCTCCATGAGCTCTATCCATCATCACAGACTCAATCCTGGATGCAGATCGGGCGGAGGCGAGAGTCACGCTGGGGAATGAATGCGCCAATCTCCCTACCAGGGCCATCTGTCCCCTGCCAGGACACCAGCCATCACTCCCCCTCCCTGCTCCCTAGGCTGACAGTCTGAACCCCAGATTCCCCAGGGGCCCCAAACTGGACAAACTGCTGGACTCAGCACCACTGGGGACTCCCCAAACCCACATATCTGGGGCCTAGAAGCAGGGCCGGGCGATCACGGGAAGGGGGAGGGGAGGGAAGGGAGGGGGTGTCTGTATATATAGCCGAGGTGGCTCGAAGCATCTGCTCTGTTGACACCTTTGCGCAGGCCTCTTTGTACCTTTGCTGACTCAGATAGACTTGGATCTGCATCTGCCGGAGGGGGCTGGGGACAGTCTCGGAGTTTGCGGTGGGGGCTTGCAGGCACCTGCTCTTTGATTCCAAAGGGTGGTGTGGAGTCTATAACTCCCTAGTGGAGAGAGGGAGAAAGTGACTGAAGATCTTGACCCCAGAGTCGAATCCAGGCAGGAGAGAGAGAGAGCTGGTGGCCTGGACTCCTGGCACTGGAAGGAATTCCGACTCAGAATTCTGGGTCTGACAAAAGACGTGGGTTTTGCCATGCACTCCTCTGTCACAGGGAGGAGAGGGCACCCTGAGTTCTTGGATGGAGGGAGGGAAAGACAGATCCAGAGATACCTGCATCCTAGTGAGGGCAGCAAAGCAAGGTTAAGCCCGGAACCCCTGTGCCACCGGGAGGAGGGGCCTGGACTGCTGAGGCTTGGCTTCTGGCTGCCCTGCAGGTTCCTGGAGAAGCGTCAGGAAGGCGCGGAGACACTGGAGCTGAGCGCCGACGGGCGCCCAGTGACCACGCACACGCGGGACCCGCCTGTGGTGGACTGCACCTGCTTTGGCCTTCCTCGCCGCTATATCATCGCCATCATGAGTGGTCTGGGTTTCTGCATCAGCTTCGGCATCCGCTGCAACCTGGGCGTGGCCATCGTGTCCATGGTCAACAACAGCACGACCCACCGTGGGGGCCACGTGGTGGTGCAGGTAGCTGCTCTAGCGAGCCCTGCTCACGGCCCGTGATGTCACACACGGCCAGTTCACACTCCTTCCCAGCTACAATCTGCCCATCGTGCCTCCCTACAGATCTGACCTTACTCTGGGTCCCTGCCTTCCTAAGCCCCGCCCTGATATAAAGAAAGCTCCACCCCTTTCCATACCAGATTAGGAAATGTCACACCAGTATTAGGTATGATACTTATTACCTCGGTCCATTTTGGACCTTCTAGCCAGTTCTCTTACAGCTGTGTCCCGCGTTTATGTTCTCGGGTCACATTTATATAATTTCACTCCTCTCTCAAGCTCCTTTCCAAATTTACCTCTGCCTTTGCCCACCTGATTAGTTCTGGCCCACACCTAAATAAAGCCTTGTCCAAACTCAGATTTATGCTATTTTAACTTGGGTATTATGGAAGCCATGCCCATGACTGGAAAAAGGGAAAAAAATACCTTGGTTTAGTCTGTAGCTTACCTGAAACCCCATCCTTTGCTCCAATATAATAAGGAACACCCCTAATTTAGCTACTTCTTGGCCCTGCCTAGACCCCATACAGGTCTGTCCACAAACAGGAGGCAGTCATTCCCACACTTGGGGATATTCAGGGAGGGGATACTGAGGTAAGCAAGCAAGTAGAACTAGGCTTCTAGGCAGCAGCGCTTATAGGACTATATAGGACTAGCTCTAGCTACATAGAAGAGCGGAGTTCCGGTGAGCTCTGATTGGCAGGTTTGGGCAGGGGGAGGGGGATCTGGTTGCTGATTGTCTGAGACACTAAATCTGTGGGTGCTGATTGATGGAGGGTAGAGTCTGGAGGGCGGCTAGTTTGATGTGCATTTTGACCCGCAGAAAGCTCAGTTCAACTGGGATCCAGAGACTGTCGGCCTCATACATGGCTCCTTTTTCTGGGGCTACATTGTCACTCAGATTCCAGGAGGATTTATATGCCAAAAATTCGCAGCCAACAGGTACAGTGGTGGCATCTCAAGGTGGCAGAAATTGCAGCTGTGTGTGTGTGGTGGAGCTAGAGGTGTGGTCTTGGGTTTGGCTCTGGGATACTGGGAGGGTCCTTGTTTGAGGGCATATCTTAGCGGTGTCCTTGAGTTCTGTGAAACTCGTGGCCTGTTGTGGGCAGGAAGGGCAAATCCTAGGGATGGTGGGAAGGCTAGATGGCCAGGACCACATGAACACCTCACTCCATCTGCCTTGGTTAGACTCTTTTCTTTTCCCCCTTTTCACCAGGGTCTTTGGCTTTGCCATCGTGGCTACCTCCACCCTAAACATGCTGATCCCCTCAGCGGCCCGCGTCCACTACGGCTGTGTCATCTTTGTGAGGATCCTGCAGGGACTGGTAGAGGTAAAGCCTGTCCCATCAGCCCTGCCCCCCCATCTCTGACCCCACCTCTTCTCTTTGACCTCGGTGCTCCCTCCCTAGGGGGTCACATACCCTGCCTGCCACGGCATCTGGAGCAAATGGGCCCCTCCCTTAGAACGGAGTCGGCTGGCGACAACAGCCTTTTGTGGTGAGAAGGGTCTGGGGACCGGCTCCTGTGTGAGGGGTTGAGCTGTGATGTGGCAGATTGCAGGGCTGAGGGGGGTCTGCTCTCTACCCTCTTTGTCTCCTCAGGTTCCTATGCTGGGGCAGTGGTCGCCATGCCCCTGGCTGGGGTCCTGGTGCAGTATTCAGGATGGAGCTCTGTCTTCTATGTCTATGGTGAGGGACTCAAATGCATGGTTCTGGGCGGCACTGGGGCTGAGTGAGGCCAGATGTCACCCTCCTCCCCTCCCTCTCCGCCCCCCACAGGCAGCTTCGGGATCTTTTGGTACCTGTTCTGGTTGCTAGTCTCCTACGAGTCACCGGCAATGCACCCCAGCATCTCAGAAGAGGAGCGGAAATACATCGAGGATGCCATCGGAGAGAGTGCCAAGCTCATGAACCCCGTTACGGTACGGCTGTGGGACTGGGCAGGGAGGAGAGGAGTGTGCTGGCTCAAAGCTGTGCAGCGACTCAGAGAGGAGAATAGGACTGCCAGGCAAATGGGGCTAGATGGGGTGTGGCGATACAGGCCTGTCATCGCAGCTACTTCAGGGGCTGAGGCAGGAGGATTGCAAGTTCGAGGTCAGGCTATAAAGTGAGTTCAAGGCCAGGCTGGGAAGTTTAGTGAAGCTTTATTTCAAAAGTGGGTTAGAGGTATAGCTCAATGGTAGATCATTTGCCTAGAATACCCCAGTGGGAGACTGGGGCGTGGCTCAATGATAGAGTGCTTGCCTAGCATGCATGAGGTCATGGGTTCTATTCCCATTACTGGAAAAAAAAAAAAAAAAGAAAAAGAAAAGAAACTAGCTGGGTTAGATTCCATATTAGGCTGGATGGTGTTCCAGAATGGCAGGTACTGGACATAGTTAGGTACAAGGTGGGCTGAGTTACAGCCACGGATGAGGCCTGGTTAAAAGCAGCACAGGGGGATTAGAACTTGAGATTTTGCTAGATATTGCTGTGCGTATGGCTAAACTTTGTAGCGTGATTGAATAGCGTGAATTTTACTGGGCTCACACTTATGGGTTATCATGGGGTTTAATATCTGGAACTCAAGGAACCTCTGGGGAGTCAGGACCCATCTTTCATCCTTGCGAAGCAACCTTAAAGCTGGAGTTTTAGAATCCCTAAGTCCCCAGGAGTAAAGATGTGGCCCATGCTAGAGGCTTCAGTGAGCTAGGGTGGGGTCCCTGAAGGGACATGAAGTTCCCAAGCCCTGGTGTCTGCCTTAGCATGGTCTGCTCTCCCCTCCCCCCCAGAAATTTAACACACCCTGGAGGCGCTTCTTCACGTCCATGCCAGTCTACGCCATCATTGTGGCCAACTTTTGCCGCAGCTGGACCTTCTACCTGCTCCTCATCTCCCAGCCCGCCTACTTTGAAGAAGTGTTCGGCTTTGAGATCAGCAAGGTTAGAGTGCAGGAGTGGGGGACTGGGTGGGGGTGAGGGAGAGGGTGCCTGCGTCCCTAGGCAAGGACAGAGGAGGATGTAGTAGTCACCCAAAGGGAGTGGCTGTCCATCCACCTGTTCTCACAGGTGGGCCTGGTGTCGGCATTGCCTCACCTCGTCATGACCATCATCGTGCCCATCGGAGGCCAGATCGCCGACTTCCTGCGCAGCCGCCGTATAATGTCCACCACCAATGTGCGAAAGTTGATGAACTGCGGCGGTGAGTGGGTGGAGCCCGCGTGTGGAGCAGAGCGCAAAGGGGAGGGTCTGATGGGCAGGGTAGAGGTGGGGGTCACAGGGCGTGCCTGACCCGACCCCATCTGAGGGAGTAAGGGCAGTGTGCAACACTTTCGGGAAGCCAGGTTTGGAGACCACCTTGTGGAAAGGGTAGGCAGATGAGTGGTGTAGAGATGACACTGAGCTGGAAGAGTGGGACCTTCCCGAGGTGAAACCAGACTTAAACTAGTCCGGCGGGGGTGGGGGGTGGGTGCTGGGACTGGGGGAGCTGAGTCCTATATAACCCTAAAACCTGAAGTCCTATAACTCTAAAATGGCCATAACTGGGGTTTAGGGAGATAGGTCATGGGTGGGGACTTGGGACCAGACTGTGAGTGGGGAACCCAGCAAGATAATTGAGAATGGGGATCAGGGGAGATGGGGACCTGAGTGGGGTCCCAGGCTTCCTTATGTGATAGGGACATAGAGGTGAGTTCTGAGGGTTCAGAGATGGGGTGTTGGGTCTTGCGGAGTGTGGCTTAGTCAGAAGGTGGGACCACAGTGGGCCCTTTTAAGGCAGAGCCGTCAGAAGATATGGCTTGGGGTGGATCTTGGGGAAGCAGGACCCTTTCTGGTTTGGTGAAGCTAGTCAGGTGTTCTACAGGTCAGAGTGGCCAGATGGGGTCAATAGAAGGGGGCTGGGGTGGGGTCACGGCTGGGGATGTGGGCAGGCTGGCCAGTAGGGTCACAATGGGCATTTGGGAGACATGGCCCTCCACAGGCTTCGGGATGGAAGCCACGCTGCTGCTGGTGGTCGGATATTCACACTCCAAGGGTGTGGCCATCTCCTTCCTTGTCCTGGCTGTGGGCTTCAGCGGCTTTGCCATCTCTGGTGAGAACCCCAGATGGGGTAGCTGGGGGTATTGGAGTCAGCTCAGGCCCTGAAATGGGCTTCTCAGGAGCTAGAGAGATGTCTCAGCAGTTAAGACTTGCTACTCTTTCAGAGGACCTGAATTTGGTTCCCAGCATCTACCCAACTGCCAGTAGTGGATCATGCGCCCTCTTCTGGCATCTGTGGGTACTGCACTCACATGTGTATACCCTCACACAGACATACACATTAATAAGTATAAATTTTTAAAAATGAATGCCTCAGAAGAGCAGAGGAGATGGGTGGGTGTGGCACTGCAGCAGGGACTTGGTGTGACAGCTGCTGACTTGATACCCCACCAGGGTTTAACGTGAACCACCTGGACATCGCCCCTCGCTATGCCAGCATCTTGATGGGCATCTCCAACGGCGTGGGCACACTGTCTGGGATGGTGTGCCCCATCATCGTGGGTGCAATGACCAAGCACAAGGTTAGCACAGCCCTCCCAGTGCAGGCCTGGAACCTTCTGACACCCAACCCCCTCCCTTTCTTTAATTAATTAATTAGTTAATTAATTTGTCTCTTTTTTTCTTTTTTTTTTTTAAGACAGGGTTTCACGCCAGGTGGTGGTATCACACACCATTAATCCCAGCACTTGGGAGGGAGAGGCAGGTGGATCTCTGTGAGTTTGAGGCCAGCCTGGTTACAGAGTGAGTTCTAGGACAGCCAGGACTACACAGAGAAGCCCTGTCTCGAAAAGTCGAAAAACCAAAAGAGAGAGAGAGAGAGAGAGAGAGAGAGAGAGAGAGAGAGAGAGTTTCTCTGTGTAGCTCCGGCTGTCCTGGAACTCACTCTGTAGATCAGGCTGGCCTCAAACTCAGAGATTTTATCTCTTAAAACATCTATTTTTATTAGTTTATTTTTTTATTAACTTAGCATGTGTGAGCTGTTTTGTGGTATGGAATATATATTGGTTCTCTCTTCCACCATGTGGGTCCCGGGGTAGGACTCAGGTCATCAGGGTTGGCAGCCTCTCTGCTCACCAACACTATTTTTTTTTTAAGTTGGAGTCTCATTATATAGTCCTGGCTGGTCTGGAACTCTATGTAGACCAGGCTGGCCTCGAACTCACAGAGATCCACCTGCCTCTGTGCTCCACCACACCTGGCCTCCTGTTATTTTTAATTGTGTGTGTGTGTGTGTGTGTGTGTGTGTGTGTGTGTGTGTGTGTGTGCATGTGAGTGCTGTGCCCACAGAGGCCAGAGGGCATCCGACTCCTTGGAATTACAGGTCATTGTGAGCTGCCTAATGTGGGTGCTGAGAACTGAACCTGGGTCTTCTGTAAAAGCAATAAGACCTCTGAACTGCTGAGCCATCTTTTCAGCCCCCACTCTATGTATTTTTAAAGACGGCCATCCTCCTGTGCCAGCCTGCAGAGTCCCTGGGATGCACCCCTCCCTCTTCTGACCTTCTGCCATGTTGTCTGCCCCCCAGACTCGGGAGGAGTGGCAGTACGTGTTCCTCATTGCCTCCCTGGTGCACTATGGGGGTGTCATCTTCTACGGGGTCTTTGCTTCGGGAGAGAAGCAGCCGTGGGCGGAGCCGGAGGAGATGAGTGAGGAGAAGTGCGGCTTTGTCGGCCACGACCAGCTGGCTGGCAGTGAGGAGAGTGAGATGGAAGATGAGGCCGAGCCCCCGGGGGCTCCCCCTGCACCTCCTCCTTCCTATGGGGCCACACACAGCACAGTCCAACCTCCGAGGCCCCCACCCCCTGTCCGGGACTACTGACCGTGTGCCTCCACTGATTGGCAGTTTCCAGGACCTCCACTCCGTGCACCTCCGGCCTGAGCGGCAGTGTGGAGGACCCACCTCCCCCCTGGCCCGCCTCGGGCCTCAGATGCCAGTCTCCCCTTGTTCCCCGTGCTGTCAACCAGCCTCTTCCCTCTCAGCTGCCTCTCAAGGGGGTGAAGCTGCACACTAGCAGTTTCTCGGATACCCAGACACCCCGGAAGTCGTTCTCTTGTTCTACCTGTCTGGTTCCAGATCTCTCCCCTCAGGACTTCACTTGGATGGACACAGTTCAACCTCTTTCTTTCACTTGTGGTTTTGAGGTTCCACCCTCTCCCTAGGACCCCAGGGATCTCAGGCTGGTCTCCAACTCAGAAAAACTCATGGTCATCCCCTGTTAGTCCCAAGGCTCCCCTAACCGTTCGGCATTTCCCAAGATGGTTCAACCAACCACCAACCCCGCCATTCCAAGGACCGATTCTCACCAGCGTTTCTGAGGGGAAATGGCGGTTTCAAGTCTCCCCCCTCCTTACCTCCCTCCCTCAGCAGCACACTTTGCCGGGCCTTGTCCTCATCCTTAGCTTAGTACAATGTCCAGGGAAATGGCCGACGTGGCTCTGCTCACCCCGCGCTCTTTTTCTGACTCAGTTTTCAGGTCTTTGCTCAAGTCTATTAATTCAGGGGCTCGAAGCTGTCACTTCTTCCCTTTGGTGGTTTCAGGATCTCCTTGCCCCCCCAAATCCTTGCACTTTACTATTCTGGGTGGCTCAGACTGCCCTCAGTTTCTCAGTGACCTTTTGTTGTGTCCCTCAGGGGCTAAACGACTCCAAATCTGGGGTGCTTCCCCTCACAGACACCCCTCTTTCATCTTAGAAATCCCAGGACAGGGAGCAGGCTTGGGAGAAGAGGGCTGTTCCTGGGCAGGGTCGTGTCTTGGTGTCTGTCTCTGTGACTGTAAATCCTGCCCTGCCCCATCCCACGCCCAATAAACGCTTTGGTGTACAGACTAGGTCGTCACCTGATGTGGGTCACGAGAGTGGAGAGGCGGGCCCAGACTGCACCCTCTTCCTCAGTCCCAGGCCTCAGACTGGGGAGTCCAGGCGTGCAGACCCCAGTCTGGACCTCCGTTTCCTCACCTTCTGTCGGTCCTGTCGGTTGTGGCCCACCTCCCCTCTTAGGCTGAGCGGACCCCCCCCCCGACCCCCGACCCCCCGCCAAGCACCCAGGCGCAGACTCTGGGTGGGGGTGAGGTGCTTTATTGGGAAGCTCTGCTCGGCTCTGGGGTTCCTCTAGGTTGAAGCTGGCTGGACCCGCGGTGCTGCGGTCATCAGAGGAAGTTGG
This sequence comes from Peromyscus californicus insignis, assembly GCF_007827085.1. Lineage (NCBI taxonomy): Eukaryota > Metazoa > Chordata > Mammalia > Rodentia > Cricetidae > Peromyscus > Peromyscus californicus. The sequence goes on along the minus strand of NW_026294562.1, from coordinate 175,683,922 downwards.
GGGACAGCGCGGCAGGAGACAGGGCTTCCAGGCGCTGCGGGCCGCGGGGCGGAGGGGGCAGCTTGGGCGGCGGTGGGGGCGTGGGCGGTGGCTGCTGCGTGGCGATGTGCGAGGGCACCCACGCGTCGGAGGCATAGAAGTAGAGGTCCAGGGGGTCCTTCGGGGCATCCAGGTGCAAGACTGCAGGGCGAGGGTGGGGTGAGGCGCGTGTGGGCGTGAAGGAGCAGAGGACATTCCTGGTGTGTGTGTGTGGGGGGGGGGGAGCTGGGCTACACAGTGAGATCCTGTCTCAGAGGAGGAAGAAGTGGGATGGGGAGGAGAGGAATGATTTCAGATGTAAGGGGCTGGGACCAGACCGTGGTAGGGTCAGGCCTTCCGCTTACCTGGGACAGGGGTCTGTGCTTCTGTTTGGAATTATCTGTTTGTATTTCATGTGCACTGGTGTTGGGCCTGCATGTGTATCTGTGTGAAGGTGTCAGATCCCCTGAAACTGGACCTACAGGCAGTTGTGAGCTGCCATGTGGTTGCTGGGAATTGAACCCGGGTCCTCTGGAAGAACAGCCAGTGCTCTTAACTGCTGAGCCATCTCTCCAGCCCCCCCGCCGGGGGGGGGGCGTTGTCTGTGTTCTTTAGAAGGGTGTCCTAAGTCTGGACAAGGCCTGGATAAGGAACCGTTTGGGCACTGTAGGGTGAGCAAACGCTTACCCGGTTCATCTCCGCTGTCCTGGAGCCGGTGGTGTGCGAAGGACCTGTGTCTGGAGGCTCGGCGGTAGAGACACCACAGCAGGAGGAATATGCCAATTAGCATCCCTGTCCCGGCGAAGAACAGGCACAGGGACCCACTGATGGAGCCTCGCGGGCGGCTGACCAGAGTTACCCCTGAGAGATGACACAGCCATTTAAACAGAGGGCTTCCTCCCTCAGACCCAGCCCTCCTCCCTCAGACCCAGCCCTCCTCCCTCAGACCCAGCCCTCCTCCCTCAGACCCAAGCCCTCCCCACTCAGACTCAGGGGTCCAGGTCCCACCCTCCTCCCTCAGACCCAGGGGTCCAGGCCCAGCCCTCCTCCCTCAGACCCAGGGTCCAGGCCCAGCCCTCCTCCCTCAGACCAGGGGTCCAGGATCCCAGCCCTCCTCCCTCAGACCCAGGGTCCAGGCCCAGCCTCCTCCCTCAGACCCAGGGTCCAGGCCCAGCCCTCCTCCCTCAGACCCAGGGTCCAGACCCCAGCCCTCCTCCCTCAGACCCAGGGGTCCAGGCCCAGCCCTCCTCCCTCAGACCTAGGGGTCCAGACCCAGCCTCCTCCCTCAGACCCAGGGTCCAGGCCCAGCCTCCTTCCTCAGACCCAGGAGTCCAGATCCCACCCTCCTCCCTCAGACCCAGGGTCCAGGCCCAGCCCTCCTCCCTCAGACCCAGGGATCCAGACCCCAGCCCTCCTCCCTCAGACCCAGGATCCAGGCCCAGCCCTCCTCCCTCAGACCCAGGGTCCAGGCCCAGCCTCCTCCCTCAGACCCAGGGTCCAGGCCCAGCCTCCTCCCTCAGACCCAGGGTCCAGGCCCAGCCCTCCTCCCTCAGACCCAGGGTCCAGGTCCAGCCTCCTCCCTCAGACCCAGGGTCCAGGCCCGGCCTCCTCCCACAGACCCAGGGTCCAGACTCAGCCCTCCTCCCTCAGACCCAGGGTCCAGGCCCCCGCCCTCCTCCCTCAGACCCAGGGTCCAGGCCCAGCCCTCTGCTTGGAGACCCATGGCCAGGCCCCTCACCGGTCTCCTTCACCCGCTCCACCACGATGATTGTATTGACCGTCTCTCCTCGGCTGTGTTTCTGAGGGGCCTGGGGCATCCCAGGGGCTACCTGATTGGGGTGTTCTGGAGGAGCAGGGGGGCCTGCAATCCGTGCTGAGGGAGGAGGGATGTCTGGTCCTTTAGGGCCTGAGTTCTGGGGTATATTCAGCTCTTTGGTCCCTAGGGGATCCGACGTGGGCAGGCCAGGAGTGGCAATTTGGGTGGCTGCAGGGGATTCTGGGCTGGGACTCAAGCCCGGCTCACTGGATGTGGTGGCTTCCTCCCTGAAGGCTGCTGTTGGGTGGGTGGGAAGACCAGTGGTGGTTTCTAAGTCAGAGGTCACAGCCATCTCTGTTGCATTTTGGTTGGTGGTTGTGGGGAACTGTGTCTGGGGGATGTCAGTGGGATTGGAGTGGGTGATGAAAAATGCTGACTGTGGAGTTTCTGTGGGGTCAGCATGGGTGGTTGGTAGTGATGCGGAATTTAGGGTTCTGTTAGTACCAGGGTCATAGGTCTCTCGGGATGTGGAGCTGAGGAGTTGGGTGGGGCCAGGACTTGGTATCTTAGGCCCTTCACCAGGAGAGATTTGGGGAGTACCTCCTTTGGGGACTTCAGGGGAGTCTTGGTGTGTAGTTGGTGTAGGGTCAGTGTGTTCAGCTTTGGGTGATTCTGAGGATGAAGTTTTGAAGGGATTAGGTTTTTGGGTTTTAGGAGATCCAGACTGGGAAACTGCAGTCAGGTCAGGTTTGGGGATCTCAGAAGATTCTGGCAGTGTTGCTTTGGAGGGGCTCGTTTGTAAAGCATCCTGGGATTCCGTGACTGAGCTTGTGAGCTGGGCAGGCACGGGAGTCTCTGGAGAACCTGAGAGGCTGGGTCTGGGGGGTGGTGTCTTGGAGGGCTCAGGAGGAGCCGCTGCGGGGTATCCTGGGGTAGGCTTGTCTCTAGTAGAATTTTCTAGAGCAACAGGCATCCTAGGGGGCTGGATTATCCCTTGGGGGTCGGAGCCCACAGGCAGAGAGGTTGAGGGAGCTGCCTTGGAACCCAGACCATCGAGGAGGAAGAGGAGGGAGAGGAAGAAGATGGAGCTGAAGAGCTGCATGGCTCAGAGATGCCTGTAGCTGTGGAAGGAGTAGGGAGGGAAAGGTTAACACCAAAGCATCCTGGAGCCAAACACACTCCCAGAGGCCACATCCACTGGCTCCCCGAAGGACCAGGTCTGCCCAGGGACTCTGGCAAAACCCAATTGCAAGTCTCTGGCGGCCGTGAGGTGGTAACTGTGGTCGCTAAGGTTACAGGAGTTCAGGGATTCTCGGGAGTGGGAGTGCATTTACCAGTGGGGTCCTTGAAAATTGGGACACAATGACACCTTTCCAAGGTCCGACAAATGTTAGATTCCACCTTCAGAGGGTATCAGGTGGCCAAGGGGACACGGGACAACCTCATTCTCCTCCCAGGGCTCTTAAGACGCCAGTACTGCACAGACATTAACACTAGAGGTTGAGAATGAAGAGCTGGGGCCCAAGCCGAGTCAGAGGGAGGGGGAAGACTCCATGGTCCTAAGAAGGTAGCTATTGGGCTTTGAGGCCCACGGAGTGAAGGGCTGAGGGTCCATGTCTTTGGTTCTTTCCAGAAATTAGGGGCTTAGAAACTTTGAATATTGGGACCTAGAAGTGGGGCTTAAGGGTTACAGGGGAAAGGACATGGGATCCTCAGACCATGGGTTAAGTGATGTCTGGATCTGAGTTCCAGGTCTTCGAGAGTAGGGATGTGAGGTGTAGACTCCACTCTGACAGTGAGCTCTATGCCCTGTCTATCGACGATAGATCCAGTAACTTCTGTAGTGGGTTGGAGATGGAGGAGTGAGCTTGGGTAGGACAGGGTCACTTGGGTCATGGGGTCTCTTACCTGTTCAGTGGTGTCCAAAACAGCAGATGACCAGCGCTGGACAAAGAGACAGGCAGGGAGTGCTGCTGAATGGCGCTGGAAGAGGCAGGTGCTAGGGTCCCGGAGGCACACAGGTGATGCACCTGACCCCCTCCCCGAGGAATCCTGGGAGCCTAGCAACAAGCTGAGGTTCTTAAAGAAACAAAGACATAGGACCTCATAGCTAGGGCAAAGGAGGAAGTTAGGATTTAACCAGGCTATTTTCCCTTTGAAGCCAAGGTTTGGCCAGGTATGATGGTACAGGCCTGTGATTCCTGTTCTTGGAAGGCTGAGGCCATCTTGGGGGACAGTGAGACCCAGGCCAGTCTGGGCTGCCTAGCAGGACTGTGTCTCAAAAGCCAGGAGTGGTGGTCCTTGCCTTCGATGCCAGCATCTGCGAGGCTGAGGTAGGAAAACTGCCACAAATTTGAGGCCATCCTGGGCTACAGAATCAGTTCCAGGCCAGCCTGGGCTACAATGTGAAGCCTTGACTCTAAAACAAAAATAAAAACCAACCAAACATACGCAAAAACAACCCTCCAAAAACTAAACCCAACAGACACAAAACAAACTCTCCATATATAAAAGCCCTGGGCCCAGCTGCCTGGTGGTTGCCAACACCTTTAATCCCAGCAGTTGAGAGACAGAAGCAGGCAGATCTCTGTGAGTTCCAGGACAGTCTGGTCTACAGAGTGAGTTCCAGGACAGCCAGGGCTACACAAAGAAACGCTGCCTCAAAAACAAACAAGCCCTAGGCCCTCTCCCATTCCCCCAACCAAACCCACGGATCTAAGTCCCCGGCCCCTTTCTACCTTAACCCCACGATGCCACTCTGTTCCCTTCAGACCAGAGAACCCAGGCTTCCAGGTGGACCCTTGCCAGAACCCAGGAGTCTGGGGCTCTGTCTTGACTACCTTTAGCTTTGGGATTCCAAGCTTGGGCCCCTCCTTTCTGCAGAGATAGGAGTCCAGGCTCCTGTCCACCTCCTTTGCCCATAATATGGGAGGAGGGCGTCCCTCTTTATTTGCCCCCTACTTTGATAAGAGTCTTATGTAGCATACACACATCTCAGATTTGCAGTGATCCTCCTGCTTCTGCCTCCTGAGTCTGGCAAGACAGGCGAACTGCACTATGGGGGTGGCCTTGGGAACCCCCTTTAAATATGCCAGGTATGGAGGATTGGGCCTTATCTCCACCATGTCCCAGTGCCCCTGGGGGACCCGGGAAGACGCATCCCTGTGGAAGCCCAGGGCCTCTGTGTCCCCACATCATGACTTCACCTGTTTGCACACTGCCACCTCCTCTCCCTCCCTGGCTGTCTGCTGAGCCTGCCTGTCCTTCCCACACCTTCTCAGCCTTCCCCTCCATCTCCAGAGCCCTCAGGCCTTCCTCTCCTCCTGTTATGTCCTTCCTAGGGCACCCAGTCTCTGTCCTGTCTGCAGGTTATTCCTTCCCTCTCTCCTCTTGGATTCCTCTGCTCTCTCTCTTCTCTGCCTCTGTGTCCCTGACTTGTGCTCTAATGGTCCCCCTCTGCAGTCTCTATTTTTATCCCTCTGACACACCCCTTATGTCCACCTCTCTGTCTGTCCCCTCCACTCCCCTTCTTCAGTACCAGCTCTGGGTCCCAATTAGTTGGTGGCGGCCACAGCAGCGGAGGCCCCCAACAGGCTTCTCATTACCGCTGGCGGCTCCTAATGAGCGTGGAGTGGAGTGACCCCGTGCCCCCAGTCCGGCCTGCGTCACTGCCAAGGCGAGGGTTGTGCGGGTATATAAGAGGGGGTGTGAGCATCGCTTCCTGAGTCCACTGCACGGTAGGGGGCCCGGCGGGAGGCTGGTGGCGGGGGTTGGATGGTGGGCTCCCAGATTCTGGGCGGGATGGTGACATCGAGATCCTGTCCCCCGTGTTCACAGGTGATGGAGACCTGCCAGGTGTCCAGGAGCCCCCGAGAGCGGCTGCTGCTGCTTTTGCTGCTGCTACTGCTTGTGCCCTGGGGCACCGGCCCTGCTTCAGGTGTTGCCCTGCCCCTCGCTGGTGTGTTCAGGTAGGTGTGAGGTCCCTGACACCCAGGAGTGGGAGGAGACACCCCAAGGGAAGGCGAGATAACACGCGGGGGTGAGTGGGGGAGGGGAGGGCTTGACGTTAGAACACAGTGGGGACCGGCGGCACGTGGGGCCTGGCGCTCAGCCACTGCATCTCTCTTCTCGCAGCCTCCGCGCCCCCGGCCGGGCCTGGGCTGACTTGGGTACTCCCCTGTCTCGACGCAGCCTGGCGCTAGCGGACGACGCAGCCTTTCGGGAGCGCGCGCGCCTGCTAGCCGCCCTGGAGCGCCGCCGCTGGCTAGACTCGTATATGCAGAAGCTGTTGCTACTGGACGCGCCCTGAGCCCAATAAAGAGCCTGTTCCACAACGCCCGCGCCTCCTCGCTGAGCCGCCCTCGCATGCGTGTGTGGGGAGGGGCCCCAGAGTGGGCGCGCCGTCTCACTGCAACGTGGCCCTCCTCGTCCTCGCTGGCCCCCGCAGCCTCCAGGGTCTGACCGAGTCTCTGTCCTCTCCGAATTCCCTCGCCACTCCACTCTCCTTTTGTCACAGTCGCAGGCCCCTGATCCGGCTGGGTGATGGGTCGGGGTTTTCGGTTTTTTTCCCTCAAGACAGGGTTTGTGTATCTCTGGCTGTCCTGGAACTCACTCCGTAGCCCAGGCTGCCCTCGAATCCAGAGATCCACCAGCCTCTGCCTCCCGAGTGCTGGGATGAAAGGCGACTGCCACCACCACTCGGCTGGGTCAGGTTCCGCTCCCCACCTCCACCCCGGGCTTTTCAAGACGCGGTTTCTCTGTGTAAGTCCTGGTTGTTCAGGAACTCATTTTGTAGACCAGGCTAGGCTCGAACTCACAGAGACCTGTCTGCGTCTATAAGGCGTGCACCACCAGGCCAGGCGGGGGGTCGGAGTGTCTTAAGCTCTCTGGGCCTTTTGTTTATCCGCCCCTGGAGGTCTCCAAGAGTTCGGAGGAGTTCGCGCGGTCCTGGGTGCAGGAGCCGGTCACCAAAGCCGGCAGCCCCCGGAGGCCCCGCCCCCAGCGACATTTGTCGACTCTGCGAGCCCGCGGGGCGAGCGGACCGCGACCTGATTGGCCTACAGAGGGTCGACGAGGCCGCCCTCCTGAATTTGCATTTCCTGGAGGCGGACCGAGTCCTCATTGGCCTCTACGCTGTGAAGGCGGAGCCGCCGCTTGCGGCTGTGAAGCCAGGCTACGGTCCGAAACAGTGAGTAGGCGGCGCCCGCAGCAATTCCAGGCTTCCAGGAGGCGACGCCTCACCCCGGAAACCGGACGGCTCTCTGCAGCGGACCACACCTGGCTGCTTCGTTTCTCCAAACTCCCTCCTCCGCCCTTCCCTGACCCCCTCATACAACCCTCCTCCCGGCTCCCTCCACCTTCGGGCCAGTTCAGGTCTGTTCTCCCGCGTGGATTGGCTCAGACCTCCCGGCTCCACCCGCCGCTCCACTGGCGGCGGCGGCGGGTCTTGTTCCCGGGTGGCTGGGCCTGCCCTTCTCAGCCCTCTCCTGGGCACTGGGGACAGCTTCTGGGCTGGGGCCCGAGCCCCACCGAGCTTTTCCACTCGCAGAGCCCGCTCTGGCTGCCAGGCTGCTTTCCCTGAATCACCAGCCTTGGGTCTCCTTCCCACGGCTGGGCTGTCCAGCTGACCTTAAACCCCTCCCCTGCCGCCTGTATGCCACCTGCGCCGCCTCTCAAAACTGAACGCGTGGGGTGGGGGGTGTTCTCAGACTGCACCCCACTTGGCCCTGTCTTTGCAAATCATGGAGCCAGTGCTGATGAGGGAAAACTGAGGGAAGCCGAGGGTGCCGCTAGCGTTCCTGGAAGCACGATCCTGGCGTGGAGCGCTTACGGTTGAGAGGCCCCTTCACAGCACTCGGGCAGCTCGAGGGATCAGAGGTCTGCAAGCCCGCGCTCTTGTGTGGCCCCATGTTTTGTGGAGCTGCCAATGAGGATCTGTCAGAGAAGCCTCTGGCTTGCCTGCTCAGAAACACTGACCGACCAGGCGGTGCACTGGCAGTGCAGAGGGGCCCACCCTAGTCTACTGCCTCCCCTGCAGCGAAGAGTCTATCACACAGAGACAATTCAGGGACAGCCCGCTCCCCCCAGCCCTGTACTGTGCTGCACTAGTGCAGCCTCCGAAACAGCAGAGGATGGAGAAAGCCTAGGGACCTTTGGTCCCACTGTGACTCAGCCGAGGTCCAGTTGCCCTCCTCCCTGGAACTTGTTTGGTGAGGAAATCATCCTGTGCTGAAGTCATTACCGCATGATTTGCTATTGTTAAGAAAACAGGAGAAAGCCAGGAGAGGTCATGGTCACATAAAAACAACTTAAGGATGTGGGCCCAGTGTTGAGTCAGTGGCAGGTGAGGCACAGCGGTGGCATGGAGGACGGTGTCTGCTGGGAAGGGTGCTCACACTGGCGGGGGCTGTAGGTAGTAGAGCTGCAGCTGTGGTAACGAGGGCGTCGGGGACTGGCTGAGCAGCAGGACGGACAGCAGCAGCAGCAGCAGCAGGCCCCAGATGGGTGTGGGGACCAGTGGGTGCTGGCTGACTCTGGAGGGGAGGCAGGAGAGACTGAAGGTGGCCCCAGGGAGATTGGTCTCACCAACATGTGGCACCCCCACCCACTTCTGGAGACCCCTGAAGGGCACACCTGAGCCCTGGGGAGTGCTGGGGGCGCAGGCAGTGCTGGGCCCAGGCCCTCTCGACTGGCACCAGCTCTCCCACCACTGGCATGAGGGCTCGTTGAACCTCTGGCACATCTTGACAACTGGAAGGCAGATGGGAAGGGCATTATTGCTAGGCCTGGTCTGTCCTATATCTCTTTCCAGTTCCCATCTGTCCCTTTACCTCTCAGGAGAGCTTTCTGGGGCAAGCTCATGGTGAGGGGTTCCCAGAGGGATGGAAGGGTCAACCTGGGAGGAGAAAGGACACAACACACCCACTCACTCAATCTGCAGCACCCTGGATGCAGACTACACACTCGAGGCCGCATGTCCCTCCACAGGGCTGACTGAGCTGGCTGACTGGGAAAGAAGGCAGAGCCAGACCAGTGCCCACGCAGTAGTCAGTAAGGGCGAGAGTTTTAGCACTGCTCCTTCCCACCTCCCGAGTCTCTCCGTTTATAGCCCCAAGGGCAGTGGTTTACAGGTGCCTGTTCCTGTGCTGGGCACATATACCAGCCAATCCCTGAAGGCTCTGGCAGCCTGTTGCCACTCCTTCTGTCTCTCTGGGACCTCTGTGCCAGTCAGGGCTTCACATGCCCACATCTGCTCCAAATACAATGGGCATGACAATGACAAACCGACCAGCATGTCACTCCCAACTGCTCGGTCCTGCACCCACATTGCCTGGCCCTGATCTGAGAGCAGAGGAAAGGAGCTGGACTTCCTCAGTGAAGGGGCTGGAGTGTGACAAGGCAGGCGAGGGCTCCAGAGCCTGGTCTGCACTCCTCAGCAGACCCTGGACCCTTCTTCCAAGTTCCTTTACCTTCCCTTGAGAAGAGCTGGGCTGAGACCTCCACTTGGTCCTGCCACAGAGAAGAGTGGAGGAGTCCAGGCCCAATAGTTTGGCCAGGTCATTGAGGCCGCTAGATCTTTGGTGAGTGGGAGTGTGTGGGAGTCTGTGATACAGTTGGAGGTGTAGCCATATCTGTGAGGCTCCAGGCTCAGAATGTGAGGACTGCAGCCTGTATATATGTGGCTGGGCTCTCTGGGGAACATCCTGGCTGCCAATTGTCTCCAGCCTCCCCCTTTCCACTCCCACCCCCGCCTCTCATTAGCTGCACGGAGGGCCTTGTTATCTCCTGGCCAAATGATTTTTCTGACTGTTCTTGAGGAGTTCAAGCTGGAGGGAAGGGGCTGCATTAGTTCCTCAGCTTTAGGGACTGGAAGGGTGCTAGGTATTGCCTACCACGACCAAGCTCTCCTCTTCTTCCTCTTCGTCCTGTCTTCTGGACAACCTAGAGCACACAAAGTCACTGGATACCCCACCTCCCACTTCTCGACGCCACCAGAAGCTGCAGATACAGTGGACCTCAGGGTCTGATGGCTCCTGTGCATGCTTTTCAGAGATTTAAAAAATTCCAATCTTAGAGTTTGTGACCCCCCCCCATCTCAGAAGCCCTTGACCTAGGCCTTCCTAGTTGTCTTAGAGTTTGTGACCCCCCCAATCTCAGAAGCCCTTGACCTAGGCCTTCCTAGTTGTCTTAGAGTTTGTGACCCCCCCAATCTCAGAAGCCCTTGACCTAGGCCTTCCTAGTTGTCTTAGAGTTTGTGACCCCCCCCATCTCAGAAGCCCTTGACCTAGGCCTTCCTAGTTGTCTTAGAGTTTGTGACCCCCCCAATCTCAGAAGCCCTTGACCTAGGCCTTCCTAGTTGTCTTAGAGTTTGTGACCCCCCCCAATCTCAGAAGCCCTTGACCTAGGCCTTCCTAGTTGTCTTAGAGTTTGTGACCCCCCCCAATCTCAGAAGCCCTTGACCTAGGCCTTCCTAGTTGTCTTAGAGTTTGTGACCCCCCCCAATCTCAGAAGCCCTTGACCTAGGCCTTCCTAGTTGTCTTAGAGTTTGTGACCCCCCCCAATCTCAGAAGCCCTTGACCTAGGCCTTCCTAGTTGTCTTAGAGTTTGTGACCCCCCCCAATCTCAGAAGCCCTTGACCTAGGCCTTCCTAGTTGTCTTAGAGTTTGTGACCCCCCCCCAATCTCAGAAGCCCTTGACCTAGGCCTTCCTAGTTGTCTTAGAGTTTGTGACCCCCCCAATCTCAGAAGCCCTTGACCTAGGCCTTCCTAGTTGTCTTAGAGTTTGTGACCCCCCCATCTCAGAAGCCCTTGACCTAGGCCTTCCTAGTTGTCTTAGAGTTTGTGACCCCCCCCAATCTCAGAAGCCCTTGACCTAGGCCTTCCTAGTTGTCTTAGAGTTTGTGACCCCCCCCATCTCAGAAGCCCTTGACCTAGGCCTTCCTAGTTGTCTTAGAGTTTGTGACCCCCCCAATCTCAGAAGCCCTTGACCTAGGCCTTCCTAGTTGTCTTAGAGTTTGTGACCCCCCCAATCTCAGAAGCCCTTGACCTAGGCCTTCCTAGTTGTCTTAGAGTTTGTGACCCCCCCAATCTCAGAAGCCCTTGACCTAGGCCTTCCTAGTTGTCTTAGAGTTTGTGACCCCCCCATCTCAGAAGCCCTTGACCTAGGCCTTCCTAGTTGTCCCTTTCCAGCTGATTCCCAGGTGGAAACAAGGCTCCCTGCTTTACCCCCATACCAGAGACCCCAGGGCATGTGAACTCTGGGCACCCCTGTTGGGGGTACTATGACATTTTCTTAGCCTTGGTCTTTCAGGTCTTGTTAGGGACTGGGAATACACCTCCCCTCTCTCAGCCCTGGAGCCTCACTATCGGGCTCTCTCATGTCCAAACAACTTCTCTAGGTGTGCTAGCCCCTGCTTCCCCAAGCCTGTTTCAGGGACACAGCGTTGGAGGCCCTGGTATCAAGCTCCAGAGGCTGATGGCTCCACAGGGACCCAGGTGTCCCTGCCCCCAGCCTATGTATGCCTGAGGATCAGGGATCTAGCCCTGCAGCTGCCATCCTGCAGCTGCCATCGAGCCAGCAGCTGCAGGGACACAGCTGCACACTGCTATGTGATCCCCTAAAATGCTCATGTGGGTTGTTGAGTCCCTGGCCTCTTGAGGTCAGGCCCCAGCCCCAGCCCATCTTGGGCACCAGTGTTTGTCCCCCCAGTCCTCTGCTTCCTAGAGGACAGTGGGCTGAGTGCCACCCTGGAAATGTGCTGGTAGCAGTCCCATCCTTCCTCCCTCCATCCTGATGACGTAGGAGGTCACACTGCTCCAAGCACCCAGGCAGCCCAATCTCAGCTCTGCCCAGGCAAGTCCAATTAGAGGATGTGTAGGGGCCTCATTAGCTGTGACAGCAGGAGTCTGTAGGAGGGGGCACCACAGGAAGCTGAGGGCGCTTGTGACCAGACATCCAGCGCTTTCCATCCTTACTCAAAGCCTGAGTAAGGCCTCAAAACACACTCCCATCAGTCACAGAGCTAGACTCCAGGACTCATGGAGGCTCATACCATACCTCATAGCCCCTCAAGGAATGGGTGCCCAAGATTAGTTCTGGAGCCTGCAGGGTCTTCCCTGGCTAAGAGCCCTCAAGGTCCCTATCAGCCTTGTTCCTGCATCTCTGGCTCCTTGTAGGGTAACAACTCCAAACCTGTACCATCCAGCCTGGTTCTTGGGGTGCCCCCCACAGCCCCTGAAAGCCGCCCCGGGGTCCAGGTGCCCACCTCCTCTTAAAATTGCCAGGGTCAGGATGTGCTGAGGGCAGGGCCAGGCCAACACCTCCCTTCGCTCACAGGCCCAGGGTTCTGAGGCAGCCAAAGATTGGGGAATGGAGGAGAGGTGTGTTGACTCTGGCAGGACACCGTCAGTCCTTATCCTCTAACAGCCAGAACCCACACTACTTGTGACAGGGAGGCTCTGTCACCTACTCCTTACCTTAAGGATGGTGTTTGGTTTCCTTCTAGAGCCTGCACTGACTCTCTCTGGAAGTTTCTCTGTAGAACATTAAGGTTTGGTCTCCTTACCTCTTCGCACCAGGAACTTCTCTCTGAGCTTCTGACCCAGCTCCAGCCAGGCACCCTCTATCTGAGGGCCAGACTCAAATGGATGGCCCCAGGGACACAAGCTTCTAAACTTCCTGTGGGGTTCCCTCCCAGCACCCAGGAAAAGCCACGTATGCCATGGACACTGGTGCCGTAGATCTACCTAGCTCCTTCTGAGGATTAGAGATCAGTGTTCCCAGGATGCTCCCATCCACCAGCCTGTGCCAAGAAGGGGCTCAGTCCTTTCTCCCCACTTCCCTCTGGGGGTCTCAGGCCAGAGCCAGAGCCTATTCTCTAGAGATGTCTCCTTTGTGCCTGTGACCTCAGTTACCAACCCCGCTAACTTTTTGTTACTGTTGTTTTGTTGAGACAGTGTCTCATCTTGCCCAAGCTGGTATGAGCTCTCACTATGTAGCAGAAGATGGCCTTGAACTCTTCCTGCATCTACTTCCTGGGAGCTGAGATATAGCTATGTGACCACCTTGCCCCATACTTTTCTTTTTTTGAGATAGGGTCTAACTTTGTGGCTCAGGCTGGCCTCAAATTCATGGTAAGTCTCCTGCTTCAGACTTCCAAGTTCTAGAATTGCAGTGTGAGTCACCACATCCATCCCAACAGTTTTCTAATCATTGGTGAGCTCCAGGCTTGTGCACCTGGCTGCCTCTCATAGTCCCTAGATGTCCTCTAAGATGTCACCTCACCCACCTCCTTCCTCAGCACTGCCCTCCTGCCCTGTCCCTACCCCGCCCATCCTTGCTCACAGCCTGAAACAGGCACAATCCCCTTTGCCTGGTCCCCTCCTCACCCAAGTCACATGTGTGTTCTAAGACCATGTGTGGTTCTATGTCCCCAGGCTTCTCAGGTTCTAAGGCAAGGTCACTTTCCCTTTGCTGTCTCCCACTGAGACAGACCTCTCTCTGCCCCAGGCCAGCTGCCACCTGAACTGGCTGGCCCATTTGGGGTTCACTTCTGTCTTGGGTGACTCAGCTGTGTACAGAGTGAGCACAGGGTACACTGGGGCTTCTGCTCAGTGGTAGAGCACTTGCCTTACATAGTACAGATTCAAGTTCCATCCTCAGAACGAGGGAATCTCACCATGGTGAGCTTGCTAAGCTGCCAAGCTTGCTGTTCTGCCTGCCCCACACCCTCTTTTTTGAGACAGGGTCTCTGTGCAGCTCAGACTTATTTAAGTACTAAGTGTTTCTTTTTCTTTTTTTGTTTTTTTGAGACAGAGTTTCTCTGTGTGTAGTAGCCCTGGCTGACCTGGAACTTGCTCTGTAGACCAGGCTGGCCTCGAACTCTGAGATCTTCCTGCCTCTACCTCCTGAGTGCTGGGATTAAAAGCATGCACCCCACCACTGCTGGGCTATTTTTTTTTTTTTTTTGAGAAAGTATCTATGTTGCCCTGGCTGTCCTGGAACTTGCTATGTAGACCAGGCTGGCCTCCAACCCAGAGATCCTCCTGCCTCTGTCTCCTAAGGGCTGGGATTAAAGGGCATACACCACCACTGCCCAGCAGCTTTTCTTAAAGACACTTCATGTCTTCTACAATATGCACAATTGTAAATAAGGGAATCATGACAGGATTTCTCCAGGGCAGCTTGAGTTTGCCCATCCCTTGAGGGCAAGGGTGTGTCCTTTTGGTTAGGGCTGCACCCTTAGCATTCAGCAGGCTCTCTGTTAAGCTCAAGGAGTAGATGGCACAGCAAGAGGGCTGAGGGTCAGTGGGATCCCAAATCCTCTTGGGGGCCTCTGGACTTCTGGGGCTTGGAGCCCCCTCTGCTCACCTGTCTCCTATCGGGGCCCTCAGCGGGAAACTCGGCCCCCTCCCACTGCCACACTCCACACAGAGGACTGGAAAGGCCAGCACCTGATGCATCCTGCTCCTGGAAACAGACGCTGCATCTGAACCTGGGAGGGCCAGAGCAGGGTGGGGCCCCAGGCGGGACTGAGGTGGAGGGAGGCTCAGGGGTGGGGCTGGGACAAGTTGGTAGGTGGGAAGTGTGGGACTGGGCCAAGCTGGTAGGTGGGAGGTGTGGGACTGGGTCAAGCTGGTAGGTGGGAGGTGTGGGACTGGGTCAAGCTGGTAGGTGGGAGGTGTGGTACAAGTGCGGAGGAAATAGGTAATGGGACCCTAGATTGGTAGATGTTAAGGAACATGGCCACAGGGGAGTTTTCAGGGCTGGTGCTGAGGCAGAGCAAGCTGGAGAAGGGCATGTGACTGGGAGGTGCTGCTCTGGCAGCAGTGTGAGCTGGAGTCACCAAGTACCAAGTACCCAGACCTCTGGGACTGTGGGCCAAAGAAGTGAGAGTCTGCACAGGGACACGTGGAGTTTCTGCCTTGGTGTCCTCAGAACATTCCATGGAAGCAGAGCATACCTGCCGGATAGCCTGAATCTCCAAGTCCAGTGATGGGGGCAGTGCCATGATCCAGCCTGCTCTTCCTGCCTCAGCCCCTTCCAGTAACCTGGCCACACAGAGGGGAGGCCTATCTTTTGGACCACAGTCTGCAGACTTCACCCTGTGGCCCAGCCCCCTCCTGCCCCTTTCATGCCTGACCATCCACTTAATCCTCCCTCCCCTGGGACACATCCCTGTCCCCCTTCTGACTATCCACTCACTGCTCTGGACCCTCCTGGCTCAGACTCAACTGCTCCTCCAGGTTCGAGATTTCTTGCCTTAGTTCCTGCAAGGAAGGCAGAGCGTGGGCCCTGGTAGAGAGCCACATCCTTGGTCTTTTCTTCCCTGGCACATACTGCCAAGGGCCCAGGATGAAGAAGCAGTGGCAGAAACTCACAAAGACTAAGAGAGCACAGGAGCCCAGAGCATAAGGCACAACCAGGAACATCACAAAGGCAGAGGAGACTCTTCTAAGGTGGGCAGACTCACAGAAAACAGAGGATGGAGCCACCAGACAGACTCGCCCAGGGAGGGGACAGGAGCTCCCAGAGTGTTGTGGGATGCAGAGTGAGGAAGGAGGGGGCAGAGAGTGAAAAGGTCTATCAGGGAAGGAAGCAGCGGATGCTGAGACCCATAAAGATGGGCACTTGTTACCTGGGTGGTGGTTCTGTACTCTTCCAGAGTGTGGGCCAGGCTCTCTGCATGGCGGGTATGCTGGGGAACACAGAGCCAGGGGTCGGTCAGCACCCTAAGACTCAGACCCTGCAGGCCACACTGTGACCTGAGGCCGCCTGTCTGGGTTGCCTGCCCAGGGCTCAGAGCTGGGTGGGCTCCTGCCACACAAGGCAGGGGCTAGGAAGGCATGCTAAGGGCATGTCTGTCCCCTCCCGGCCCTCACCTCTGAGAGGACTGCTTCACGCTGGCAAATGAGTTGTTCGCACTCACAGAGCTGCCGCTGCCAAGGAAGGAGCCGATACATCTCTTCACCCAGCCTCCCAGCAACCCCCCACATCTCCCCTCAGCCTCCTACTGCCCCCACCAGGCCCCGGCCAGTCTCCCCTCAGCCTCCAGTGACACCCATGGGTGTCAGCTGCTCTGAAGGGGACTCCAGCTGAGTTGCCCAGCAGCCCGAAGCATGTGGATTCTGATGCAGGAGCCTGTTCTCAGCAGCTGCAGTGCTGACTTGGATGCGGGGAGGTGAGCAGTCCTCAAGCCTAGACAAATGCTGCACCTTCAAAGCCTCTTTCTCTGTGGCCAGCTCCTCACTCCGCCTCTTCACTCCATCTCGCTCTGCTAGCAGCTTCCCATTCTGGAGGGAGGAACAGCCTTGCTCACCAGTCAACAGTACTGATGCTAACAGCTGCCATTCACTGCCATACGTTCACCTCAGTCAGCCCTTATTCTCCCACCACCCTGTTGGGACCTCAGCTGGAATTTCTCGTAAGTGGTTTTCCCACTGCTAAGGTGATAACAGGATTTCATGGGGTCCCTGTGAGTTAAATAAGTGAATAACAACTTCCAAGCACTTTGCATGTGAGACTGCGTTTCTTTTCCCATTTTTTAAAGACAAAGGCAACTCAGGCAAAGAGGGATTGAACAATTTGTTCCAGATCACACGGCTCTGATGTTAACACAGGCCAGGGAATGTTCATGAATGCAGACACTTAGAGCAGTCAGCAGGGCCTGGCATGCACCAGATAGAAATGTTAGAGATGAACGGTTATAGAAACTCATGTTTCCTAACATACAAAACTAAAAGTATAATGAGCCCAGAACACACACACACACACACACAGAGAGGCACGCACAATATCAATATATAGCTTGGGCTGGCTTTGAACTTGTGATCCTCCTGCTTCACCTAATCATGCCCAGCTGCAATAATTATATTTTGGTTTCTTCTTTTCTCCATATCTTTTGCTTTCCTGTCTAACTCAGTCATTTTAAAGCAGTTCTCTCATTTTCCCTGGAACAACCCTAGTGTTTACCTACTCACGACAACTTACTTCCTTTAGCAAAACCATAATCTGTGTGATGCCCAGTCCCACCTCTAATACTCAACCTCTTCTAGGGGGCCAGATGAAGCCCTGGGTGACAAAAGACATGTGAGAAGTGGTGGCACTCTAGCCACAAGGTGCACAGGGGCCAGTAGCAGAGACAAGGGAGAAGCAGATAACGCTTAGCCCAAGGCTCACTGAGGAGGCCCAAGCTGGATGGCGGGGCAGCTGCAGGGCTTGATGCAGAGGTGGTGCCTGGGCTGAACCTTCCAAGGGGAGGCAGTGAGGTCGGGAAAAGTCATCCACAGCAGCTGCCCAGTGTGACCTAAGAATAAAATGGCCCAAAGCTGGGTGTGAGGAAAGACATCTATCATCTCAGCACCAGGGAAGCTGAGATAGGAGGATTGCTTTAAGTACCAGGCCAGCCTGGGCTACATAACAAGTGTCTCAAAAATTAAAAACAAAAGAATATGACAATTCAGCTGGGCGGCAGTGGCACATGCCTTTAATCCTAGCACAGGCGGATCTCTGTGCGTTTGGGGGCAGACTGATCTACAGAGTGAGTTCCAGGACAACCAGGACTGTTATATGGAGAAACTTTGTCTTGAAAATTTAAAAATAAATAAATAAATAAATAAATAAATTCGAAGTCCAATGTTCCAGGCACCTGGAGTCTAGCAAACCTCATCCTTCTCCAGTGCCCCAGGAGACAGAGGCCAGCTCCTCTGGTCTCCGGCCTTGTTCCTGCTCAGGTCATCAGTGCCTCTCTCACCTCGGCAGCCTGGGCTGCTGCTGGGTGAAGGGCAGAGGAAGGGCAGCTGGGAGTGCTGTGTCAACACCTGTCCACCTGGTGGGACCCAAAAGCACCCTGCAGCCTCTTGCAGAAGCACCAGCTGTGGGGTTTTGGGATTCAGCCAGCAGCCAGACCTTTGGAGGCTGAGTGTCCTGTTACTCTATCAGGCCCTGCTGTAACCTGAGATCTCAATTTCTAGATCTCAGTGGGTAGCTGCAGAAGGCCAGCAAGCAGCTGAAAATAGCTCCAGCTATGGAGCCTAAAGTTCCTCTGCAGGGCACAGGGCCTGGGGCAGGAGGCAGGGGTGTGGTGGTCTGTTCCTGGGGCTGACTCCTGCAGGCTGCATCCCCCCTGGGGGCAGTGACAAGGAAACCTGACTGCTGGAGGAGCAGCTACCCCAACCCCTCCTGGCTGGCTGGCTGTGCTCCAGGCTGAAGGTGAGACATCCTCCCAGGCTCCCTCGCAGTGGTGAAGGGATCCTCCCCAGTCAATGATGTGGTGGAGATGGCTGTTGAAATGACGCAGAGAGAGGCAGGAGTATGTGTATGGGGGGCGGGGTAGTGCCTCCCCACCTGCCTTGAGCCATCTGTGACTATGAGGCCACAAGCAGAAGAAGCTGCCAAGAGACTGGGTATGGAGGAGCTTGCCTGCAGGCCCGACCTCACCCGGCTAAGGCAGAAGAACTAAGAGTTCAAAGCCAGCCTATATACTACTCAGTAAGACCTGTTACAAAAAAACCCAGGGCAGCCGGTGACACACGCCTTTAATCTCAGCACTCGGGAGGCAGGAGCGGGCAGATCTCGGTGAGTTCGAGGCCAGTCTGGTCTACAGAGCAAGTTTCAGGACAGCCAGGGCTACACAGAGAAACCCTGTCTCGAAAAAAACAACAAAACAAACAAACAAACAAACAAACAAACCCCAGGGCTGGGGATGTGGCTCAGTGTTGCTTGCCTAACACATGCAAGACTCTGGGTTCCAGGGCTGGAGAGATGGCTCAGAGGTTAAGAGCACTGACTGTCCTTCCGGAGGTCCTGAGTTCAATTCCCAGCAACCACATGGTGGCTCACAACCATCTGTAATGAGATCCAGTGCCCTCTTCTGGCATGCAGGCATACACGCAGGAAGAATACTGTATGTATAATAAATAAATAAATCTTTAAAAAAAAAAAAAGACTCTGGGTTCCATTCTCAGCATACTCTCACTTAAGGAGAAAAGAAAAAAAAAGCCAGGGCTGGAGAGACGGCTCAGCAGCTAAGAGCACTGGCTGCTCTTCCAGAGGTTCTGAGTTCAATTCCCAGCACCCACATGGTGGCTCACAGCCATCTATAATGGGATCTAATGCTCTCTTCTGGCCTGCAGGCATACATGCAGAGTACTCATACATATAAATCAATCAATCAATCAATCAATAGAATTAAAAGAAAAGAGCCACCAGATAATCCAGAGACCAGAAACTGCTCTGGGCAGAAACGGCCCATGTGCCCCTGGAGCGGGCATGTTGCAGTCCACTGGTACTGCAGAATCAGGGAGCAGGAGAACCATCCTAGCTGGGTGCCTGGGAGCTGTGACAAAGGCCCCGGGGAGAGGTCTCCTTCATTTTCTGTCCCCCTTTGACGACAGGGTCTCTCTCTGGAACTCACTATTTAGACCAGGCTAGCCTTGAACTCACAGAGATCTGCCCACCTCTGCGTCTGCCTCCCAAGTGCTGGGATTAGATCTCCTTCATTCTTTTTATTTTTTATTTTATTTATTTATTTATTTAGGTTTTTCTAGACAGGGTTTCTCTGTGTAGTTTTGGAGCCTGTCCTGGACCTTGTTCTGTAGACCAGGCTGGCCTCGAACTCACAGAGATCTGCCTGGCTCTGCTGGGATTAAAGGCGTGCGCCACCACTGCCCGGCTGATCTCCTTCATTCTTTATTTTTATTTTTTTTTTTTTTGGTTTTTTTTTTTTCGAGACAGGGTTTCTCTGTGTAGCTTTGCGCCTTTCCTGGAACTCGCTTTGGAGACCAGGCTGGCCTCGAACTCACAGAGATCCGCCTGCCTCTGCCTCCCGAGTGCTGGGATTAAAGGCGTGCGCCACCACCGCCCGGCTCATTCTTTAAAAAAAAAAAAAAAAAAAAGAAAAGAAAGAAAGAAAGAAAATGTCTGGGGGCTGGAGAGATGGCTCAGTGGTTAAGAGCACTAGCTCTTCTTCCAGAGGACCCAGGTTCAATTCCCAGTAATCACATGGTGGCTCACAACCATCGTAACTCCAGTTCCAGAATTTCCCATGCCCTCTTCTGGTCTCCACTGGAACTAAGCACTCACGTGGTGCACAGGCATACATAAAGGCAAAACACTCAGACATACAATACATTCTTTAAAAATATTCTACAAGGTATTTCCCTGACTGAATGCAGACTTCAGTGGGACCCCCATTACCCCAGAAAGGGAAACGGTTCACAGAGGAGCCAGAGAACGCTGAAGAAGAGAAACTTAGGATCTCAGCAAAAGGCCCAGTGCAGACACAGAGTCAGGACAGGAGCTGGGGACCCACAGGGAGAGAACTTCAGCTGGGGCTGGGAAGCCAGAGAAGGGCTCAGAGCTCTGTGCCCTGGCTGGCATGGAGGGGAACCTCGGAACCATGGGACACCTGATTCTGAATGAGCTTCCCTCCCAGCTCACTCAGGACTGCTGCAGGGCAGCAGAGGTAGACCACACAGGTGCAGCTGGGTGCCTTCACAGGAAAGCAGCCAGATCCCCTGGGTGACCCCGGGAGGCTGAGCTAAAGCCATAGCCCAGGAGAGGAGACAGGCATCCAGGCACCAGCAGGTAGAGCAAGCCCAGATTTGAAGGCAAGTAGAGGGAACAAAGGCTGTCAATCTGTAAGGACAGCAGAGGACCAATGCTGCCTGGGATGTGAACCCATATGGATCTGTAACTGATCTGCCACCTTGGGGGAGGAGGGGTGGTGTGGATATCATTAACACTTGATGGATTTCAACGTGGACAACAACTCGGAGTGAACAGGGACTTAAACAGGTCTGGAGTGTAGGGCTAGCCTCAGGTAAACACCGTCTCTTCACTATTATCACAACCCAACTGTGCAGACTCCTGCTGGCTCCTGAAGAACACCCAGGCCTGATGGCCGCCTGCCCAGCATGCCCAAGGCCCAGAGCTCCATCTCCAGCGCCACCAAAATGAAAAACAGAAACCAAAGCTCAGGAGGGAAGGGAAGAGCTACAGGCCTGAAGTCTGTGACTCCTGGAGGTGGCTTTTATAAGCTTTTGCAGTTTCATTTGCATTGCCAGGGATCAAAGCCACACACAACACACCGATATCAAGAGTGGTGAGTGGCACTTTGTTCAGACTCCCGAGTACTGGGATGACAGGCACGGAGCACTATACCAGATGCTGGATCTTACTGTGCACACCCTATCTAGCCTCCCTTGAGTTAGGAACTTTCTAAACATCTGGTTTAAACCTCACACTACCCTGTGAGGTGCAGCCACTGGCTGGCTCTCCTGATGGTGGGGTACCACAATGCACACAAGGGAAGAACTGGCCAGGGCCTCAACATGAACCCAGGGGCTACAGCCTGTGGGATGCTGGGCCCCCTTGGCGGGCAAGACGGGGCAGGAACTCTTAAAGTTGGGTGGGCCTCAGCTTACCTCCTCCTGTAACGTCTCCACCTCAGCCACCAGGTGCTGCTGCTCCTTCTCCTGGCCCAGCCGAGAGAGGATAGAATCAGTTCCAGTCCCTGCCCCATCCCCCTCCCTGACCCAGGAATGCAGTCAGGGCCTCTATCACTGGAGAGCTGGGCTGAGGAGGGCTTATGAGGGGTGAGGGAGTGTGGGGTGAACAGGACCTGGAAGTCAGGTAACCTCTGCCCTTTTGCTGCAGCCATATTTGCCCTGCCGGCACTCACTGTGTGCCGTGCCTGGGCCATTAGGCAGCGATTCTGCTCTTCCAGGCTCTTGGCCAGAGTCTTCAGGTCCTCCAGCTCCTCATCTAAAGCCTTGGCCGCCTGCAGGGCCTGCTGGGTGCTGATGGGTGGCACAGATATGAGAGGAGGCAGGCGGAGAAGTAGAGCAAAACACCCTAGACTATGAGGGGAGACTATGACCATACATAAGCTAGGCCAAGGGGCACAAGGATCAGAGAGAAAGGGACAGGGGCATGCAGTGTGGGAGGGAGACAGCGTTCACTTTTCACCCGAGGAAGGAAGCACGGAGCCACACAGCAAAGACAGAAAGAGGGTAGAGGGAGAGAACGAGAGCAAAAACTGGAAGGAGTCAGTCAGGCTGAACCCGAAGGCCAGAAGACAAGACCCAGATAGGAGGAAGTGGAAGGCAGGCCTGGGCAGTAGGGTGCCTGCCTGTACCTGAGGCCTGGGCAGTAGGGTGCGCGCCTGTACCTGCGGCCTGGGCAGTGGAGTGCCCGCCTGTACCAGCGGCCTGGGCAGTGGAGTGCCCGCCTGTACCAGTGGCCCAGGCTCTCTGGCAGAAGGGAAGACGCAGGCACTCACCTTCGCAACTGCTTGCGCAGGGCTGCAATCTCGGCCCCCAGGCGTGCTGAACCCTCCTCGGCAGTCTCCACGCTGTGCTGCAGCTTGGCGTTCTCGCCAGCAAGGCGCCGGTTGCTGAGCTCCAGGTCCTCTAGGCTGCTCAGCAGCTCAGCTGTGGCAGGCCTGAGGGCAGCACGGGCCTGGTCACCCACCCTGCCCCTGCTCCCACCTCCCCCAGCTTCCTAGGTAGAGCAGGTGCCGGCAGCTGGGGAAAGGGTTCCTCTAAGACAAATCAGAATCAAACTCCAAGGCTCTCCTGAGCCAAAGAACATCCATCTCCCCACTCCCAGGCCCCAGATAGGCTGGAGAAAATAGAGTGGGATGGCGTGGGGAAGACAGGCACCCCTCAGGCCTGGGGTCTTCTCCTCCAAAGCTCTCTAAGTTGGCTGGCTCCTCGGCTTCTGGGCATTCTGGAAAGGGACAGACAAAAGAAGGTCGGACTCTTTGGTGACTTTAAAAGTTGGGGTGTCCAAGGACCCTGGGACTGTTCCAGGACTCTGGCCTCCCAGTTTTTCCATGTGTAGCTTTGGGGTTCCCTGGGCTGAATTACTCTTATTACATACATAGGCTGCTTGCTCATGCTTATCTGGAGCTCAGCCAGGTCTTCAGAACAAGTCACCAGGGGTTCCCCCACTTCCCCAAGCCCCCTCCTGTTCCCAGCTTTCCCCGAGTCTTAAGGCCCTCATCACCACCAGTCTGTCATTGCTGGAGTTCAGCCAGTTAGACTGTTTCCACCGCATCCACCATCACACTACCTTCCTCTCTCCCTGGGCACTCCCCAGCCTCTGCCTCCTTTCTCTGTCTTCCCCTATGTGACCTGGCCACCCTCTGCTGCTCACAGTCCTCCCTGGCCCCCAAGATTGAAGAGGCCTCAAGGTTCAAGGGAATGCCAAGAGCTGGGTGAGGTGGTGCACACCTTTAATCCCAGCAGCTGGGAAACAGAGTCAGGGTGATCTCTGTGAGTTTAAGGCCCGCCTGGTCTGTACAGTGAGTTCCAGGACAGCCAGGACTACACAGAGAAACCCTGTCTCAAAAAAAAAAGAAAGAAAAGAAGAGAAAAAAAAAAAAGAAAGCAAACAGCAACAACAAACCCAACCTGAAACCAAAACAAACATAAAAAAGAGAATGCCGAGAGAGCTTCAGTGTGGGTTCTGCACGGTCACTTTTTAGTGGTACATCTCTGAGGTGTGAGGTCCTGGGCACCCAGCACCCTAGCATAGGGCTGGGATAGAGCCAGGCAGATGCCTGTTCTCAAGGCACAGCAAGCAGGTGTAAGAGGTGTGTATGGGGGCAGGGCCAGGAGGAGCCTGGCAGGCCAAGACTGCCCTGTGCCATGGGAAGATTTCAACAGTGTGGGAGAGCCAGGAAGCGGCAGTCTCTCTCCTCAGCCTCTACACTAGGGCTGGAGCTGGGAGGAGGGATGGAAACCTGACCCCAGAGTCCAGGATGAGGGGCTGTCCCAGAAGGCCACCACAGCTGCAGGCTGCGCAAAGGCCCAGGTGTCTCTTTAGCCCTTGCTGTGTGGAGCGGGTAGATGAGAGGTCCCTGCTCACCCCCGCTGACCCCTGCCACCCCGTCTGCTTCTATAAATAGGCTCACCAGATGGCAGGTGTGGAGAAGCCAGGGCTCCCCCGAAGGCGGTCTCCTCTGCCTGCTCTAATCCCCTGTATCAAAGGCAAGAGGCTCAGGTCCCCTGCAGCCAGGGCCTGTGCCTGCAGGGGTCTGGGTGGTGGAGGGGAGGGCAGTCGGGGGAGTGTGGCTCTATGGGCGCAGTAAGGCCAGCTGGTAGGGCCTGGGCTGTGAAGAGCAGCCCTTCCCATCGCCAGCCCCTCTAGTTCGGCCTCTCGGGTCCCTGCCCCATCATCCGAGGCATTTGGTCCTCAGACTTTACCCCTCCATATCTTTTCACGCGTCTTTCCTTAGCCTCAAGCCAACCACATGGAGTTCCTGGGCCTAACTGGTACTGGCTACAGAGCAAACTTGAAAGACTTCCCAGGTGGGAGGCTGCTGGTGTAGGGACTCACCCATGCAATTGACAGGCAGCAATCCAGTCCCTCATGACCACCAGAAAGGTGCCCAGCTCCACAGTGGCTTCAGCACCCTCCCCGTAAGGGTCCAAGCTTCGGGCCAGTGTTTGGAGGCGCACATCCTGCGGACCCTGTCCTGTCACAGCCTCCAGGTAGGCCAGGAGGTGGGCAACAGCCACAGTGCCTGGGACAGAGCATGGTGGCGAAGACTGGACTGGACACTGGCTTGGGAACAGTGCCTGTCATCCATGGGCTGGTGACATGCCTGCCCCACAGCATGCAGAGGGACCTGGGCAAGTTCCTCCCTGGAGTCAAATTTTCTGTCCACCTCAGAGTGAACCAAAGAGGACGAGCCAGGGCTGTACCCACTGCTGTACCAGGCCAGAGACTAACTCCCTCCAGGGCCTTACGCGCTTCCTACCCCACCCCCATCCCCATGTCATGTTCCTGTCCCTGTGGGACCCCTGAGGAGGGCCCTAGCCCAGCCCGCACCTGTCTTGTGAGGGTCACAGGCTTCAAATGTAGAGTTAAGAATTTGCTCCTCTAGGCTGAGCAGTGGTCCTGAATTCAGTTCCTCAGGCTGCTCCCAGAGGTACACTGTAGAGAAAAGACGACCCGCCCTGTGTGAGGGGCACCAGGACCTTGCTGCCTCATATCCAGTCTCTGCTGAGTTGGGGGCTAATTTATTTAGAGCGATCTGTTGTTAGGCTAGTGAAGGACAGCAGGAGGCTTCCAGTCAGGAGGCAACATGAGGGTTTTTGAGTCACTGCTCCCAAGTGGGGCCCATCTCTCAGGCCAGGGAGTGCCCCCTGCTGTCTGTGGAGTCCTTAATGAGCTCTGAGATGACCCTCACCTCCTCCTTTCTCCAACCTCCCAGACTACAGATCAGAGGGCACCAGGCTTGAGAAAAGCAAAGAAGAGGATTCTGGAAAAAGCCAGGATGAAGGTGGCCCAGGAGCAAGAACAATCCGATAAGGCGTGGGCAGCCTACATCGATCCCGCCTGCTGCAGCCTTCCTCCAGTTACCCCAGGGACCAGGTCTCATCTCTCTATCCCCAGCATGGCGTCATCAGAGCTGGAGGAGCACAGGCCAGCATCAAGAGGAAGAGGAGGGAGGGGACTGTCTAAGCAGGGGCAGCAGGGGACTGGTTAGGAGCTGAGCCTCCTGTCAGACTCCCCTGAGTCAGCAGCACCACAGCACCACAGCAGACCTTCTTTGGGAGGTCTGTTTCCATGCCAGTAAAATCCCCCCTCAAGAGGATTGAGAGGGCTGCTCTGCCCTCATGTGTGAAGATGGGTGTGCATGCATGCGTATGGGAGTGTGAGTGTGTGTGCATGTGTGATATGTTCAGTGTGTGTGTGTACTGTGTAGTGCAATACGTAGTGTGGTGCGATATGTGTATGTGTGTGTGTCTATGCATATATGTATATGTGGTGTGTGTTTATGTGTGCGCGTGCGTGTGCATGTGCGTGTGTGTGTGTGTGCGTGTGCGTGTGTGTGTGTGTGTGCGTGTGCGTGTGTTTGTGTGTGTGCGTGTGCGTGTGCGTGTGTGTGTGTGTGTGTGTGTGTGTGTGTGTGTGTGTTGGTAGGGCAGCTCTCACTTGGCTCAGATCCACTGTGTATTGTGCGTATGTGCCTGTCTTCTGGGATCTTTTGGTCTTCAGCTATATTCACATTGCCTGAATATAGCAGGCACTCAATAATCTCCATGCCATAGAGCCTCTCCAAGCTAGAGGTGGCTTTCACACCTCTCATTGGCCTGGCTTGCTGAGATGAATGCCCACTGCACATGGCTGCAGGGTTAGAGTCTGAGCTGGGGATGAAGTGGGCAACCTGCCCCACACTACCAGCAAGCCAGGACTCAACCTCTGAGCCTCAGCAGTGTCCTAAGGAAAGCTACCTCCCTCCTAGAAAAGAATGGGATAAAATGTGGGTGCTTGGCACATAAGTACAGGCACTCATGGAGCATCAGACCAGGGCAGCTGCTGTTCCGAAAGGTGAGTCTGCGGCAGAAGCAGCAGAAGTGGCCACAGCTGCCTTCTAGCACAGGAGTCCCCTTTCTCACACTTCCCTGACTTAGTTCACCAGAGACCTGGACCGTTCTTGCTCCCATGTGAGGGCCCTAGGGGCCCAGGTGAGTTAGGAGAGGTGGACTTCGGCTGCTCTACTGCTCTTTATCCTCCTGTGTTACAAAGGAGGACTCTGTGGCCCAGTAAGGCCACTGCTACATAGTCCCTTCCCTTCACTTCCCAGTTGTCCTGAAATTCACTGTGTAAATCAGGCTGGCCTCAAACTCACAGAGATCCACCTGCCTCTGCTAGTTAGTATTAAAGATATGCGCCACCACTGCCCAGCTCTACTTTTCTTTCGGGATCTTTCTTCCACGTCTTCCCCAACCTCTCTCACATGTCTAGCCTCTGTCCTGTGTCCCTCGATACATACTCCCATCCTCCATCTTGTGCCTTCTCTCTCCTTTGCTACCCCTGTCTTTCAACCCCTGCTTTTCCTGTGGGTGAGTTCTCTTTCCTAGGGCAGTCTCAGGAGTTGACTCGGAGATGGTCATAGTTCCTGGTGGCCGCACGCCCTCTGCTGGTGCAGGCTAGGTTTAGATGGCAGTCATTCCCCCCAAGCCAGGCAGCCTTCTGGTCCTGGCACGCTGTGTCTGCCTGCCTGTAAAACCCTCCTATTTGTAGAGGTTACTACTGAAGTGCCCATCTCAGGCTGGGCCGAGCTGTGAACACCAGGAGCCTGGAAGGCAGGACACGCCTACAAATGACCCCACTGCCTGCTAGAGGCAAGAGCTTCTTGACTAGACCAGCTCTCCCTGCTAGCACATCCTCAGGAGATGGAGGGAGAGGTCAGAGGTGAGGTCAGGGCAGAGTGGAGGAGGGAGAGAGATGGACGCTTAGGGAACAGAGTTGCTGAGATAGGGCAGAGAAAGAGACAGGCAGAGAAGAAAACAGCGCTCAGAGGCAGAGATGGAGGAGGCTGGCCCACAGAAGGAAGCCGTTAGCCAGTATCTTCCTCCCTGAGCTGATGTGTGCTGGCTCCCACACCGACGTGTCTACATCTG
The DNA here is from genome assembly GCF_007827085.1 of Peromyscus californicus insignis. Lineage (NCBI taxonomy): Eukaryota > Metazoa > Chordata > Mammalia > Rodentia > Cricetidae > Peromyscus > Peromyscus californicus. The sequence continues at coordinate 175,656,727 of NW_026294562.1, read as the reverse complement.
CCCGCCCGCCAGGCACCGAGCTGCCACAGTGAAGCGGGCCTTGCTGAGGCAGAGGCTGACTGCACTTGAACAGGCCAAGATGTTTTGTTAGTCTGAAGCACCACACACTAGTTCTCAAAGATGTCTGAAAACACAGGAATAACTCAGCATGTTTTTATGCTGCTTAACGTAGAAAACAGTTGGTATGCGTAGAGTTAAATCAGTCAATAGCATTCGTATCATCTGCTTGATCTGGCCTTGAACTTTCTGTCTTCTTGCCTTAGCTCTGCAGTTCCAGGACTACAGGTATGAACCCCTTGCCAGCTTTTCTCTTTTAAAAAATTAAAAGTTACATACGTGAGCTGGGCAGGTGGAGCACACATGTAATCTCAACACGTGAGAAGCAGAGGTAGGAGGAATGAAAGTCCAAAAAACAAAAGCAAAGCCCAGAGATGGGGACACAGCTCAGTGGGGATTGATTGCCTAGCACACACAAAGCCCTGGATTCCGTCTCCTGCACTGTAACACACACCCACACACACACACACACACACACACACACCGGGGAGCAGCAGCAAGAGTGGAATAAGGTCTGTGGAGCCATGCTGAGTCTTGCACTAAGCAGGTGACAGACAGACAGACAGACAGACGCCAGTGTTGGGAGGAGAAGTGCATGAGGAAGGGAGAGAGGGCCAGGGCACCTGTTTTACCCAGAGTCAGAGCTATCACTGGCCCACGAGCTGAACACAGGCAGTCAGTGGGAAGAGGTGTGGAGGTGTGGATGTTACCGTGTGCAGTCTCCAACAGCTGCCCGCCAGAGAGGAGGACATGGGAACAGACACGTGGCAAGCCCACAGTCGACACTCAGCCCACCACCATTTGCTTCTGCCCACCCTGCCTGGCCACCTCTCCTGCTCCCAGCCTGACCCGCAGCTCCCTCCTCCTCCTCTTCCAGGCAGACACCTACTTTGTGCAGCACAGCCACTAGCTGGGTCCGCTGGCAGCTCCATGGACCACTGCTGCTTCGCTGCTGCTGCTGGTGAAGCTCTCACCTTCCCTCCACTGCTAGGGGGGCTGGGGAAGGGACAGTCTGTCCAGATAGCTCCTAGAAGGACAAACAGAGTGATGGCTTCCTCAGACTAGCCACATTCCCACTGCTCCATCTCTGCCCCAGGCCCTCGGGGTTCGCAGAACCTGTTTGCCAGCCCCATCCCAACTCCAACCTGGTTTTATGGATTTGAGTATGGGATGGCAACCTGAAGACTGAGGAGCAGGCAGATCATCAAAGCGGGAGGCAAGAGGGTGGGGTCACCTGCCGCTCCAGGGCTTGTGGCCACCTCTCTTCCCCACAGCCTGCCAAGTCACCCTCTCTGAGATCCACCTCGGCCCTTCTGCCTTCCCCACAGCCTGCCTTAGGTTCTCTCGGTCCATGATCTGTTTGCCTCCACAGGAATGGGCATCACCGGGACTGCTTCCTTGTCTTTTTTTCCTCTTTAGGCTTATTTTTATTTTATGTCTGCACGTGTATTTACCACATGTGTGTCTGATACCTTTGGAGGCATCAGATCTCTTGGAACTGGAGTTACAAATGGTTGTGAGCTGCCATGTGGGTTCTGGGAAGGAAAGTGGGTCATTTGCAAGAGTAGTGTTTCAGGGTTTTTGATGTTTTGTTTGTTTGTTTTGTTTAAAACAAAACAAGGTCACTCATTACAGCCCTCATTGGCCTGGAATTTGCCATGAAGACAAGCCCAGCTTTGAACTCAGATCCACCTGAGTTCCAGAGTGCTGGGATTAGAGGCATGAGCCATCAAGGTGACAGAGAGCAAGTGCTCTTAACCACTGAACCATTTTTCCTCTCCATCAGTAATCTCCGCGTCCCTTACCCTCCATGGCCATGGGAACTCAGCATATCACCTCCTGGCCTGCTGCTCCCTGGGTTCTCACAGGCCCTTGTGGACCTGGGCCTCCCTCCTCTGCACCCTGATGGTGCTACCTCTATTACAGCCAGGTCAGTCAAAATAAGGGCCACTTTTGGCAGGTGATGGCGGCGCACGCCTTTAATCCCAGCACTTGGGAGGCAGAGACAGGTGGATCTCTATAAGTTCATGGCCAGCCTGGTCTACAGAGCAAGTCCAGGACAGCCAGGGCTGCACAGAGAGACCCTGTCTTGAAAACAAACAAACAAAAGAAAACAAAAATAAGGGTACTTTCAAGAGAAAAGGAGGCATCATGAGTAACTGCCCCAGGTGCTAGGCAACAGTGCCTCTGAGGCCGAGAAGGCCCCTGGGGCAAGGGTCAGAGAGGGTTCGGGTTCCCACCTGCTTGCCTCCCTTTTTCTCATGAAATGCAGCCAACACTGCCTTGCCTGTATTCCACTAGCTGCACGTTTCTGGAGACATTATTATTTGGCTTTTGGAGACAGGGTCTTATTACGTAGCTTCAGAGGGCCTTCTGAATCTGTGGAGGCCAGGCTGGTCTTCAGCTTGTAGAGATCCTCCTGCTGTCCAGCCTAGAGGCTTTCAGAAGGCACTGGGGAAGGGACATGTTTCCAGAGACTTCCAGGAACACAGCAGGAAGAAAAGGGGCAAGGGGAAAGACTCTCTTGAACTCTGCCAGAGTTTGGGGGCAAACTTCTGAACTAGGGAGATCAAGTTTCTGGTGGGTGTCTGAGGGGCCTTGGACATGGGTGGGTCCTCGTATCCTAAGGGGAAGTCTTGAGGGGTCCCTGAACTAGAACTCAAGGGCCACATTTCTAGGGTGTCACTAGATTTCAAGGTCCCCAGCAGAACTTGCAGAGGCTCTAGTACAGATTTCTAGAGTGTGAGGCAGGACTTGAATACAGAATTTCCACCAGGATTCCATAGGAAAAGCCTCTGACACGTTTTGAGGAAGAAATCTGAAGGGATATCTAGAAGATTCTAGTTGATGTCGTGGTGGCCTACACTTGCGATACCAGCACTCAGGAGGTTGAGGCATCAGGATCCAACTTTGAGCACAGCCTGGACACCTTAATGAGGCTCTGTCTCAAAAACCAACACAGAGTCCCTGGAGAGGCAGCTTAGTGATTAAGAGGACTAACGGTTGCCCTTCCAGAAGACCTGGGTTCCATTCCCACCACCCACAAGACATCTCACAACCATCTGTAACTTCAGTTCCAGGGGATCCAACAACCTTTTCTGGTCTCCACAGGCATGCACCTGGTGCACGTACATACATGCAGATAAAACACTCATATACATAAAATAAAAATAAATACATCTTCTAAAAAACAAAACAAAACGAAAATAAAGCCTGGTAATGATGGCATACACCTTTAATCCCAGCACTCGGGAGGCTGAGGCAGGGAGATCTCTGAGAGTTGGAGGCCAGCCTGGGCTACAGAGCTAGTTCTAGGACAGCTACTCAGAGAAACTATGTCTCAAAACAAAAAACACACACCTACCCCTGCAAAAACAAAATGAAACATAAGTAACTGTTAAGTATCAAAGTTTCTGGAAGATTGTAGCTGGGCATGTTTGAGAGAGCTGTAATCTTAAAACTGAGGCAAGAGGGTCACAAGTTCATAACCATCCTGGGCAACACTTAGTCTATCTCAAACAAACAAAAAAAAATACACAAAACAAACAACAAAAAGCATCGGAGCCGGGCGGTGGTGGCGCACGCCTTTAATCCCAGCACTTGGGAGGCAGAGGAAGGCAGGTCTCCGAGTTCGAGGCCAGCCTGGTCTACAGAGTAAGTTCTAGGACTGCCAGGGCTACACAGAAAAATCCTGTCTTGAGGGGAGTGGGGGAGAGACACAACAAAAAAATAAACAACAACAACAAAAAAACAACCCACAAACAAAAAATTTCGGCCGGGTGGTGGCCCACGCCTTTATCCCAACACTTGGGAGGCAGAGACGGATCTCTGTGAGTTCGAGGCCAGCCTGGGCTACAGAGTGAGTTTCAGGGCAGGCTCTAAAGCTACAAAGGGAAACCCTGTCTCGAAAAACAAACAAACAAAAAATTAAAAATAAAAAATTCCCAGAGAGTATTCCATACATTTCGGAGAGGATTTGGTCAGGACTTGGAGCGTTTTTAAAGGCGTAGGCAGGTGATGTTACTGGGGAGTCTTGCAGGAATTTCGGGAGTGACTGCCGCGGCTCCTCGGGGGAAATGGCCACAGGCAGGGCGTACCTGGGGTCAGGCCTCTCGGGACACAGCTGGGGGCCGCCAACGACGAACGGCGGTTGCGAATGGCGCGGAAGAGGCGTGCTCACACGCGCCTTTCCCGCCAGAAATGCAAATGACCGCCTCCTTCAAGACCCGCCCCTCCCGGGCTCCTGTCTCCACGCAGGCGCACACCGGGCCGAAGGCGCCCGCGGAGCCCCTCACCAGGAAGCCCCTGCTCGCGCATGCGTAGAACTCCTTGGGCGCCTCGCCTAGGCCAGAGCGAGCGCATGCGCACTGGTGGAGCGAGCCTTGGTAAACCGCCGGGAACTTTCTTTGTGGTACAGGCTCTTTGCCTTCGGCCTGGTGAAATAGCAGGGTAGGGGTCGACTGAAGGACTCCCTGTTTACCCCTCACTGAGCCGAATCCTGTCTGTCTTCTCTTGGGTCCGGCGCCCGCTACCGTCACAATGGTGCCCAGCCTGGTCCAGCCTCACGTCTGCTCTGTGCCCTCCTGTGGCATTAATACGTCCCCGACCTGCATTCCCCCAAATTTGTTACTTATTTCCTTCCTTAGTTATTGAGACATTGCCTAGCTGTGTAGTCCAGGCTGGTATCGGACGTGGAGCACTCGCCCTGCCTCAGCCCCTCACGCTGGGTTGGTTGGTTTCACGGCAGTAAAGAAGGAGCGGGTGACAGGACTCATTCCCAGAGACATTTGGAACAGAAGGCTCCAACCTCTCCTCCGTTTGTTACTTCGGAAAACGTGATCCGCTGTTGCGCTTTCCTCTGGGTCTGCTTCATCTGTTTAGGGTCCATCAGGTGGTAGAGTCTGTTTGTGGGTGCCACTCCCAGGCTTCCTCCGGTATGCTCTCCCCAAAATGGGCACTAAGAGCATGACCAGGTGCTTAAAATTTTGTTATTTAGTCGGGTATGGTCAGCGCACAGGAGGCAGAGGCAGGAGGATGGAGGAAAGTGAGGCCAGCCTGGTCTACATAGTCCTAGGCTGGCCATATTATGTAATGAGGTGAGATGAATCAGTGAGTAAGACACTTGTCACCCATCCTGGTGACCTGGGATGGATCCCCACGACCCACATGGTGGAAAGAGGTCCCCTGAAGCCAATGCAGACTATGTTGTGTGTGTGCCCTCCTACCCCTTGTTTATGATAGGGGGCGGGACTTGTAGCTCAGCTGGTACAGTGAACTGGGCATGGTGGTGCACCAGCACTCAGGAAGTAGAGACAAAAATTCAAAGTCTTTCTCAGTTCAGCACATGAGACCTTGTGTATGTTGGTTAGGTTTTGGTTTCCTTGATACAATCTAGTCATCTGGGAAGAGGAACCTCAACTGAGAAAATATCTCATTAGATTGCCCTGTAGGCAAGCCTGTGGGGATGTTTTCTTGATTCATGAGTGATATGGGAGGACCCAGCCCACTGTGGGCAGAACCACCCCTGGGAAGGTGGTTCTGAGTTGTATGAAAAAAGCAAGCTGGGCCAGGCGATGGTGGCGCATGCCTTTAATCCCAGCGCTCAGGAGGCAGAGGCAGGCGGATCTCTGTGAGTTCAAGGCTATCCTGGTTTACAGAGTGAGTTCCAGGATAGTCAGGGCTGTTATACAGATTAACTGTTTCAAAAAATTAAAGGAAAAAGGAAGAAATAAAAAAAAAAAAAAGAAAGAAAACAACAAGCCGAGGGAAGCATGGCTTCTGCTTCAGCTCCTGCTTTGAGCTCGTGCACTGACTTCCCTCAGGAAAGGAATGTGATCTAAGAGTTGTGTGATGAAATAAACTCTCTACATCCCAACTGGTCTACAGAGCAAGATCTAGGACAGGCACCAAAACTACTCAGAGAAACCCTGTCTTGAAAAACCAAAAAAAGAAGAAAAAAAAAAAGCTTCCCTGGAGATCAGAGTGCAGAGCTAGCCACAAGTTCGCCATAGAGGCCAGGCAGTGGTGGCACTCACATTTAATCCCAGCACTTGGGGTCTCACGCCTTTAATCTCAGCACTAGGGTAGGGAGGTGGAGACAGGAAGCAAGATGGCTGGGCAGAGAGGAATATAAGGCAGGAGGAGACAGGAGCTCACCCCTTTCATACTGAGGAGTTGTCGAGGTTAGAGGTGGCTGTGGCTTGCTCCTTTGTCTCTCTGATATACCCTGATATCTGGCCCTGGGTTTTTATTATTAAGACCAATTAGGATTCATGCTACAATCTCCTTTTGGTATCTGTTCCCAGTCAAGCCACACAGCTACTCCCTCTAGCACATACATTCAGTCCACACACTTAGCTCTCAGTATGGCTGTTCCAGATCTTGCCTGCATCTCATTCAGAACACTGTCTGTCTTAGGTAGGGTTTCTATTGCTGTGATGAAACACCATGACCAAAAAGCAAGTTGGGGAGGAAAGGATTTATTTGGCTTACACTTCAGCGTTGCTGTTCATCACCAAGGAAGTCAGGACAGGAACTAAACAGGGCAGGATCCTGGAGGCAGAAGCTGATGCAGAGGCCATGGAGGGGAGCTGTTTACTGGCTTGCTTCCCATGGCTTGCTCAACTTGCTTTCTTATAGAACCCCGGACCAACAGCCCAGGGATAGCACCACCCATCATGGATTGGGCCTTCCCCATTGATCACTAATTGAGAAAATACCTTACAGCTGGATCTCAAGGAGGCATTTCCTCAACTGAGGCTCCTTCCTCTGATGACTCCAGCTTGTGTCAAGTTGACACGCAAAGCCAGGCAGTACACCATCTCTTAGTTGGGCAACTTGGTCTCCTATGGCACCACGATGTGCACCTGGTACTGAAGGAAGCCTTTGATCCAGCCTGTTTACCCTCCCAAGCCTCCAAGGTTTTTTTTGTTTTGTTTTGTTTTGCTTTTTTGTTTTTGTTTTTGTTTTTCCAGACAGGGTTTCTCTGTGTAGTTTTGGAGCCTGTCCTGGAACTCACTCTGTAGACCAGGCTGGCCTCGAACTCACAGAGATCCACCTGGCTCTGTGTCCCGAGTGCTGGCAGGCACCACCACTGCCCGGTGCCCCAAGTTTTAAAACACCCAACCTGCTGAGCCACACTAGCCACCAAAACATGTTTTTTAGATTTTACAAAATTACAAAATTTTACAAAATTTTTAGATCTTACAAAAGGAAAAACAAATATTGAAAGATTAATATTTGTTAATATAAAAATTTTTGTTAAAAATATTAATTTTGTTTAAAAATTTGTTACAATTTTTGTTGGTTTGTTTTTTGAGACAGGATTTCTTTGTGTATCCCTGACTGTCCTGGAATTCATTCTGAAGACCAGGCTGATCTTGAACTCACAAAGATCAGCCTAATTCTGCCTCCCAAGTACTGGGATTAAAGGGGTGTGCCACAGCCACCTGGCTTGGAAAGCTTTATTTGTTAGAGCACAAACAAAATATCACCACATTTTCCCCTTTTTGTCTAAAATAAAAAAGGTTTTTAACTAATATAAGAAAAACTATATACAATAAGTACAATAACTGTACACAATGTATGCAGGCAATAAATACATCAACATTGTCTAGTCCATTTACAATTGACAAATTCAGGGAAAATACTCTTTATCTACCCTATCTTGGTGAGTCCAAAAGGTTGTATCTATTTCACTTTCTATTCTAACTTGTGTTATCAAAATTACCTTTTAATGTCTCTCAACCTTATATACTTTACACCTCTTTAGTGAATTTCTTTTCTAAATCTGGTAACAAGGAAAACTATAACTATAAAGTCTTCAACTCCATCAGAGACCCAAGAAGGATATAATATTACCTGAGTGTGGTGATATATTGTGTACCCTAATAAACTTGCCTGAGGATCAGAGGACAGAGCCAGCCACTAGATTAGATTTAGAAGTCAGGTGGTGGTGGCATATGCCTTTAATTCCAGCACTTGGGAGGCAGAGCCAGGCAGATATCTGTGAGTTTGAGGCCAGCTTGGTCTACAGAGTGAGATCCAGGATTTGTCTTGAAAAAAAAAAAAACCAAAAAAAGAAAAAAATCCTAGCACTTGGGAGGCAGAGATCTGCCTGGATCTCTGTGAGTTCAAGGCCACCCTGGACTACATGAGATTGACTTAGTCTAGGAGAGACACAGAGCCAAGCAGTGGTGGCACACACTTTTAATCTCAGTACTTGAGATCTCATGCCTTTGCTTGGGAAGCACACAAGCCTTTAATCCTAGGAAGTAATATGGCAGGGCAGAGAAAGGTATATAAGGCGTGAGGAAACAGGAACTCACTCTCTTATAGGCTGAGGATTTCGTAGAGGTAAGAACTAGTGGCTGGCTGCTCTGCTTCTCTGATCTTTCAGCTTTCACCCTGATATCTGGCTCTGGTTTTGTTTTTTTTTTTTATTAAAAGACTATCTAAGATTCGAACAACACCTGAGTAAGCAGGAAGTGCAAGCAAGCAACTTCCAAAAAATGTGAGAAATGACAGAAACAGTTGGCTGTCTTGGACAGTCACCCAAGGTTCCTTTGCAATGTTGGGACATCTATATTTAGTCTACAGGCCTAGAATATCTGACAGACTCATCTGTGAAGCAGGATTGTTCTGAAGGGCTGTCCTACCTTGTCTTGGCAAAGTTTGGCAGTCCTTTCATTGTGTCCTGCTTGTCCCATTTGGACAGCATACTGTCAGCAGTCAAAGCAATGGCATTTTCTTGCCCAGTGGCTAACTTTTGCCACAAAGAAAATAAACTCCATATGGAGTTTCTTCAATGCCCATCATCTTCTCTGAAGTAAATTGGTGCTGCCAGGAGCAGACATGTCTCATTGTCATAAAAAAAGAACCTATGTTATCAAAGCATCTTAAATGCCATATTCTGTAGATCTCTGAAGTGTTTGATGACCACCTGTCTACTTAAAATATATCTGTTTGACCTTGAAAACATACCTGATTACAAGCTTAATTGTAATAGGTGACCAGCTGCTAACCTGCATTTCTTTATTATCCTAAATAGTTTGTAATAATAACTCCCAAGGACTAGCAATTTGCATTACATTGTTAAATGAGATGTGGAAGTACAGTACCTTGAACAAGATTAGAAATGTACATACATTATGTTCTAACAAAAATAATCTCAACTTTTTATCAATATACAAAGATACATATCAATGTAAAATATTTAAAACAAGTAGTTGCTTTTTAAAAGTAGATTCAAGCCGGGTGGCGGTGGCGCAAACCTTTAATCCCAACACTCAGAGGCAGAGCCAGGTGGATCTCTGTGAGTTCAAGGCTACAGAGTGAGTTCCAGGAAAGTCAAAAAGCTACACAGAGAAACCCTGTCTCGGAAAAAAAAATTAAAAAAAAAAAAATATATATATATATATATAAAGGTAGATTCAATAAGCCCTTTTAGCCTATCATTTCTATATTCCCTGTTTTTCTTTTTTTCTTTTCAAAACAAGAACCCTGCCAGGGCAGTGGTGGTGCATGCCTTTAATCCCAGCACTCAGGAGGCAGAGCCAGGTGGATCTCTGTGAGTTCGAGGCCAGCCTGGTCTACTGAGCAAGATCCAGGAAAGGCGCAAAGCTACACAGAGAAACCCTGTCTCGGACAAACAAACAAACAAACAAACACAAGAACCCTTAATCTAAACTTCTTTGTTCAGCTTTTTTCTTGACCATTACCAATAACAACTTGCAAACAACTGGCTAAAAAAATGACAATATGCATAAACCATTGAATGACCAGAAACCACCCACCCACCTCTTGGGAATGTGGGCATCGTGTTCTTAAATTTACTTCCTGCTGTCTGGGGCCAACATCATCTTTAGGGGATCCTGAAAAGAAACATTTGGGTTAATTGTCAAGTCCTAGGAGAGGTAACTATATCATTTGTTGTCCAGTTTCTTGTCTCAGATTCTGGCTAGAGTAGTCTGTGAGACTGGATCATCTCAGCTAGCCACCTTGAAATGGTACTGAGTAGTTTGTAGTCCAAAGCCGATCTTTGGGTGGTGTTTGTCAGCTTAGTGGTGTTATCATAATCCATGTGGAATCATCGTTGTGGGGCCCCATCATCCTTTTGGAGACTTCCAAACCCACTGTCAGGCATGGTCATTGTTCACTGCTGAACACTTAAACATTTCAAATGTCATATGCAGCAGACCTCAAAGAGGTTAAAGGATCAATATTTGTTATGTACATCCAGAGTACAAAAACTTAATTCCTAGTTACCTGATAGAGAATCAAACCTGAAATCATGTACAGGAAGCTAGATGAAACATTTTTCTAGAATTAGTTAGTACCCTATATGACCATTAATATCATGACAAAAGTTAAATTTTGAGATAATATTTATACATTAAGAAAAGTTTTGGGGTTGGGGATTTAGCTCAGTGGTAGAGCACTTGCCTAGCAAGCACAAGGCCCTGAGTTCGGTCCTCAGCTCTGGAAAAAAAAGAAAAGTTTTGGGTTTTTTTGTTTTTTTTTTGTTTTTTTTTGGTTTTTCCGAGACAGGGTTTCTCTGTGTAGCTTTGCGCCTTTCCTGGAACTCACTCTGTAGACCAGGCTGGCCTTGAACTCACAGAGATCCACCTGGCTCTGCATCCCGAGTGCTGGGATTAAAGGCGTACACCACCACCGCCCGGCTTTTAACATTTTTATTTATGTGCATTGGTGTTTCACCTGCATGTATGTCTGTGTGAAGGTGTCAGATCCCCTGGAATTGGAGCTACTGACAGTTGTGAGCTGCCATGTGGGTGCTGGGAATTGAACCCAGGTCCCCTGGAAGAACAGCCAGTGCTCTTAACTGCTGAGCCATCTCTCCAGCCCTAAAAGAAAAGTTTTTTAAAAAAGTCAAAATAAAACCAAAGGACTATGAGATTAGATTAGTGACAATAAAACAGTCCCTGAATTTTTGTTTGTCTTTTGTCCTGTGTCAGGTGGCATGATCTGAGAGTTTGGATTTTACTTTTAACAGGCATGCTTGGGTTTGGAGGAGAGAGCCACGCTCCAGCTCCAAAGCCAGCTTTAGTTTGTAATTGAACTGAGACTACAAAAAGATCGTTTGCATTATGTGTCTGTAGAGAACAACAGAAACAAACACTTGGGAGATTTGTGAAATTTTATCCTGTTGAAAATGTGATTTATCAATAGGCCAATTTACTCTTTTCCTTGGGATTTTTTTTTTTTTTTTTTTTTTTTTTTGTGGCTGAATCATCCTTTTTCTTCAGATGTCTCATTTATCCAGTGGTCTTCAGATTCCTTAGGTGGATATCTTTATTCTCCTGAAAGACAAAAATCAAAACCCTTCCCAAACCCTGACTTTAGGGAGGTTCCCTTTTGGCAAGTTATATCTGATCAGATGAAAAGCATTTGTTAGTTGTATAAGTTAATTTAAATTGGATGGTCATGCTGGTTGATGAACTATCACCTCTTCTAATTAATAGGTCTCTCTTGTTCAAATTGAATCTTTATTAATTTTGATGGTATCCATAGCTTTTCTTCTCCTGAAGAAACAAAAGCAAAACCCCTAAAAAACCTAACGTAACACATATCCTGGTTTCCATTTTTTAAACTATACATGCTGATTTAATTCTGTAGTTTTTTCTATTATCCAATGTCTCTTCGTAGCTGTTGTTCCTTTCTCATTAGCATTTAGAAAATTCAAAGTTAGTAAAACATTATGCAATCTATTTCTGGGGGTTTTGTTACCCCTTTCTGTTTATTTAGCATAACCTTTAGAGTTCAATTTGATCTTTCCATAACTGCTTGCCCTGTAGGACTTTGTGTACACCTATAAGATCCTTTATATTGTAATAAGCAAAAAACTGTTTCATTTTACTCAAAACTGTTGCACAAAGCCTAATTGGTCTTAATAAAAACCCAGAGCCAGATATTGGGGTAAGTGCTGAAAGACCAGAGAAGCAGAGCAGCCAGGCACTAGATAGTTCTCACTTCTAGGAATCTAGGACTCCTTATCCTGAGAGAGACTCGAGCTCCTCTCTCCTCCCGCCTTATATTCCTTTCTCTGCCCAGCCATATCACTTCCTGCCTCAACCTCCCTGGTGCTGGGATTAAAGGCATGTGCCACTACTGCCTGGCTGTTTCTCTTTTAAATCAATCTTGTGTAGCTCAGGGTGGCCTTGAATTCATAGAGATCCGTCTGCCTCTATGGCTAACTAGTGGCTGGCTTTGCCCTCTGATCTTCAGGCAAGCTTTATTTGTTAGAGCATACACAAAATATCAGGACAAGAAACATATGCTGGAACATTGTCAGTCTTAATTTGTACAGGTATACCCATGATGACCATAACTTCTAGCAAATGTGTGATTACAGGATCATCCTTTTCAGAACTCAAAGCAGTTACCCATTGAAATCCTGAATAGGTATCAATGGTGTGGTGTACATATTTTAATTTTCCAAATTCTACAAAAAGAAACATATCCATCTGCCAGATTTCATTCCTCTGAGTACTGTTTGGGTTACATCCTGCTGGTGGTAGAGTTTGATTGTAAAAAGTACAAGTAGGACATTTTCTTATAATTTCCTTGACTTATTGCCAAGAGATGGAAAAATCCTTTTTCAAACCCTTACTATTGACATGGTGGGGTTTTTTTTATTTTTTATTTTTTGTTTTGTGAAACTCTGAGGCCTCCAGCACATTTCCTATCAATAGTTGATCAATTTCTTCATTACCTTGTGCTAGATGGCCTGGCAGACCTGTATGGGATTGGATGTGTGTTCCATATAAGGGATGATTCATATTCCTGATTATTTCTTGTAACTGAATAAATAATGAAGCTAATTCTGACTCATCAGGAATAAATTCAGGAGTTTCAATGTGTAAAACAACTCCTTCTTCATTATAAGAGTCAGTAACTATGTTAAGAGGTTCTGTAAAATCCATTAATAACAACAGAATAGCATACAATTCTGACTTTTGGACAGAATCATAAGGGCTTTGAGCCACTTTACTTAAATTTTCTGATTTGTAACCTGCCTTTCCTGATTTATTTGCACCAGTATAGAATGTAGGGGCTCCAGAAGTTGGTGTTCCCCGTACAATATGAGAAAGAATCCAGTTAGTTCTCTTTATAAATTGAATTCTCTTGCTTTGGGGACATTTGCTGTTAATCTCTCCCAAAAAATTACTGCAAGCTCTTTGCCAAGGTTCACTTTCTGCCCATAATTTGTCAATTTCATTGTTATTTAAAGGTACTACAATTTCTGCTGGGTCTATTCTTGCTAATTGACAAAGTCTCAATTTTCCTTTTAGAATCAACTCAGAGACCTTTTCCACATATGTTTTTAATTTTTTTTTTTTTACTCTGCTTATGTGGTAAAAAGATCCATTCTAAAATAATATCTTCCCTCAGCATTAATTTTCCTGTAGGAGAATGGGTAGAAGGTAAAATAACTAGAATGCAGTCAAGCTCTGGATCCAAAGGATCCACATGTGCATCCTGAATTTTCTTTTCCACCTGTCACGAAGTGTCACGGTACAGGTGTGTGGGTTCACGCGGATCCATGGAAAGAAGACTCAAAGCATCTTAAGAATGAATCTAGCCTTTGCGACTGCGGGGGTCCAGCCTTGAAGGACTGAAGCCCTTTCCCTTTGCCCAGGGCATTTTTATTTCTCTCCATATTTACACTTTATCAAGTTGGTTTCCATATGCTCAAAACAACCTGAAAGAAGCTCCCCAAAATACAATGCCAAGTGTAAATTCCTCGACTCATCAGGCACTGTGATTTTCTTGGTTTTCTGAACCAAGTTTTGTATAGGCCTTTGTATAGGCCTTGGGAGACTCTGAGACAAGACTCACATAGGACAACCAGAGAAACAAAAGGTATCAGTTAAACAAAAGATGGATTAGGGCTAGGTGCTACTCTCTTGGAGCCAGGCCAGGAGTAGCTCAGCAGGAATGTATCCACACCCACCAAAACCAATTCTCTCACAGCTTCAGCTGACAATTCTCTTGGACTATTTCAGTCCTTGTCACCATCTAAGGTTTTGAACAAATTACTCAGTTCATGATTTTTCACCCCAATAGTGGGCCGTAGATGGGAAATGTCTCCTAGCAATCTTTGAAAGACATTAAGAGTCCACAACTAATCTCTCCTAATTTGTACCTTTTGGGGTCTAATTTTTTGTAGACCTATTTTATATCCTAAATAATTAATAGAATCTCCTGTTTGTATTTTTTCAGGAGCAATTTGTAATCCCCAACAAGGCAAATTTTTCTTTACTTCTTCAAACAGTCTTTCTAAAGTATCTACATCTGAATCAGCTAGTAAGATGTCATCCATGTAATGGTAAACTACTGATTGAGAAAATTGCTTACATATTATTTCCAATGGCTGACTTACAAAATATTGGCACAGGGTGGGGCTATTTAACATTCCCTGTGGGAGAACCCTCCATTGATATTTCTTAACAGACTGAGAATTATTATAAGTAGGCACCAAGAAGGCAAATCTTTCTCTGTCTTTTCTTGTAAAGGTATAGCGGAAAAAAAAAAAGTCTTTTAAATTGATAACTATAAGAGGCCATCTATTAGGTAACAGAATAGGCAAAGGAATTCTAGATTGTAGAGAACCCATTGGCTGAATTACCATGAAAATAGCTCTTGGATCTATCACCATTATCCATTTTCCAGATGTCTTTTTAATAACAAATACAGGAGAATTCCAAGGGCTGGTTGATTCTTCAATATGTTGAGTATTTAACTGCTCCTGTACCAGCTGTTCTAAGGCCTGTAGTTTCTCTGCCATACAGGTTTGTCCATCAACCATTTTTGTTTGTTTGTTTGTTTGTTTGTTTGTTTGTTTTTCAAGACAGGGTTTCTCTGTGTAACTTTGCACTTTTCCTGGAACTCACTCTGTAGCCTAGGTTGGCCTTGAACTCACAGAGATCCACCTGCCTCTGCCTCCTGAATGCTGGGATTAAAGGTGTGTGCCACCACCACCCAGCTCCATCAACTATTTTTTTTAAAGATTTATTTATTATGTATACAGTGCTCTGCCTGCATGTATGCTTGCACACCAGAAGAGGGCACCAGATCTCATTACAGATGGTTGTGAGCTACCGTGTGGTTGCTGAGAATTGAACTCAGGACCTCTAGAAGAACAGCCAGTGCTCTTAACTGCTGAGTCATCTCTCCAGCCCCCATCTGTCAATCATTTTAAAAGCAGGGCTGTTGGTGTCTTTGAAAGATCAGCAGCTGTTGTGCCCTGTTCTTGCACAACCTAAATGGTTTGTGGCTGTTCTTTATAATACCTTCTAATATTTTTTCCCAGGAACATACATTAGTTTATGGTTTGTTTCTAAGATTAGAGGAATGTTAATCTGAGTATTCCATTGCTGTAACAAATCATGTCTCCATAAATTCATTGCTATGTTAAACATGTATGGCTTTAATTTTCCTCTCTGTCCTTCTGGCCCTTTACATTTGACCAATCTCATAGTCTGTTTTACCTGAGATAAAGTACCAGTCCCTAAAAACTGAACATTTTCCTCCTGAAGAGGCTAATTTGGATGCCAAGATTCCGTTGTAATTATTGTTACACCTGCAACTGTGTCTACAAGACCTTCAGTAAGAACATCATTTGTGTTTTTAATTTTGGTCTTTGTTCATTTATAGAAGTTTGTCAAACTATTCACTTTATGGTTTCTCCAGAATTTTTCATTCTCCCTTCTATAGCTGTTCTATCATCCAGAGCAGTGTGGGTTCTTACAATAGGCATTAGGTTCCTTAATTGCTCTGAGAAGGAGTTTCTTCCACAATGTCAGGAAATGGCTGAACTGAATTTGACATGGGGGCCTGCAAGAAGCCCCCAAAATTGTTTCCCAATGGGAAAGAGTTACCTGACTGTCCCTTGTTGATCTACATTCATTAGTCCAATGCTTGCCTTTGCCACACCTTCTGTATAATCCAGAAGGGAGGGGTGTTCTATTGGGATTATTCTTAGAAAAAACATTGTTTCTAGGAACACTCTGTTTGCAATCACTTTTTAGGTGACCTTGTTTATTGCTATTGAAATACTTGACATTTTGACTTTTCTTCAAACCTCTGGAAATCACCTCTCCTATCCAAGCATCACCATGGTTGTGAGATTCAATATTGACACTATCTCGGATTCATTCCTCTAAGCGTGCTGATCTTGCCTTTAGTGGCCTAATTACCATTTTGCATTGAGCATTAGCATTTTCAAAAGCCAGAGATTCAATTATTATTTGTCTAGCTTCTGAATTTGGTATCATTCTATTTACTGCTGAAGAAATCTTTGTAAGAAATCAGCAAAGGTTTCTTTTGGGCCCTCTATAACTTTAGTAAATGACTCAGTTTTGTTTCCTACTTCTTCAATCTGTCCCAAGCATTCAAGGCTGCTGCATGGCATAAAGCCAGGGTGCGGATATCATATAGAGATTGCCTTTCCACATTAGCATACTCTTCGTCTCCAAGAAGTTAGTCTTGGAAAGTTTCCATACCCTTAGCCCTACTTTGTTGTTGACTTAGCCTCATCTTTCCACCAGGTCCTCCATTGTAATTGAGGACCAGGCTCCAAGACTGCTATAACCAAATCTCTCCAGACTTGAGGATAATTTTATTACAAGTTGACCATGAGTTTAACATCTGCTTCACAAAATGTGAATGCATGCCATATGAGAATATCACTTCCTTGACTCTCCTCAAATCTAACATTTGTATAGGAGTCCACTCAGCTCTTACACAATCTTGGGGGATGTAGATGTAACCAACTGTCTTATTAAATAAGAAACACAGAACCAATGCAAAGAAGAAAGCCAAGAGGTCAGAGCTAAGAGCTAAAACCTTACCCTTCCTCCTGCGGTGGTCCTATCTCTCCGAAAGAGAGCTACTTCCTGTGTTAAAGTCTTTATATAGACTTTCTGTTCTGCCTTCTCATTGGTTGTAAACCCAACCACATGACCGCCTCGTCACTGCCTGTCTGTACAGACCTCCAGGTCTTCTATGGTTGGTATTGAGATTAAAGGCGTGTGTATCCAATACTGGCTGTATCCCTGAATACACAGACTTACCTAGCTCTGCCTACCAAGTGCTGGGATTACAAGCGTATGCCACCACCGCCCGGCTTTCCTATGGCTTGCTAATAGCTCTGACCCCCGGGCAACTTTATTTATTAACATACAAATAACATTTTAGTACAAATAAAATACCACATTTCCCCTTTTCTATTTTAATAAAAAGAAAAAAGGAAAAAGCTTATAACTAATATAAGAAAAACTATATACAAAAGTACAATAACTATATACAATATATACAAGTAATAAATACCTAAACAATGTCTAGTCCATTTGTATTTGACAAATTCAGAGAAAATAATTCCATTATCTATCCTATTGTATCTAATTCACTTTCTATCCTAATTAATCTTCAATTATAACTAACTAATCTTCAACTCCCTCAGAGACCCAAGAAGGAAATAATATTAGCTAACAAAAATAAAAACAGGAAGTACATGCAAGCAACTTCCAAAAAATTGTGAGTTGACAGAAACAGCCAGCTGCTTGAACAGTCATCTGAGGTTTCTCCACAGTGTTGGGGCATCATCTTCAGCCTATAGGCTTAGCGTATTTGACAGACTCATTTGTGAAGTAGATGTACACAAGGTCAACAGTTCAACCTCACATTGGGCGAGAACAGTCCATGTACCAGAAATACCTGAATTCCACTAGTGTCATGTCATGATTCAGGATTTTAAATTCTGGAAATTGTTGATGTTTTTTGAATTCAGCTGTCCATTCTTCTTGGCTATGTGTATATGTGGCTTCATCTCAGCATCCCGTTCTTCTCCACATCCCTCTATTAAATGCCATTCTACTATTGAGAGGTGTGAGCTTAATTACTCTTCAAGAATAACTGTTTCAGCTGCTGTTCCATTGCACATCAGAAGCCATCGGCCCACTGCCTGTTCAGCTGCCTTCAAAGAAAAGGACACTGTACCTTTTCCGGATTGCGAAGGCCACTTCAGGGATGGTGCCATATTGTCCTGGCCTCAGAAGATGCCTTTTGATAAAGCCATAACCACACTTGTTTTAGCAAGAATCAGTAGTCCTTTGTTTCATGTCCTGTTTGTCAGCAGTTGATTTGAGGATACTTTGTCGTCCAGTGGCTAACTTTTGCCACGATGAAAGTTAACTCCAATTGCAGTTTTTTCAATGCCCATATTTTCTTTGAAGTAGATTGGTACTGCCAGGAGCCGACATGTCTCATAGTCATAACAAAAAAGAAAAGTTTCCTAAGTTATTAAAACATTTTAAATGCCATATTCTGTAAATCTCTGAAGGGTTTGAAGATGACTTGTCTATCTAAAATATATCTGCTCAATCTTGAAAACACCTAATATGACTACAAGTTCTATTATAATGTCTAACTACTAACTTTGATTTCTTTATATCCTAATAGTTGGTAATAATAACATTCAAGGATCAGAAAATTGTATTACATTGCTAAATGAATGGTATAAATACAGTTAGAAATATACATATTGCATTTTCAAACAATATCATTTCAATATATATGTTTTGTATACAATATAAACAATCCAATCCAATGTAAAGTACTTAAAACTAGTAATTGTCTTTTTCTTTCCTTTCTTTCTTTTTTTTTTTAAACAAGAACCTTAAATCTAATCTCCTTTGCTTAGCCCTTTTCCTAGCCCTTGACAACAACTTGTAACCAACCCCCTAATCAATGAAAATTATCCCAGACCCAAAACCCATTAAAAGACCAAAAAAACCACCCGCCCCACACCACCTCTTGGGAATGTGGGCATCGTATTATTGAAATTGCTTCCTGCTGGGTATGGGCGAAGGTATCTTTATCCTGAAAAGAAAAATTTTAGGTTAATTGTCAAATTCTAGGAAAGGTAACTATATCCTTCGTTATCCAGTCTGTGTATAATGCCAAAGTTCAGGGTTTATCTCAAATCCTTATTCAAGTAGTCTTTGAGACTGGATCATCTCAGCTAGCCCTCTCAAAATTGCTCTGAGCACTTTGTAGTCCAAAGCTGATCTGTAGATGATGTTTGTCAACTTAGTGATGTTATTATTGTCCATGTGGAATTGTTGTTGTTGTGGGGCCCCATCTTCTTCCTGGAGACTTCAGTTGATGTTAGGCCTGGCCGTGATTTCCTGCAGAAAACTGATAAGAGACTCGAACACAAAGACATATATATGCAGCTAATTGAAGTCTTTTTTCTAGAATTAGTTAGTACTCTATATGACCATTCATATCTTAACAAAGTTTAAAATGTATATATATCTATATATATTAATCTTGTAAATTTTGATATAAAATTCATACTTTAAGAAAAGTTTAAAGAATCAGAATAGAATCAAAGAGTTGAGATTAGTAATAGAATAGTCCCTTAATTAATTTGGCTTTTCTCCTGTCCCATAGCAGAAGATGGCTCTTTTCTTCTGGCATTTTCCTTTTAACAACATGCTTGAGTTTAAAGAAAGAGAGAGCCATTCTCCAACTCCAAAGTCAGCTTTAAATTTTAATTGAATTGTGACTATTAGAAGACCAATAGTGTTAGATCTTTAGAGAAGAGCAGAAACAAACATTTAGGAAGACATAAAATTTTTTAGATGATACACCCATACGCCATTTCACTCTGTTTCCTGGGATAGACGATTTGTCCCTTTTCTTCAGTTGTCCCATTTGTCCAGTGTTCTTCAGATTCCTTAACCTTCATTCTCCTAAAAGACAAAAACAAAAACCTTTCCCCAAGGTTTTTTGGGGATGTTCCTTTTTGACAAGTTATCTGATTAAATGAAAAGGCATGTGTTACTGGTGTAAGTTAGTTTAAATTGGATGTTTACGATAGTTGATGAACTATCACCTCCTCTAATTGAGAGGTCTCTCTTGTCCAAATTGAACCTTTATCAATTTTGATGGTACCCACAGCTTATCTTCTCCTGTAGAAACAAAAGCAAAACCTCGTCCCCAACGTAACACATACCCTGGTTTCCATTCTGAGGTCAGCACATCCTTAAAGTATATAGGCTGATTTAATTCTGTAGTTTTTTCTATTATCCAATGTCTCTCTGCAGCTGTTGTTCCTTTCTCATTGGCACTGAGAAAATTCAAAGTTAATAGAGCATTATGTAATCTATTTCTGGGGGTTTTTGTTACCCCTTTCTGTTTACTTAGCATATCCTTTATAGTTCAATTTGATCTATGACTGCTTGACCTGTAGGATTATGTGGTATACCTGTAATATGCTTTATATTGTAATAAGCAAAAAACTGTTTCATTTTAACAGAGACATATGATGGAGCATTATCAGTTTTAATTTGTGCAGGTATACCCATGATGGCCATAACTTCTAGCAAATGAGTGATTACAGAATCAGCTTTTTCAGAACTCAAAGCAGTTGCCCATTGAAATCCTGAATAAGTATCGATGGTGTGGTGTACATATTTCAATTTTTGGGGATATCTATCATTTGGAGTTCCTGTAAGGTTACTGGATAAATTAAGGTTGGCTCTTTGAAAACCTTAGGCTGTTCCTTTCTAACCTTACAATGCAATGCTGAGACTGGTTCTCCTTTAAATTCCTCTGCCCGGGTCTGAATAGCTCTATGATCTGTTTTAGTAAGTTTTTCTAAAACTTGTATCTTGACACTCATATTAACCAACGTTGTAAATGACTTTTTAAATTGACATTATGGAAACCCCATCTAAATTAATTATACTCTCATTTAATTGCTCCATTTTCAAACTGTCCAATATATTATCATACAGAGACTTAACTCCCTTCATTGTAATAGTGTTTCCCATTTTTTTAATGTGAAGAAAAAACTCTTTTAACTAATTCCTCCCTTTAAGAATTCCCAGTTGTCTCACCAAATCTGTCAATGATACGATTCAGATGATGGTGAAGTGTGGGGTTGATTGCTCTGTGTAGAACAGAAGCCTGAGCGATTTTCAAGGCAGCTACCTAGTTTGGCAGCAGCCAGAGGAGGGGTACAGGGAGAGCCCACAGCCCACCGGGAGAGAAGAAGAAAAAGAACCAGCTGTCTGCACAGGGGGAGGTACGAAAGCTTCAAACTCCCGAGGTTTTGGGAGCCCCACGGCCTATGGAGTTTGCCACAGAGATGCTGCAAAAGAAAAACCCCAACTCTCTCAGAGGCTTGAGGAAAAGAAAGGAAAACTTTAGCTGGAGGGGTAGTGGCCCTGGTTGTCTTTAGCTCTGGCACCACAGGCAAGCAGCTTTTCCATAAATTGATGCCCAAAAAGTTGAATGCCAGATATATCACAAATCCTAATTGATCTTAATAAAAACCCAGAGCCAGATATCAGTGTAAATGCTGAAAGATCAGAGAGACAAAGGAGCAAACCACAGCCACGGCCACCTCTAACCTCGACAACTCCTCAGCCTGAAAAGGATGAGCTCCTGTCTCCTCCCACCTTATATTCCTCTCTCCGCCCAACCATCTTGCTTCCTGTCTCCACTTCCCTGGTGCTGGGATTAAAGGTGTGTGCCTCCCAAGCACTGGGATCAAAGGCATAAGATCCCAAGTGCTGGGATTAAAGGTGTGTGCCACCACTGCCTGGCTTCTCCGGCTAACTAGTGGCTTAGCTCTGCACTCTGATCTCCAGGCAAGCTTTATTTGTTAGAGCACAAATAAAATATCAACATAGGAGATAATGTTAGACGTAAGAAAAACTTTATTTCCATATGGTGCTGGGGTAGGGTGAAGACATGCAGGGACATCCAGTCCCCACCCTATAGCTGCTGGGATGGCCTGAGGATGTAGAGAAAGTGTGTCTTTCGTATAGGCAGCTTGGCATGTTGGGGGACATGGACCCCTTCCTCCAGGTTGTCCTCATGGGTGCCCCCACGGAGCCCATCCCGGATGGCCTGCAGGCGATGTCGCTTTTCCATGAGCCAGCGGCTCCCATCCTCGACATCAGGCTGGGTCCTCCGCCTTGGCAGCTTCATGATCCAGAAAGCCACCCGTCGGGGCTCTGGGTGCAAACTGTCTATGGCCTTTGGCACAGGCACCAGAGTCTCTTTCTCCTCCACTTTGGGCACCTGGTAATGTGAGGCACAGGGAGATCCCGGTCAAATGCCATACATCACATCCAAGAAGCTGGGTCACCTCAACCTGTATCTCAGCTCACTTAGTGCTTGGGGCAGACATTTCTGCTTTCTGTCTGTCCTGCTGCATTCTTTATGTAATAAATACGTTTGCTTTTATTATTTAGTTTTGTTTTTGTTTTTGTTTTTGTTTTTCGAGACAGGGTTTCTCTGTGTAGCTTTGCGCCGTTCCTGGATCTCGCTCTGTAGACCAGGCTGGCCTCGAACTCACAGAGATCCGCCTGGCTCTGCCTCCCGAGTGCTGGGATTAAAGGCGTGAGCCACCAACGCCCGGCTATTATTTAGTTTTTAAAGACATTTTTTACCCGCCTCCACGAAGACTTATTTATTTTTATGTGCATTAGTGTTTTGCCTTTATGTATGTCTATGTGAGGATATCAGATTCCCTAGAACTGGAGTTATAGTTGTGAGCTGCCATTAGGTGCTGGGAATTGAACCTGGATCCTCTGGAAGAGCAGCCAGTGTGCCTAACCACTGAACCATCATTCCAGCACACAAATTTGTTTTTTAAACTTCCACCATTGCCTTAGAGATTTATTTTATCTTATGTTTACAAGGGTGTGCCTGAATGTTAAGTGTGTGCACCACTTTAATACATCAGTAGTGCCCTTGCAGAGGATAGGAGCTGAGTTCCCAACACCCATGTCAACTATCTCAGGCACAGGCTCATCTAACTCATCTGTTGCCCTCTTCTGGCCACTGGATGGCTAATTTATGTATATATATATATATATATATATATATATATATATATATATATATATATAAAACTACACAGAGAAACCCTGTCTCAAAAATTTATATATATATATATATATATATATATATATATATATATATATATATATATATATAAATTCATTTTATTTTACTTTTTATGTACCCTCATTGGTGTGAGGGTGTTAGGTCCCCTGGAACTGGATTTACAGTTATGAGCTGCCATGTGGATGCTAGGAATTGAACCTGGGTCCTCTGGAAAAACAGCCAGTACTCTTAACCAAAAGCATTAGCTGGGTCGTGGTGGCGCATACCTTTGATTCCAGCACTCAGGAGGCAGAAGCAGCAGAGTAATTTCTGTGAGTTCAAGGCCAGCCTGGTCTACAGAGTGAGTTCCAGGCCAATCAGGGTTACATGGAAAAAATGTGTCTCCAAAAATCAAAACAAACAAAAAAAGAAAGCACTGAGTTTGGTGTGGTGGTTCACATTTGGAATCCCAGCATTTAGGAGGTAGACTCTAAATCAAAAGCCTTAAATTATGTCATTGTGGTGGCACACGCCTTTAAAACCAGCATCTCGGAGACAGAGGCAGGTGGATCTCAGAGTTGGAGGTCAGTCTGCAAATACAAGCAAGTTCCAGGACGTCAGGGCTACATAGGGAGATCCTATCTCAAAAAACCAAAACCAAACCAAAATAAAGTAAAACATAAAAACAAACATGCATGTCACACTCTTGTTCTGAAATTCCCTAACCTCAGTTGGGCTTGATGGTGCAGGCCTGTTTTCCCAGGTACCTGTAGGTTGAAGCAGGGGCATGGAAAGCTCAGGGTCAGCCTAGGCCCTGGAGTGAGACCCCATCTCAAGAAAAGGCTCTGTCGGTAGAGTGTGTGGGCTCAGTCCCCAGCACTCATGTAATAGCCAGGAGCTGCAGCACATGCTCCGATTGGCCACACATGGTGGCGGGTAGGGCAGAGACTGGAGGATCCTGGGGTTTGCTGACCAGCCAGCTTAACTTAATGGATGATCTTCAGGTTTAGTGAGAAACCCTGTCCCCCCAAAATAGGCTGGAGGCCTGTTGTGGTGTCCCACACCTTGAATCCCAGCACTCAAGAGGTTAATCGTGGTGGAGGCGGGGCAGTCTCTGAGTTCAAGGCTAGTCAGGGCTACACAATGAGATCCTGTGGAAAGTGATTGAGTAAGATACTTACCTGTAATCCCAGCACTGGAGACAGAGCCAAGCAGATCATTGTGAGTTCCAGGCCAGCCTGGTCTACAGAGGGAGATCCAGAACAGGCACCAAAACTACACAGAGAAACCCTGTCTCAAAAAAACCAAAAAACAAGCCAAAACAAAACAAAAAAATAGAACTTAACACCTACTTGGGCATCCCCATGTGTGTACATAGACCCACACACAAACCAAACTAAATCAAAATAAACAAAACACCTCCGAGATGTGCCCTGTACTTCTGGAATTAGTGGAATTCTCTAAGACTGAAGTTCACAAAGCTGTTGGAGACCCTAAAACTCTCTGAGAAGACCAAAACACTTTGTGAGGTTTTTGTATTTGTTTTGAGACAGGGTCCTAATATGTAACCCTGGCTGGCCTGGCACCTGCTTTTTTTCTTTAAGATTTATTTATTTGTTACATACACAGAAGAGGGCACCAGATCTCATTACAGATGGTTGTGAGCCACCATGTGGTTGCTGGGAATTGAACTCAGGACCTCTGGAAGAGCAATCGGTGCTCTTAACCTCTGAGCCAACTCTCCAGCCCGTGGCACCTGCTTTATAGATCAGGTTGGCCGCTTTATAGATCAGGCTGGCCTCTAACTCAGAGATCCTCTTGCCTCTGGCCTAAAATTGTGGCAGTTCTCCTGCCTCAGCCTTCGAAGTACTGGGATCACCTGTGTTTACAACTACATCTATTGACCTGTCCCTTTTGACACATGTCACACTGAGCCCCAAAAATTTTGAGGATATTCCATGTACAGAGTGTTCACTGGCTAATTTTAAATGCCAACTTGCCACAGCCTAGAATTACCTGGGAAGAGACCCTGAATGGGGAATTAACTAGATCAAGGTTGTTAATTGAGGTGGGAAGACCACGGCCCTTGTGGGCAGCACATTCCCTAGTGGGTCCTGAACCACCTATGACAGGACAAAGCAAGCAAAGACGTGTTTTCTCTCTCCTGACAGTAGAGATGAATGATGCAGAAAGTTCCCCTACTGAAGGACTGTAAACCAGACTAGCCCCTTCCTTCCCTACGCTGCTTTTGGCTGGAGTGTTTCATGACAGTAACAGAAAGGAAACCGAACAGTATGGCACAGTGGACCTCCTTGACTATAGAAAAAAAATGCTGATTCCTGGGTACCTGGGGACGCGGTAGGGCCTTACCTTCCAGTCCCCTTCCGTGCTCCCCTCTGGTTCAATGGAGGCCACCACCTTCTCGGAGATGAGCACCTCCCCTGTCTTGTTGTCAGTCACCTGTGAGGATTACACAAGGCGTCAGAACAAACCTGCTTTCCTCCCTCACCTTCCTCTCTCCTGTCAGGAAAAGCAGCATGATGGGTGGAAGTGAGAATTCAGGAAGGACTGTCCTGGTGAGGCACCTTGTCTATCTGCAGGTGGCTGGAGAGGGTATGGTTCCCCATTCTGTGCTCCTGGTTCTCTTCCTGATGGAAGTTCTTGGGAAGGTCCCGGAAGTCCATGGGGGAGGAGAAGAAGTTGTCCAGGTCTCGTACCAGGTCATCCTAGGCCAGAGGGGAACAGTGTGTACACCTGCTGCACTTTCAGGGTGTCCCGAGGCCTTGCTCCAAGTCAGTCCATCCCTTTCTCCCTTGGTCCTCTCATCCCGGGGCCTCTTGCCCCCATACCTGCCTGTCTTTCTGTCCTAGTGCCTTGCTGTTCTTGCCCCTTGCATGTCCTGGCTACCACCCCTCTTCTTTTCTCTACCCATAACCCCATACATACTAGGCAGGCAGGCTGGGGGCCCCTTACTGGGGGCTCTACCTCTGAGCCATACCCTCAGCCACTACACCCCAGCCCTCTTTTATGTATGTATTTTGACTGGGTCTCACTATGTATCTCTGGCTGACCTAGAACTCGATATGCAGACGAAGCTGGCCTCCAATTCAGTGTCCTGACTTTACCTCCCAAAAAAGCTGCCTGGGCTGACCTTGAACTCCCCCCCTCCATGTTGGGATTTCATGTGACCTGCTACTTGGGATGACGAGCTTTCAGCCCCAGGCCCAGCTTCTCTTCCTATTTTGTGTTGTCCTGCATCATCTGTCCGTTCAACCCATTACCTTACAATCCTGCTTTTCTTTGAGATAAAGTCTCGTGTATCCTAGGCTGGCCTCAGACTTCCTATGTAGGAGAAGGTGGGTTTCCTTGTTCCCCTGCCTCCATCTCCTGAGTGTTGGTATAACCGTGCTGGGCAACCAAGCCCAGGCCGTGTGCATGCAAGACAGTCACGCTACCCTCTGAGACACGACTCCAGACCTCTCTGTTCTGTTGACTCTCTTTCTTCTCTCTGCCCCCTCAAGCCCTGCCATCACTCACTTTTAGAAACAGTCGACTGAAGCTTTGAAGGAGACTCTGAAGGCCCAGAAACCCGGAGGAGCCCTCCTGAGGGTCGGCATCATGGATCGGGGCAGCAGAGGAGGTCACGAAGGCTGAGGTGAGCAGCAGCAGCAGGACCCCCAGGCGACACATTGCAGGTGGGTGGGAGGCTGTGACAAGGGCAGTTTCAGATTCAACAATCACCCCTCGGTGGCCCCTCCCCAGGCCCCGCCCACCTGCCCTGCATCCCCTTGGCTCTGGTCCGCACTCTCCACTTCAGGCGCCGTTCATCCGGATTCGGCGTCACTCAGATCCCGTTCCTCACCTTTGCCTACATCCGCTCCTTCTCCTGGACCGCAGCTCGGCCACCGGGCTCCGGACACCGCCGGACCGGGACCGTTAATATCCAGTTCTGGCCTCGAGCCTGAGCAGATTACCGGAGCGTTGGTTGGGTGCCACAGCTCCGCGAGCCTGGCCACGCCCCAATTGTCTGACCACGCCCACCTCCCGCGGTCACCGCAGAATCACCACTACTCCACAGTCAAATTCACACCTCTGTTGTTCATTAACCACATCTCTTACGCCAGAAGTGGATGGTCACGTCCCCACCTGGTGACCTTGCCCATGAGCCAGGCATTTTATTCTACGTCATGCCTCGGAGACAGAGCCACCCTGCGTTTTTCCGCCAACAATGACCTGTAAGCCAGATTTTCCTCTCTGGCCATGCCTCATCCGAGGAACATGCCCTCTTTTCCTGACCACGCCTCCACCCGCTGACCTTCCTAAACTCTCTGACGTCTAAAAGACACGCCTGTCACGTCCCTTCAGGCACAGCCACTTGTCTCCCTGCCCCCAGTTGATGACCTCATGGATGAACAGGCCTTCCTTCCGTGGTCAAGCCCTTGCATACAGAGTCACACCTCCATTCATCACTAACTACTTCCCTTAAGCCAGATCACTAGATCCTCTCCTGATCTTGCCCCTATACTATAACCCCACTCCCATCTGATGATCTCACCCTCTAGCCTCTATTACCTGACCTGGCCTCTGCTGCCCCATCTCGTATTGGCCATGCCCCCGTCGCAGGGCCACGCCCTAATCACTGACCTGGGCCCTGGAACCCTCAGTCCTGCCCACTGTTCTCTGCCCAACCCCCACTCTCCAATGGGAGTCGACCAACAGTTATGGGTGGTCTCGCCCTTTAAGTTAGAACAATGCTTCTGTATCCCAGAACTCCCTGGACCTCTGTTCATCCCATATCCGGGTCTAAGATCATTCATTTAATTTTATTTATCCACAGTGTTAGCACATAGGAATGCCATGGTACAGATGTAAAGGTCAGAGGGCAAGTCTTGAAGAGCTGGTTCTGGCCCGCTACCATGTAGGTCCCCAGGATCGAGCTCAGGCTTGAGTGTAAATGCCTTCACTGCTAAGGCATCTGGTTCACCCTCATTCATCGACTGTGGGGCGTTTACCCACCAACCCCACAGCTCCCCAGAGTTTTCTTGAGTGCGAGCAGCAGGAAATATTAGATAGAAGGATTTATTGCGGAGAATATCGCGGAGATAAACAGATAGAAAATAAAGGATAGCCTCGAGAGGGCCTGGAACCTTTTCCAACGGCCCCTGACTGTCTCTGCCCCTGGGTTTTTATAGAGACACCAAGGGGTGGAGCAAAAGACCTCCTCCCCCAGCACAGCCAAGTGCAGACCATCTCAGACACCTGCACTCAGGCCTGTGGTCTAATCATCCTCTATGCGGACCTGCTGGGTAAAGCCACAAGGAACCTAAGATGATTACCATAGATGTCTTCTCATTTTACAGCTGATTGCATGTAAAAAGCCCAACTAATCCCAAAAAACCTAATTACAGTCCTGTGTTGTATTTTCCAAGAAACCCCAAATCTCAGCTTCCTTCTCTTTCAGACCCACAGAGCCCACATGCCAGCCACTTCTGACTGGGAGCTTGAAGATAGGCAGCCCTTCTTTTCCTCATTTCTTGCTTTTTAAATTTAGAAATAGGGTCTTATGCACCCTAGACCGGCCTTGAACTATGTAGTGGAAGATGTCCTTGAACCTTTGTGTATATCACAAGCAGGTATGAAGATGGCAACCTTCAGGACTGTTCTGCCCACCACGTGGGCACTGGATACTGAACTCAGGTCAACAGGGTGGCAGAAGTCCCTTTCCTTGAGCCCTCTGTCCAGCTCATGGCCGTCTTGTGTCTGTTTTGGGGTTTCTGTCTGTTTTCTCAGAGAATGTCTGTAGTTCATCATGCTGGTTAGTTAGTTCTTTGTTAATTTGATACAGGCATGAGTCATCTGGGAAGAGGGAACTTAATTTACAAAATGTCTCTATCAAATTGGCCTGTAGGCAAGTCTGCAGGGCATTATCTTGATTAATGATTTACATTGGGAGGGCCCAGCCCACTGTGGGTGGTTCCACCCCGGGCCTGTGTTCCTAGGTGCTGTAAGGCCTAGCGAGTCTCGGGGAGCAAGCCAGTGAGCAGGGCTTCTCCATGGTCTCTGCTTCAGTTCCTGCCTCCAGGTTCTTGGTTTGACTTCCTGCTCTGACTTCCTTTCATGATGAACTGTAACTGTAATCTTAGATAAACCCTTTCCTCCCCAAGTTACTTTTGGTCATGGCGCTTTCCACAGCAATAGAAGCCAACTAGAGCATCCGGGCTCGCCCCAGCCTCCCAAGAGCTGGGCTACAGAGGCGTGGCACCGTTTTTACTCAGACCTTCGTATTGAAGAGAGCAAGACCCAGGGCCCCTCAGATACCCACGCTCTGTCCCATGCTGGGACAGGTGCCACTTGCAGCCACTAGTGCCCGTGGAACGTGGAGTCTGCACTTCCATGGATCTTCAGGAACTCTGGCGGGGGGGTGGGGGTGGGGGGTCCAGCCCAACAGGCTTGACTCTGGCCAGCTCACAAGGAAGCTAAGTCCTCAGAAGAAAACAAACCCACCCCAACATCTTACTTATCAAACAGAAAGAGGTTGGACTAGAGACAGCTCTGAGGTGGAACATCTGCCTAGCACAGGAGAGCCTCAGGGTTCTGAGCATCATCTCCAGTTCCACACCACAGAGAGAGAGAGACAGAGAGACAGAGGCTGACTCGAGAGACAGATCAGTGGTTTAGAGCACTGCTCTTTTGGAGGACCCGGATTTGATTCACAACACCCACACAGTGGGCCATCTGTAGCTCCAGTTCCAGGGGATCCAGTGCCCTCTTCTGGCTTCTGGCATACGTGCAGAAAAACTCATACAGATAAAATAAAATTAAAACATCTAAAAGCATAGAATAAGAATAAAAACTCATATACAACTGGTAAAGATTACTTTGTTTCCCTGTCAACTCCACATCCTCAGTAAACACACGCATTACAGGGTGACCCAGGTCACGTCCCCTCCTCCATCAGAACTAGGAGTCCATTCCCTTCCCTCAACTCCCAGTACCTCCTCCCTCAGACCCAGGAGTCCAGGCCCAGCCCTCCTCCCTCAGATCCAGGAGTCCAGGCCCCAGCCTCCTCTCTCAGATCCAGGAGTCCAGGCCCCAGCCTTCCTCCCTCAGATCCAGGAGTCCAGGCCCCAGTTTTCCTCCCTCAGATCCAGGAGTCCAGGCCCCAGCCTCCTCTCTCAGATCCAGGAGTCCAGGCCCCAGCCCTCCTCCCTCAGATCCAGGAGTCCAGGCCCAGCCCTCCTCCCTCAGACCCAGGAGTCCAGGCCCCAGCCCTCCTCCCTCAGATCCAGGAGTCCAGGTCCAGCCCTCCTCCCTCAGATCCAGGAGTCCAGGCCCCAGCCTCCTCCCTCAGATCCAGGAGTCCAGGCCCCAGCCTCCTCTCTCAGACCCAGGAGTCCAGGCCCCAGCCTTCCTCCCTCAGATCCAGGAGTCCAGGCCCCAGCCTTCCTCCCTCAGATCCAGGAGTCCAGGCCCCAGTTTTCCTCCCTCAGATCCAGGAGTCCAGGCCCCAGCCTCCTCTCTCAGACCCAGGGTCCGGATCCCAACATTCCTCTCGCAGACCTCGGGCTCCAGGCCCCAGCTTCCTGCCTCACAGCCAGGAATCCAGGCCCCCATAACAACCTCTTCTAGGGACCCCAGCATCCGCACCCAGTCCTTCCATGGACTCATCTCTCCCAAAGCAAACACCTTGCCCCAGTGTCACGGTGGGATCCCGAGCCTGCTGCCGGGCCCGCCCCCCCTCTGCGGTCCCTCCCACTTTTCCCAAACAAAGCTCCCGGCAACTTTCTCCCGGTCTTGCCCCGCCCGCCCGCGGCTCCCCTGCCCAGGCCGGGAGGTAGGAAGGCGCCGGCGGGAATCGGGGTCCTGCTTGGGGTGTGTGAGTTGGGGTGGGAAGTTCCGCGCGATGAGGTGAGGTGCGTGTTCCTGGGACCGCGTGGGAATTGCCCGCCGCCCTCCTTCTGCCTTGGGGCCCGAGTTTGCGCTGGGACGCAGCCCTAGTGTGGAGCTGGAACTTTCTGAGAGTCAGGGGCCTGGGGATGGTCTGCGGCAGGGGGAGCGCGCGGGGTGGCCAGGGGCTGCGGGCCCAGGACGCGGGTGCGCGGGGCCGCAGCTCTCCTGCGGTGCGAGGCGCACCCCTCCCGGGCCACCCCTCCTGCAAGTGTCCGCCCTTCTCACGGAGCCGAGAAGGCGCGGGGGTGGCCCGGGGAGAGCCGCGAGGCCCCGTGGACCTTCGTCCATGGCTCTTCTGAGGCTTGGGGACCAGGGCAGAGCATTAAGGATGTCTGTCTTGCCCCGCTCGTCTGTCTCTTTGTCTGGCCACATGGAAGTGGGCAGGGTTGGGATTCCAGCCTACGGGGGTCCTGAACGTCGCCGCCACACTGGGCTGGGCCTGGGGTCTTTGTTCGCTTAACCTCCGCTAGGTCGAGAGTCCGGAGGAGGGGATGGGACTCAGAACTTTGGGAGCCTGGGGAAGTTCTGGAAGACACGGAACCTCCAGGGAGGCGGTATCGGACAGTATGGGAAAAGTTTTCCCTGTTTCTGGCCTCCGGAAAGTCGACGGGAACTTGGGTTGGAGCCGAGCCCAGGGGGCGGGGGCGGGGCCCTGGAGGCTGCTTGCACGCAGGCCCCGCCCACAGCAGGGGTTGTGGGGGACTGGGGGAGGGGATGCCAGGGCTCTTTGTTCTGGCCTCCAGATGGCTGGACGACTGAGTCCCAGTGCCTGAGGCTTGATGGGCGCTTTAGCCCCAGCCCCGCCTGGTTCTGTGGTTGCCTTTTGGTCTCAGCCAGAAAGCCATGACGATGCCCCCTTTCTCCGTGCCTGTCTGGGTCTCTGCCCCACTCTCTCTGGATCTCTCTTCCCGCTTTCCCTGGATCTTCCCTCGCCTTTTCCTGCAGCTGCTGCTCCTTTCTTAACACCTGTTCCTTCTTAGTGGGACTGGAGGTTCTCACTCCTGGCAACATACCAGACTCTGCTCTTCCCTGAAATCGGTGATCCAAACGCAGCTTTAGTCCACATGGCCTCAGGCACCACCCTGAGGTGGTCAGGTGACTTCAACCCAAAGCAAGCTTGGGAAGAACGGCCTCCCAGATCCCAGGCTTGGGTTACTCTCCCCCGTCAGACCAGGGGTCCAGGCTTCAGCCTGGAGGTCCAGGCCTAGCTTCCTCCCTCAGTCAGGGCTCCTGCCTTGTTCTTGCAACATCATATATAGCTGCTGATCTTTGTCTCTGCAGGCCCAAATGGGGGAACCCCGGACTGGGGCCCCCCTGGACGATGGCGGGGGCTGGACGGGCAGTGAGGAAGGCAGCGAGGAGGGGACTGGAGGCAGTGAGGGTGTTGGAGGCGACGGGGGCCCTGATGCAGAGGGTGTGTGGAGCCCTGACATCGAGCAGAGTTTTCAGGAGGCCCTGGCCATCTACCCTCCCTGTGGCCGCCGAAAGATCATCCTATCGGATGAGGGCAAGATGTATGGTGAGTTCTCTGTGGTGGCCACCCTGACCCCAATGAGAAAAGTCACACTAACTAACGTGTTTAGAGTCTAGCCAGCTCTGGTGGCACACACCTAAAGAGCTGAGGTCATCCTCAGCTACATACTGACTTCTAAGCTAGCCTCATCTAGATAAGACCCTGTCTCAAAATAAACTATGAGGCTGGGTGTGGTAGCACACGCCTTTAATCCCAGCACTCAGGAGGCAGAGGCAGGTGGATCTCTGAATTTGAGGCCAGCCTGGTCTACAGAGTGAGTTCCAGGACAGCCAGGGCAATGAGGATAGAGATCTGTCTCAAAGAAAGAGAGAAAGGAAAGAAAAAAAAAATGAATGAAAAAACAAAAAAGGCTTGCATCCGTCCCATGACTTAGAAAGACTCTAGCATTTTTTTTCCTGCACAGATGAGGGAAACTGAGGCACAGGAAAATTAAGTGATTTGTCAGTGGCCACATAGCTACTATGTGACTGAGCTGGTGACCCTGTGGCTGAGGAGTCCCTCGGCCTGTCTTGGCTGTAGTTGAGTGAGGATTGTTAGCTTGCTGACTTCATCCCTCATCCCTGTCTTCTGGCAGGAAGTTCTGCTGACAGTCTTGCTCTTTTCCATTTTGACTCTAGGCCGGAATGAACTCATTGCCCGTTACATCAAGCTGAGGACAGGGAAGACAAGAACCCGCAAGCAGGTCTCAAGACTGACACTTTGGGGCTTTGGTTTGGGGTCGGGCACTTCCTGAGGGCCGTCTTCACGTGCTGGTTCAGGTTCAAGGCAGATGTGGTTCATGTGATTAAAAAAGAAACGGAAAGCTTGTATGTGTGTGTGGGGTGTCCATCCATGTGTGGACATAAAGCCTGTATATGTGTGGGGGGGTATCCATGAATGTGTGTGCATGAAGCTTGTATGTGTGTGTGGGGGTATCCATGCATGTGTGTGCATGAAGCTTGTATGTGTGTGTGGGGGTATCCATGCATGTGTGTGCATGAAGCTTGTATGTGTGTGGGGGGGTATCCATGTGTGTGCATAAAGCTTGTATGTGTGTGGGGGGGTATCCATGCATGTGTATGCATGAAGCTTGTATGTGTGGGGGGGTACCCATCCATGTGTGTGCATAAAGCTTGTATGTGTGTGTGGGTATCCGTGCATGTGTATGCATGAAGCTTGTATGTGTGTGTGGGGTACCTGTGCATAAAGCTTGTATGTGTGTGGGGGGGTATCCATGCATGTGTATGCATGGAGCTTGTATGTGTGTGTGGGGTACCCATCCATGTGTGTGCATGAAGCTTGTATGTGTGTGGGGGTATCCATGCCTGTGTGTGCATGAACATGTGGAGGTCAGTGGATGACCTCAGGTTTCATCAGTACTGCCCACTGCTTTGAGACTGGGTCTCTCACTGGCCTGGAGCTGGGTGATTTGACGAGACTGAGTAGGCAGCTAGTGTCGGCCTGCACCTGTCTGCGCTCCCTAGTGCTGCCGTTATAAATTTATGTGGATTGAACTGGCATCCTCATGCATGACGGGCATGAAGGAAGGGCAAGCTGTATGGACTGAACCTGGCCTCTGTTTCCTGTATTTTCCCTGTGTTGTAGGAATGCCAGATACTTCTTGTAAAATGATTGTGTTAAGTGCCTGTGAATTGGCCCAGTGGCTAGAGGGGCTTACTGCTAAGCCTGACCTGAGTCAGTCCCTGGGAGCCACATGGTCGGAGAACCAACTCCCCCGACTTGCCCTCTGACCTCTGCAGTTGCGCCATGATGCGCCCGAACCCACATACATAAAATGTAATACAAAAAAATTCTACGTACTTTTTTTTATTACGTGTGTGTGTGTGTGTGTGTGTGTGTGTGTGTGTGTGTGTGTCTGTCCATGTGCCATGGTATGCATGCAGAAATCAGACAACATTCAGGAGTTGGTTCTCTTGTTCCACTGTGTAGGTCTCAGGGATGGAACTTTGAACATTAGGGTTGGTGCCAAGTGCCTTTCCCTGCTGAACCGTCTCGTCAGAGCTGGTATTTCTGTAGGACGTTATTACAAAGAGGGGCTCAGAGAGAGGCTGAAAACCCAAGAAGGAAGGACAGGAGGGGCCTGGAGGATCAGCCTTGGAGCTGCCTTTCCACTCCTGCAGACAGCCTTCGGTCCCAGGCTTTGTCACCTGTGCAGGAACAACGCCTCAGCTAAGGAGGGACCGCTCAGATCCACTTCTATCCCTCCAGGTCTCCAGTCACATCCAGGTTTTGGCTCGAAGGAAATCGAGAGAAATCCAGTCCAAGCTAAAGGTAAGGATGAAGGCAGGGGTGGGGAGGGGGGGCGTGGGGGGGATGAGAGAGAGAAGGAGGAAGGGAGATACAGATTCAGAGATAGTAAGAGAGAGACAGAGACTCGGATAGAGAAGAGGATGGAGACCCAGAGAGATGGACACACACATACAGACTCAGAAAGACATGGAGTGGCATTTTTGTTGAGCTCCCGGCTTGGCTCCAGAGAGCAGCATCTAGCCCTAATCCTTCCTTTGTTTAATCACACCTTTTGTTTTTCTTATCTTTTGTTTATTTTATCACCTAAGATATGTGAATCTTATTTGAGAGTCAAGGATCAGAGAGTCCCTCAAGGATCAAAGGCCTATGTAAAACTTGGTCCAGGAAACCCGGAAAACCATGGTACCTGAGAAATTAAGTAATTTGTACCTGGCATTTGGTCTCTGGGAGCTCTTTTTGGTTTGTTTTGAAGGTACGGAGATTAACTATTTAAACTGTAAAATGGAGTAAATAAATATGCCCTAAGTGAAGGGAAGAGTGCTTCAGTCCTTCGAGGCTGGACCCCCCTGCAGCCATGATAGGCTAGATTCATTCTTAAGATGCCTCTGTGTCTTCATTCCACAGATCCTCGTGGACCCACACACTCGTGTAGCGACCTCACAGCTACAAAGACACAGTTATATGGGTGTGGAAGTAGACAGAGACCCAGAGACAGAGAGACAGAGAAACAGACAGACAGGCACATGCACACTCACCCCGGGAGGAAATGGGAAGACAGAGAACGAGAGAGATCCTTGGGGACCAGAGACCCTGAGGCGCAGGTCTGCTCATCCAGCAGAGGTTTGCGTGGCTCATGCAGCTGATGGGTTGGCTCTCCCCCTGTCCCTGTCGTTTCTCCGCTCCATCCTTGCCTCCCTGGGCTGCTGCTACGCTTTCTTTCCTGGGAGAGACTGTGCTGTTTTCTACTCTCCACTGAGAGTTCCCCGTGTCTCCCAGCCGGAATCCCCGTCACTGTACCTCTGTGTGTGATTTCTATTAGCCTCGACTGTTTCCTGTTTTGTTTTGGTTTTTCGAGACAGGGTTTCTCTGTGTAGCCCTGACTGTCCTGGATCTCGCTCTGTAGCCCAGGCTGGCCTCGAACTCAGGGATCCGCCTGCCCCCGCCTCCTGAGTGCTGGGATTTAAGGCGTAAACCACCACTGCCGGCTTCCTTCCTGTTCTTTTACCTGGGGATGGTCCCTGCCTTTTCTGTAGGTTCTGGTCTTCCCGTACTTTCCCGGTCCCCTCTGTGTTCTCTCTGGAATACGAAACACCCCTTCCTGTTCCCGGGGGTCTTGAAAGTCTCATTTCCTGTAGCCTGGGCATCTGACTTAGAAAACCCGTTAGTATCTTATCCTGGGCTTGTGACCCTTTCTTCCTCTGAGGTAAGGTGCGTGCTGCTCTGTGCGCTGACCCCCTTCTCTGCTCCATGCTGACTGGGGTGCTGTTCCGGTCCTAAGGGAGATGAAGTACAGCAGTTCCTAAGTTGGGTTTTCTTTCTTCCCTTGGCTCCTCCCCGCACCCTGGGTCAGACTCTGAATGTAGTAAGTCCCCTTGCCCATCTTCCTACCGCTATACCTCGCACACGGGGGGCCAGGAGGGGTCAGAGGTGCAGGTGGGGAGCTACCTCTGAGCCTGTGTCACAGCTCCCCATGCCTCCATCTCCGACCCCAGCCCTGACATTATCCCACACTGGCTATCTTGACTGGAACTCCCCACTCACCTGGACCTCCACCTTTCCCCAGGACCAGGTCTCCAAGGACAAGGCATTCCAGACCATGGTGACCATGTCGTCGTCGTCGGCACAGCTGGTCCCTGCGCCTTCGCTGCAGGCCAAGCTGGGTCCTTCTGGCCCTCAGGTGGTCTGGGCTGGGGACTGTGGAGATCCGGGATGGAAGGATGGTGCTGTGCTGGCCGACAGGGTTGCCTGACCCGCATCTGTGTCTTCTCTCTAGGCCACTGAGCTTTTCCAGTTCTGGTCAGGGGGCTCTGGGCCGCCATGGAATGTTCCAGAGTGAGTACTTCCCCCTCCCCTCCCACCCACATCCGTTTTGGACATAGATTCTGAAGCCATACCATATGGCGTTGAAGTCTGGCCCTGCACTTTGCTGGCTGGGGTCTTGTGGGGGTGACCCCTTCTGTGCTTCGGGCCTCGTTACCTCATCTCTGATAAGGGGTACATGTCCATGGAAAAAATGGCTCTGAAGTGAGAACATCAGCCCCAGAGGCTCATGGGAAGCCAGATGTAAGGCCCAGAGGCTACTGGAGGAACATGTGGATTCCAGTGCATCATGGGAAGGCAGTTGTTTGGTGAGGTTCTCCTGGGAGGGATGGATGGGTCCCAAAAGATCACCTTGGAGGGATCTAGGAGACCCTGAGGATAATGGGAAGGCAGTTGTAGACCCAGGGGCTCCAGAAAGAAACAAAGGAAGCCATAAAGTCTTGTGGGAAGGCAGTTACGGATACAGATGGTCTCGGAAGGGACAAGAAGGGCCCAGAGGCTTATGGGGAGGAAGTCTTAAGGCTTCTTGGGGAGATGGGGGCTCCTTAATATTATAAGAAGGGATATTTATGGCCCAAGGCTCAAGGACAGATGAAGGGTTCCCAAGAGGCTTGTGGGAAGATAGTAATAAACCTAGAGGCTTCTGGGAAGGATGAGTAGGTCTCAGAGGATCATGGGGGGGGGGGGGGGCAGTTATAGGCCAAGAGACTCTTGGGAGGGACTGTGAGTACCCTTAGAATTGCCTGTGAAGGCTGGTTTCCAGATCCCTGAGGTGGCTCTGGGGCTTGGGGGTGGGGAAGGGGTTACTTTATTCTTTCATACTTGGGAGGGAGAACATGAGTATCAGGGGTACCTAGAGTGACCTCAGCCTGGAGACCCCTGGGCACTGAGGGTAAGCAGATGTGTTGTAGGCAAAGGGGCCCTAGCACCAGCTCAGCCTGGCTGCGTGAGGGCAGCATGGGAGTGTGTGTTATCAGAGAGAAATGAGAAAGAGTCCCCAGGGGCCGAGGGGACTGCAGGTGTGCTGCAGAGGAGGGATGTCTGGGTGCTGGAGAGCCCACAGTCAAATGGGGAGACCCGCGCTGATTAAGCCATGCTTTCAGAAATTCAAAATGGAAGTGTGTGCAGTGTTGTGAGGAACCACCATGGGTTTAATGGTGAGGGAGAAAGTTCTGGGGTTTTCTCTGAGGTTAGTAGGGTTTAGCCAGATGAAGGGTGGGGGTGGGAATATTCTAGGCAGATAAACAACATGTGTAAGATTCACAGGCAGGAAACTGAGGTGAGCCTCTGCAATGAGGGGGCCTGTATCAAGCAGCTGGGACACCAGATATTTACTGAACACCTACTAAGTGTCTGGGTGTGCTCTTTGTTCTTCTTTTTCTTTCTTTCTTTCTTTTTCTTTTTTTTTGGAGACAGGGTTTGTCTGTGTTGTTTTGGTGCCTGTCCTGGAGCTCGCTCTGTAGACCAGGCTGGCCTCAAACTCAGAGATCCTCCTGGCTCTCCTCCTGAGTGCTGGGATTAAAGACATGTGCCACCACTGCCCGGCTTGGGTGTGCTCTTATTAAGGAACAAAGTAGGAAATGGTGCATTCCTGGACCTGTGTATGTATAAAGAAAAAAAAAATATATGTATATATATATGAGGAATTGAGTTCATGCTAGGGCCTGTGCATGCTAGTCAAGTGTCTACCATCGGGCCCATCTCTAGCCTCAAGGGTCTGCTTTTGTTTTTATTTGAGACAGGCTCTCAGCTCTGTATCCCAGACTAGATCCTCCGGCCTCAGCCCCCTAATGTCTGTGATGTTGCCTGTATGCCACCATACCCACTAAGACCTGCTAGAAGGCCGGGTGGGCCTTCCTGAGGAGCTGACATTTGAATGGTGACCAGATGACATGAGATCGAGGCATTGTGGGAAATTCATTGAAATACAAAGTTGAGAGCTGAGAAGAGGTTGGGACTCCAATTGGAAGGTCCCTGGGTTTGTCTTTCTCATCTTGGTCTGTTGACCCTCGACCTCTTCTGACCTATGGCCTCTCAGTCTCCTGACCATCATCTCCTGAGCTACCTTTAGGCCTCTGGAGTGTGAGTCTACAATGATTATTTGTGAGCAGCCAGTTGAGTTAGAATCGACTAAATGTATAGCTGGGCATGGTTACACACGCCTTTAGTCCCAGCTCTTGGGAGACAGAGGGAGGTGGGTCTTTGTGTGTTCTAGAACAGCCAGGGCTACATAATGAGGCCCCGTTTCAAAAACAAAAAAATTAAATTTACATGGAAATTCCATTCCTCAGGCATGACTAGTGCTAAGTGGCAATGTGGCCAGTGGCCACTACCTTGGGACGGTTACAGAGGTGGAACATTTCCATCACATAGAACAGGTGTAGTGGTATATTCCTGTCTTCCCAGCACTCTACACGTTGAGGTAGGAGGATCTCGAGTTCCAGGCCAGCCTGGGCTATACAGCAAGACCCTGTAGCAAAACCCAGACCTCAGGGTGTGGCTCAATGGTAGAGCCATTGTGTACAGGCCCCCAGTGAGAGGCTGGGGGTGTAGCTCAGTGGTAGAGCCCCTGCCTAGAATCCCCCAGTGAGGGGCTGGGGATGTGGTACAGTGATCCTCTAGGTATAGATCCTCTGCCTAGAACCCCCATTTGAGGGGCATGTTGCTTGGTGGAACCCATGCCTAGCATACTTGAAGCACTAGGTTCAATTCTAGTATTGCCAAAACAACAAAAATCTTGGTCCTCGTGGTCGGGACTGACTGGGGTTGGAGCCCATGTTTTATGGCACCCTAGTTGTGTGGCTTTGGGCAGATCAGTTGACATTGACCTCAGTCTCATGTGAAAAACGTGAGGAGAGGTCTTTTCACCTACTGCATGGAGTGTTCTGGTGGGGGAGCCTGGCCTTTCATGGTCGATAGTGGCGGGTTCAGACAGCACCGTTCCACTGCACTCATAGGAGTCCTTTTGTCCTGCAGCGTGAAGCCGTTCCCACAGACACCGTTCTCTGTGTCACTGACTCCCCCATCCACTGACCTACCAGGTGAGTCTGCTCCTCTGTCTTTCTGTTCCTGACCCCAGCAGCGATTCCTTCACCTTTTTGTCCACTGGGCACAGCCAAGTATCAAAACTTAAATCAAATTAGCCGAAACAGGAGGAGGAGGAGGAGGAGGAGGAAAGAAACAAAGGACACAAGGGTGGCTTCAGGCACCGCTGGAT
Organism: Peromyscus californicus insignis; assembly: GCF_007827085.1. NCBI lineage: Eukaryota > Metazoa > Chordata > Mammalia > Rodentia > Cricetidae > Peromyscus > Peromyscus californicus. Next base: position 175,616,750 of record NW_026294562.1, on the reverse strand, counting down.
CCATCCGCTCAGTGGCAGCCTCAGGGATTACTTCCATCTGTTTCTCTCTGTGGCGGCTTCATTTCCATGAAGACTATGCCCATAGCCCAGAGTTCCAGTGTGGCCACGGAACAGCCACATTGATGGGTGGAAGAGTTCCTGGGTCCCTCGGTTTTATTTGTTACTTTTCTATTGCTGTGATATGCGAACACCATGGCCAAGGCAATTGTAGAAGATTTTATGTGGGGCTTACGGTTCCAGAGGCTTAGATCCATCCATGATGGTAGAGTGGGAGGCGTGGTGGCAGGAGCAGGAAGCCAAAGGTTTGCATCTCTTATTTATTTATTTTCAAGACAGGGTTTCCCTGTGTATCCCTGGCTGTCCTAGAACTCGACCTGTTGACCAGGCTGGCCTGTAACTCTCAAGAGGCCTGCCTCTGCCTCCCAAGTGCTGCGATTAAAGGCACATGCCACTACGCCCGGCCTGTGGGCTCACATCTTGAACCATAAGCTTAAAGTTGAGAGCACAAGCTGGGAATGGTGTAGGACTTTGAAACCTCAGAGCCCACTCCCAGTGGCAAACTTTCTCCCAGACCCACCCACACAGCCCTCTGAGTTACCGCTCTTGCAAGCCGCCATGCTCACCAATTAATGCGTCTGACTACAAGTAACAGTACTGCTTTACCGTCCTTACGGTGGCTGCACTTTAATCTACCAGCAGCCTAGTACTAAGGCTGTAACTTGAGGGGAATTCTGTTCCCTCGGACAACGACTGTGTTGCTGCTGCTAAGGGTAGTTTTGACTAACTATCGTTCTGATAGAAGTCGAGATTCAAAGGCTGGGGTGAAAACCTGTGAGCTTGAGAGCTAGTGTAGCAGCTGACTTTCTCTCTTAGCTGGCATCCTGGGAAGCCACACCAACCCAACTAAAAAAACCATGCTCAGCTCCTCCCTGCTGCTTCCTGTCAACTAGCTGCCAACCTCACCGCTCTGAGCCCAGGTTAATTTTATTTAATTAACACAAAGGCAGCATAAACAAATGGAACACATCTTTGCCTAGTTAAACAATTATTCTACAACATAGCAGACTATCCGGATTAATACAAGGACAAGTGAAGGCTTCAATGATCCCAGGTGATGCAAGGTCTAGAAGAGGGCTTGCCAGCTCAGTCACCTCAGCCAGAGGTCTCTAGAGTTCACTTGGCCTCTGCCTCATTGTGCCAACATGGCTGCTGCAACTCTACCATGCCCCTGGAAAGCTGGACTTGGTCCAGGCCAAGAGCTTTCTTCTCAAAGTTTGCCTCTTGAATTCTTTTCTGGTAGATTCCCTCTGACACATTGGCAAGGACTGTATGGCCACCTTTAGCTGTGTGGGAACCTGCAGGAAATATTTAGCTTTTTTTTTTTTTTTTTAAAGATTTATGTGTATGAGTGATTTGCTGCATGTATTTAGGTGTGCTGTGTGTGTGTGTCTGGTGCTCCTAGAGGCCAGAAGCGAGTTCTAGATGCCCTGGAACTGGAGTTACAGACTGTTGTGAGGCCAGGTCTTGGGAAGAGCATCCAGTGCTCTTACCAGTTGAGCTGTCTCTCCAGTGCCCTTCTCCCCCTAGTTTTCTTTTTTGAGACAGTCTCGTGTATCCCAGGGTGGGCACTTGCTTTGTAGCTGAGTGTGACTGAACTCATGCTCACACTGTCACAGGACACCTCCCAAGTGCTAGGATGGTGTGTGCTCCTATTCCAAGGCCGAGCTAGGGAAAGAGCCCGGGGCTCCCTGCACGCAAGGCAGGCGCTCCGCCAGGGGAGCTGCCTCTCCATCCCTAGCCCTGAGAGCTCTGAGTGGAAGTGGCCAAGAGAAAACAGTCCATCCTTGTGAGTAGTTCTTCTTTCTTCTCTATCTAGGGTATGAGCCGCCCCCAGCCCTCTCACCCCTGCCCCCGCCTGCTCCGTCTCCCCCAGCCTGGCAGGCTCGGGCCCTGGGCACCGCGCGCCTGCAGCTGGTGGAGTTCTCAGCTTTTGTGGAACCACCGGATGCAGTTGACTCGGTGAGTGAAGCCTGGGCAGTTGCTGGGTGCTGCTGTAGGGCAAGGAAGGGAGGCAGAGAAGACAGCTGCTGTCCCCACCGTCAGCAGCGTCACCCGCAGGGTGCATTCAGACGACCCGCTCTGTTCCCTGTGCAGGATTTCTTTCTGATTTATAAATGTAGAAACCAGAGGCCAACTTGAGGTGTGTCTACCTTGTGTTTTGAGATGGCCTCTCATTGCGCTTGCGCTTACCCAGTAGCCCAGGCTGGCTGAGCAGTGAGCCTGGGCTACACCTGTCTGCTCCTCAACAGCATTGAAATTATAGGCACACGTTGCCAAGCCTGTTCCTGTGGTGTTCTGGGACTGGAACACAGAGTATTCATTCAGTCATCTAATAGCAAGTCCCTGCCGTTTGACAGGCTTTGCAGTAACACTAAGGACCTGGAAAGAGCCATAGCTCTACTTTTTTCTGATTGTTTACTGTGAAGGTGGGTCTCACTCTGTAGCTCAGACTAGCCTTGAACTTCGTGATCGTTCTGCCTCAGCTTCCTGGGGGCTGGGATGACATGCGTGCACTGGGGTGCCCAGCGTTTCATAGGTATTCTCAGCAGGTAGGCTGAACAGATGTGTTGCCCCAGTGGTTTGGGACCTGGCCCTTGCCATTTTGTGGCTCTGCCGTTTTCTAGAGTTATAGAACCTTTTGGGTTCTCTGCATCCAGCCAGCAGATGGAGGAAGAGAGAGTATAGGATTTCCTGTGCCCAGGGGTTTTTTTTTGTTAATTTTTTTTTTATTGACCATTCAGCTCTTTATTAGACCATCAGGTGTTTTGGACAGACACAGTATCACAGCTTCACAGAGTTAAACAAATGCAATATAAACAAAAGTAACACACCTTAAAATAATATTCTACAACAGAGAAAGAACAAAAGAAAAAGAAAATCCTGCATTGTTACAGGGTTTTACATAATGTTGAATGCTTTCTCTATTCTTGGAGGAGGTCTGGCTGGCTGTCATGGATTCTCCCATGAAGTCTGGTTACTGCATTGTAACTTGGCTTTTTTTTTTTTAAATGCCGAATGCCATTTATTGGAGGAGGGAAGAGGTCTTAAATACAGGCTTACGGCACAATGGGAGAACCCCAGAGGGCAGAATTTCGCTACCAATGTTTTACAATCTTGCATCTAAGCTGTTAACGTCCAATATGCAGGATACACAGGCAAGGAACTTCCCTTAAGCATTCAGGAGGGTGGAACCCGGCAGGGAATTAGCATAGGGAGGATATCAAGGTCAAGGTCAGCAAGCAAGGCAACAGCTACCCAAAAACGGGGGCCAGGGTTCTACAGGCCCCCCTTTTACTAAAAAATGAGCTTCTGACTTAGGTTGCATGGGACGTCAGCAGGTCACCCTACCTGTCATGGAGATGCCTGCCCAGGCCACACAGGTGCTCTGTCTTAGGTTGGTGAGAGCCCCCCCCCCCAGGCATTACCCGTCTCTGAATACTCATCGTACAGGTTCAATCATGTGTGAGCTCCAGAGTTAATTGCTGCCAAAGATCTCAAAGTGGCGCTGGGCTTGCAATCTGTGTGGGTTTTGTTTGTTTGTTTTTGTTTTGTTTTGTTTTGTTTTTTTGAGACAGGGTTTCTCTGTGTAGCTTTGCGCCTTTCCTGGAACTCACTCTGTAGTCCAGGCTGGCCTCAAACTCACAGAGATCTGCCTGCCTCTGCCTCCCGAGTGCTGGGATTAAAGGCATGTGCTACCACTACCCAACGTGTGCCCAGGTTTTATGGGCTGGGCTTGAATGAAGCTACTCACAGGTCTGTTCACATTCTGTTGGCCAGGTCTTAGTCATGTGCTCACACCTAACTGCAGAGGCCTGGGAAGTGTATGTAGTTCACTGCATGCAGTGTCTCTGAAATCACACTAATGCCATCTATCAGGTTGTCAAGGTTACTAAAAAGGGTGATGTTGGTGAGACTTACACTGGAAGTCTGTGATCCCAGAACCCTGGAGCCTGAAGGAGTATTGCTTTTAGTTCAGGAGTCAGTCTGAGGCTGGGGATTTAGCTCAGTTGGTAGAATATAAGCATGTGTGAAGCTTTGGGTTACATCCCCAGGGTTGCATATACTGGGTGTGGTGGTGCATGCGTGCAGTCTCAATACCCTGGAGGTGGAGGCAGGGGGGGGTGTGTGTGTCAGAAACTCATAGTTATCCTCTTTTACACTGGGAGTTTTGAGGCCAAGCAGGAACACACAAGACACTGTCTCAACAAAACAAGCAGGCATGGAGGCACACTCCTTTAATCCCAGCACTTGAGAGTCAGAGGCAGGAGGATTTCTGAGAGTTTAAGGCCAGCCTGGTCTATATATAGAAAGTTCCAAGACAGCCAGGGGTACATAGAGAGACCCTGTCTCAAAAAAACCCCACAAAAAACAAAAAACAATTTACTCTATAATAGTGAATTCAAAGCTAGCATTGGCTACAGAAAGTTACCTTGTCCCAAAAATCCAGGAAGAGGAACCGGGTGTGGTGGTGCACACCTTTAATCAATCCCAGCACTTGGGAGGTAGAGGCTGGTGAAACTGAGTTCTAGGCCAGCAGAGCTACAGAGTGAGACCCTAGTGCAAAATAACAAATAAGCAGCAAAAATAAAAACAAAAAACTTCCCTAAACAAAACCAAAAAAATCCCAGCATATACACACAAAACAAAACTAAAAACCAAAAAGAGAAATGCCCACAGCAAGACTGAAGGCACCCCTTCGCATCCCAACTGGAGCAGGAGCTGAAGCCCTCCGACTGCTCACAAACCCCTGTGCTATCTGAACCCTGCCCTGCTGTGTCTTTGTCTGCTTACCATGGCCCCCTCCTGCCTCGGCACCTTTCTGCCTGCCTTCCCCTCAGTCTGGTAGGGGCCTTCTCTGGGTCTGGCTGTGAGTGACTCTGGCTTAATTTTCTCATGGGACTTTCCCAAGCCTTCTGCTAAAAATATCATGTACCATCTTTTTATTAGATTTTGTGTGTGTGTGTGTGTGTGATGCAAGGTGCCCAAGGAGGCCAGAAGAGAGCATCCAGTCCCCTGGAGCCGGACTTACAGGTGGTTGTGAGCCACCTCTCTTACGGGCTTATACCACCATACCTGGTTCACGGACCATCACTTTTGAGCCTTTTTCTATACTCGCCAGGATATTTTTCATAGCATAAATTATTCCTGACATTTCTGTTATCTGTAAGTAAGTTGATTTAAGCTTCTCTTCTCTGTGGTAGACTGAACTCTGAAAGTTCGGGGACTTAGTGGCCTTTTTTTTTTAAAAAAATTTATATTCATTTTACAACCACAGATCTCCCTCTCTTCCTCCTCCCGCCCCCACAGCCTGCTCCTCCAACCCACCCCCCATTCCCTCTTCCAACAGACTCTGGTCTTTTAGCCCCAGCACCAAGACTAGTACTAGCATACAACCAGCCTGTCTGGTGGTGCTGGCTTCTTTTTTTACTCTTTACTCTTTGGGGACCCTCCACCCAGCTCCCAAGTAAAATACACAGAGACTTATTCTTTCTTATAAATGCCTGGCCTTAGCTTGGCTTGTTTCTAGCCAACTTTTCTTAACTTGTTCTGTCTAGCTTTTGCCTCTGTGTACCTTTCTTCACATCTCCTTCCATGGCTGGCTCTGTGGCTGGGTGGCTGGCCCCTGGAGTCCTCTCTTCCTTTTCCCGTTCCTTGACCCTCTCCTCCTATTTATTCCAGCCCCGCCTCTCCTTTCTCCTGCCTCACTATTGGCCGTTCAGCTCTGTATTAGACCATCAGGTGTTTTAGACAGGCAAAGTAACACAGCTTTACAGAGTTAAACAAATGCAACATAAAGGAATACAACACATCTTTGCATCATTAAACAAATATTCCACAACATAAATAAATGTAACACATTTTTAATACTCTACATGTCTAGTTCTTATATATAGAGAGAGAGGTGATCTTCCCTGGGGAGCTGGTGAAGTTTTCCCTGAAAGGACATGTGTAAGTTGGTCTTTGAGGGTTATGTACGAGTTTGCTGGGTGCAACATTGTAAATTACACGAACAGAGATGGAATTTTCAAGGATATTAATGACAAAATTTGGTGGGAGCTGGCGATGTTGCAGAGAGGAGTGCAGGCACTGGATTCTGGAGACTGAGTCAGCTCGAGAGCTGTGTGAGGGGTGAAAAATGTCGGGGAGGCTAGACCAGAGAATAGAAGAGGATATGAGCTCATTGGGACAGTGGGGGCAGAGAAGGAATAGGCAGATTGCTGGGGCCACAGGGCTGGATGTGGCCCAAGGTGTGGCCATGTGCTGGCCGGTAGGTCTGTTGGGTGAGGATCTGGGTCTAGCCCTTGTCCCCTTCCTTACCTGTCATCTCTAGTTCCAGAGGCACCTGTTTGTCCACATCAGTCAGCAGTGTCCCAGTCCCGGAGCACCGCCCCTGGAGAGTGTGGACGTACGGCAGATCTATGACAAGTTCCCTGAGAAAAAGGGTGGCCTCCGGGAGCTGTATGACCGAGGGCCACCCCACGCCTTCTTCCTGGTCAAGTTCTGGGTGAGTGGGAGTGCTCCCAAGCCATGGTATTGTCAGCCAGGCACAAGGGGGTCTTGGGTCTGCCTGGGCCACACTTCAAAAACAAAAACAAAGCAAAACAAACACTGTAGTTTTGTTGTTGTTGTTTGTTTGTTTTCTCTCTCTATTCTTTGCTCTTTGAGGGGCTTGCCACCCAGCTCCCAAATAAATCACACATGGAGACTTATTCTTACTTAGGAATGCCCAGCTTTCCTTAACTTAAATTATCTCATCTACCTTTTGTCTCTGGGCTCTTTTCTTTTCTTTTTTTTTTTGGTCTTTCGAGACAGGGTTTCTCTGTGTAGCTTTGCGCCTTTCCTGGAACTCACTTGGTAGTCCAGGCTGGCCTCGAACTCACAGAGATCCGCCTGGCTCTGCCTCCTGAGTGCTGGGATTAAAGGCATGCCCACCACCGCCCGGCCTTTTTCCTTTTCTTACTTCTGTATATTTTACTTTCACTCTTACTCCATGGCTGACTGTGTGGATGGGTGGCTGGCCCCTGATGTCCTCCTCTTCCTTTTCTTGTTCCTTGATCCCTCCTCCCAGATTTCTCTTCCTATTTATTCTCTCTGCCTGCCAGCCCCGCCTATCCTTTCTCCTGCCTTGCAATTGGCCGTTCAGCTCTTTATTAGACCATCAGGTGTTTTAGACAGGCACAGTAATACAGCTTCACAGAGATAAACAAATGCAACATAAAAGAATGCAATGCATCTTTGCATCATTAAAACAAATGCTCCACAGCATAAACAAATGTAACATACCTTAAAATAATATTCTGTAACAAAACAGTATATGGGAGACTGTAGGTCGAGTGTTAGTGCTTCCTAAGGCCTGCTCTATTATGGAGCCAAGTGTCTGCAGATCTTGGGGACATGGAGGGCTGTGGCTAAGAGCACCTCTTTCTGAGGCCCATCTGATTTGCTGTCCAGTCACATGATTGACACTGACGAGCTCAGGGTGTCTGGTCCTGAAAGGAAATCCACAGTGGATTTCAGTCAGTTTGGTTCCCCTGGGTGTCTGGTTATAATGCTTTTTGAGCCTTGTATCATGGTACATGCCTGTCATTCCAATGATCAAGAGTCTGAGGCAGGAGAATCCAGAGTTCAAGGACAGCCTAGATGACTTAGGGAGACCTTAGCTCAAACCAAACTAAACCAAACAAACAAACAAACAAACAACAAACAATAAACAAAGAGGGCTGGGGTTAGGAGCACTGGCTGCTCTTCCAGAGGGCATAGGCTCAATTCTCAGCACCCACATGTGTCTGAAACTCTAGTTCCAGAGGAACTCTTCTGGCCTTGAGGGTGCTGCACGTATGTGGTGCTCAGACATACATGCAGCAGAACACTCATGCACATAAAACTAAAGAAATCCTGAAAAAAGACAAAAACAACAAAACCACGAAGCTTTCTGGGTGGAGGCCTTCGATGGCTCTGAGGGGCTGCTGCAGGCTGGCCATTATTAGGGTTCAGAGGCTCCTCCAGCTCGCTGTCAGAAACCTGGCTCCTGATGAGGTGGGAAGGCAGCTGCTGAGGCCTTTCTCCCTGGCTGTTCTGGAACTCCTGCTGTAGACCAGGCTGGTCTTGAACTCCAGACATCCACCTGCCTCTGCCTCTGAGTGCTGGGATTAAAGGCATGTGCCATCCTTTTTGAGACAGACTCTCCTTCACATTATAGCCTAGACTGATTTCCAACCAATAGTCCTCTTACCTCAGCCTCCCAAGTGCTAGGGTTCCAGCTGTGGGCTGCCATGACCACAGACATAGGGATTTGTCCTGCATCAGAATGCCCTGTTGCTGGGGTGGTGGTGGAGTCAGCGAAAGTCAGGACAGAGAACAGGCAGTATCTGCTTCTCAAGGGTGCCACGGGCTTTGAGGCCTGTCCTGCCTGTCTGACGTTTGGATGGTAGGCACAGGTGCATTCCTGAGGCTGGACGGAGAGGAGAGGTTAGAGTGTCCTCAGGAGGAGCCTGGCCCTGCTGGTAGTGGGTAGGCAAGCCACTTGCTTTCACAACCCCTGGGGGGTAGGGAGGTGGGAGAGGATATGGAACCAGTTGCTAGGATAACTTGCCTGCTAGTAACGAGGCCCTTGTCAGAAACTAAAGTCCCTTTTTTTTTTTTAAAATCCTCCCTCCATTTCCTTAGTCTTCAGACCTCAACCACGTTCTGTGGTGTTTCCATTTTGAGACACCGTCTTTCTCTGTGTGTTGACCATGCTGGTCTCAAACTCACAATCCTGCATCCACCTTCCAAGTGCTAGCATTATAAGCTTGCACTGTTATGCCTAAGCTGAACTCTAGAGCTAGGGGCTTCAGGCAAAAAGGTTGGGTTCTCTGGATCCCAGGTTCCTAGAGAATGAGGGTCAGGACTCTTCTTGGGACCCTGGAACATGGGGTGGGTCGTCTACAGAGCACATACGCTGATTTGGGGACTTTGGAAGCTGAGCCAGGGTGGGGGATGAGCAAGTGGGTGTAGCTGAGGGAGCCAGCCTCCGGGTCAGAATTTGTAGGGTTTCCCCAGCTCACCTGTGCTTCTCTATCTCGTGTATCAGGCGGACCTGAACTGGGGCCCAAGTGGTGAAGAGGCAGGGGCCAGTGGAGGCAGCGGTGGCTTCTATGGAGTGAGCAGCCAGTATGAGAGCCGGGAGCTCATGACACTTACCTGCTCCTCCAAGGTCTGCTCCTTTGGCAAGCAAGTGGTGGAGAAGGTGGAGGTGAGGCCCAGGGCTAGGGCACAGCATGCATCAAGAGTAAGCGGTCACAGGGGTGTGGGTGTGGGTACGGTAGGGCCATCCCAACCTCTCTGGCAGTTCAGTGCGTGTGCTGGGAATTAACTCCAAAGAAGGTTGAGGATGTAGTTTAGTTAGTAGAATGTTTGCCCTGCACCATGTAGACTAATCATCAGGAGTTTCAAGTCTATCCTCAGCTACATAAGGAGTTCCAGGCTAGCCTGGGCTACATGAGACCCTGTCTCAAACAAAACAGGAATAAGCCACTAAAAGTAACAGCTAGGGCTCATTTCAAGGGTTGAAAGGTGTAGAGACTGGATCTACAAGATAAAAAAGGTTCTTAAGAGTATTGTAGGAGTCTGTGGAATAAGGAGACGAGGCGTTATACTTGAGGGACTGTGGGGACTTGAGGACTCAAGCTCTGCTTGGAGATACTATCAAGGGTGTTTGAAAGTCATGAGGTTTCAGATCATGACTCTGAGGAGATGGAAGGTTCCCGGTTTGCAGGTTCAGAGGCCCCGAGTTGGACACCCAGGGGCCCTGGGCATTAAAGGTGGGGTGCTTGTCGTACTCTGGCTGGTTCCTAGGGTGGGCCGCTGTTTCTCTCAGCCACTGTTTCCCACTCCCAGACAGAGCGGGCCCAGCTGGAGGATGGGCGCTTCGTGTACCGCCTGCTGCGTTCCCCCATGTGTGAGTACCTGGTTAATTTCCTACACAAGCTGCGGCAGCTGCCTGAACGCTACATGATGAACAGTGTCTTGGAGAACTTCACCATCCTCCAGGTGATATACTGGGGCGGGCAGGCCGGACTTTAAGCAGACCCTCAGCCTCTAGGGGCTCCACAGCAGCCTTGAGCCCCCACTCTGCCTCTAGGACATGGTGGGGTGGGGCACTCTACTACAACATGGGACTCACCTGTCCCATGTGGAAAGCCCATCCTCACTAGGGCAGCTGAAGCTACCTCAGCTTCCAAGCATCTGGCTTACTTGAGGGGTCCAGAGCTAGTGGGCGCTCCTTTGATTTGGGGGTTGTACTAATATGATCTCTAATCCTTTTACCTGTGGCATAGTGGAGACCCCTCCCTGCCAACTCTCAGCTTAGGGGTGACCCCTTTGCCCAAGGAACCTGACCTGCAGGGCATCCCTTCTACTTGGGATGCATAGCATGGCAGGCGTCCCTTTCTTGGAAGGTGGGAAGAGGCCAAAGGCCTTGCTAACTAGGGGTGGGCAGGGGAGTCCCACCACACACGCGCGCGCGCACACACACACACACACACACACGCGCGCGCGCACACACACACACGCACTCGCACACTCGCACACCACCCCCGCCACAGCATAAGCCTGTCCTCCTGGCAGGTGGTGACAAACAGGGACACGCAGGAACTGCTGCTGTGCACGGCCTACGTCTTCGAGGTCTCCACCAGTGAACGCGGAGCCCAGCACCACATCTACCGCCTGGTCAGGGACTGACGGGGCCCCGCTGCTGGTCTTCCTCAGAACACCACCTTCCCAGGAAGGACTCTTTGGCTCTCCCTGTACCCCTCGCTTGGAAAGGGGGCCATGATGTTAAAAAAAAAAAAAAAAAGGCCTGATCTCAGAAGCTCGAGCAATGGGGGCTGGCTCCTATTAGAGGGGAGCCCCAAAACTTGGTTGTTGAGCTGAATGAGCTGTTTGAGGTTAGAGCTCCAATATGGGACCTCACAGGGAGCATTTGACAGGACACGTCACTCCTCAGCATCAGGGATTGGGACAGGAGTGCACACCCACAGGGACAGCACTGGCCTCTGTTCTACAAGGGCCCCTCTTTGCTCTGGAAAAGGGAGCTGGGCTGTGTGAGGGATATTACTCATTGCCTTGTACCCTTCCTGTTTCCACACCACCCCCATGTCTGCCTCTGCCCCACACTTGCTCTGATCTGGAATGTCACACATTGAAGATAACTGTTTCCCAGCTGAGAGCAGAGTGAAGTGGGACCCGATTTTTTTTTTTTTTAATATAAGGAGATATTTATACACGGTGTTAAGGATGTAATGTTATCTCAGCTAGGCGAGCAGTGGGGTGGGACTTCTTAATCTTGTCCCCATTTTAAATGAGCCTCAGACCAGCCTGCCACCTTCCTTTCCCCAAGAAGGATGGTTTATGTTCCGAAGGAGAATAAAGCTATTTTTACCAAAAACGAAGGGGATTTATTTGAGGTGTCATGTGGGAGGTGGCAGACAGATGGTGTGGGGAGGAGGGAATGGGGAAGGAAGCTGGGGACGGAAGGCCCTGGCCCCGGTGCGGTGCGGTGCGGGAAGTGATGGCTGTCTGTGAAGGCAGACACACCTGGCTCCCCAGGGAATGAGTCCCGAGGCACCGGGCTCCAAGCCTAGGGCCAGCCAGGAAGGAAACATTCCTGGCAGCGTGGAGGTGCATGGGTGCCCATGGGCGGGCTGGGGCCTAGCGGTACCGGGCCAGCCTGTCGTACACGTGGTCCAGATTTCTACACAGGAATATTGAGAGCGTCATGAAGCCGAGCTGCGGGAGAAAGGAGATGCTTCAGGGTTGGAGAAGGGGTGGTACCCTAAGGAGAGGCGACAAGTGGGCGTTCATGGGAGCGTGGAGTGGTCGGCGGCGCTGAGAGCGGGAGGCCTGCGGCAGTCTGAAAAGGAGGAAGCTCAGAGGCAGGCCCACGGGACTTTATTCCGGAGACTCGGCCGTCTCCGCGTGTGCCCCGACCTCCACCTCAGCGCCCGAGCTCTCCGTCTCGGGCGGCTCCTCGTCTGCATCCCACAACGGCCAGGGCCCCAGAGCCATGGGTAGCTTGCCTTGTGGAGCCTTGTCCCCCCACGTGGGGCAGGCACCCGCCATGCCCCTGGTGCCCCATGGGGTGCTGCTGCGTCCGCTGCTGCTGCTGCTAAGCCCGCCCCAGCGCCCGCCGCTGCCCTCAGCGCTTGGCCCGGGAATAGGGCTCGAACCCTCGGCTCCCGACAGCGGCAGCACCGGCTCTCGGCTGAAAGCTCTACGATGTAGCTGCAGACACAGCGCCATCCCGCTCACCTGCGGGAGAGGGGAGGGGGCAGCGCACGCGTACGGCCAAGAGTTTGCAGAAGCCGGGTCTCCGCCCCATCTCATGCTAATGTGGCGATTGATAAAGACGGTACAGCTAAGCAAGCGTTTCCTCGGCAACGGGAAAACATAGCTAGACCAATCACTGATGGGGGCGGGGTCAAGTCACCTCAAGCAGACCGACTCCTAGACAGATTCCCACTATGGAGATGAGATTGTTGTGCAGCCACTTCCGGAGGCTCTGCGCGCAGCCCTGGGGGTGCAGGAAACATGTGAGGGCGGTGTTTGCTTCTGAAACTCACCCTCAAGCCCAGGGGCCCCTCAGATCCTCTTGCAGTACCCAGTGCCTAGGTATCCAAGCACGTCTTGTCCAAGCTTTACCCAGTGCCTGTGTTCCAGGCTCCGCCCTTGCTTAGGTTACGCCTCTCGCTGTCAGAGGGCTCCGCCCCTTTCGTCACTAACTTTTCTAGTAGCCCGCCCCGTCCAGCTCACGCACCACCGGCCTCCAGATACCATGCTCCTGAGTAGGTCCCGACCACTTATAAAGGACTGCCCTTGGTCTGTCTTCTGTAGCCTCCCCTCCCAAAGCTCGCCCCCTCATGCCACGCCCCATGTAGGCCTGGATCACATCAGAGGGTCCCAACCCTCCCTGGCCCCACCTACCATTTTGCTTTGGACTCCTGATGCATGCCCAGGCATCAGGAGTTCTTTTTTTCCTAGCCTCCTCCTCACCTTCTGAGGTCACGCCTTTGATATTAGCCGCACCCTCAAAGCCCAGCCTGCTCTCTTAAGACTCCTGCACCCTAAAAGACCCGCCCACTCGACGGCCCACTTCTCCAGTGTCCCGCCCCAACAAGGCCAAGCCTGGTTTAGGGCTGCGGGCTACCGCCTGTCCCACCTCGCGGTAGATGTGGGCTTTTGCGGGGAGTGCGCATAGGTCAGCGGTCTGCCTCAGTTTCGCCCGCGGCCCCAGCCGGCTAATCTGGGAGAAGAAGAGCTTATCAAAGCCCGAGGAGTCATTGGTCGCCGTGGAGTTGTAGCAGGAGCAGGGCACGAAGGGCTCATCAGAATCGTTCCCTCTCAGCATGCGGGCGCTCATCCAATCCCGCGGAGAGTGCCAGCCGCAGCAGCGCAGCTGATGGGGTGGGGGGACAGAGTCAGGGGCCCGGCGTCACGGGTGTAGGTGTGCAGCCAGGCCTGGGATGATGGGTATGTAAGTGGCAATGGGCTGGAGATACAATGGGGCCAAAGTGACCTGGGTTCAGGAGAGGAGCACCCGGTGAACCTGAGATTGTGGGTGGTTGGATTCTGTCTCGGGATGGGTGGATGCGGGAGTCCCTCGCACAGAAATTTTAGGACTGGGGTGGAGCAACTTCAGGATCTAGGGATTGGGGACTTAGTTACATGCAGACAGTGATGCTGTCATCTGGGGGTGCTCAAGCAGTGTGTGACGGGCGCGAGGATGAGGGAACAGGTAACCTGCGGCCCGCAGGGACGCAGAGTCTCCTTAAAGCCCAGGCTGAAGCTAAGATTTTAGAGCCACGTTAGAGCCCGGGGTGTTAACTGTCCGAGACAAGAGATGTAGTGAGCTCACACACCTGGAACTGCGCGTAGTCCCAGCTCTCTTCAGCCGCAGTCTCATCCGGGTTCGTGCGGTAGCTGTGGATGGTCTGCAACACCAGCTCTTGTACCCTTCGCTCCAGCTGAGGGGGTGTAGGTGGGGATGGAGTGAACTGGCCGACTGCCCCAGCCCCGCCCGTGGGGTTCCCCCCAGGAGCACAACTTTACCACCCGTGGCAGTGGCTCTCTTCCTCAGAATCTCTCTCAGAGGAGTTTCTAAGGGTCTTTAGGTCTCCATTGCTTCCTTTTTTTTTTAAGTTTAAATTTAATTTTGGAATAAAATTATTTTTGAATAAAATTATTCAATAAATTATATTCCTGTAGCCCACATTGGTCTGGAACTGATCCTAACTAGCTTCTGGGTGCTGGTATCCAGGGTTGGGGACCAAACCGACCACCAGCTCATGAATGGTAGGCAAGCACTCAATCAGCTGAATAAATGCTACCAAGTAGAAGTCGGTCTGTGTCTGCCTCTGCCTCCACCCTCCCCTCTCTCTCCAGAGTCTCTCTATGTAACTGGCGGCCCTAGAATTGATTGTACAGACCAAGCTGGCCTCCCAGAGATCTGCTTGCCTCTTCCTCCAGAGTACTGGGGTTAAAGATGTGTGCCATCACACACGGCCTATTCTTTTTTGATAGATACGGCCTTAGTATGTTGCCCAGGCTAGCCTTGGTCTCTTGGGCTAATATGAGCCTGTGAGTAGCTGGGACACACGCAATGCCACGGCAGCTTTATGTGTGCCCGGTCCCGGTCTTCCTTTACTGTCTCTGTGTATGTGTGTTGTTCTGTGGCTCAGCTTCCTGGTTGGTGGCAGTGCCCACATGCCTTTTCCCCCCTCTACTCCTGCCCCTCAACCTCCACGGCTGGGGTAATAGTGTTGGTAAACTCACCCGGATCCGCTGAGTGGAGATGAGGATCCCCAGGGTGATCTGTGTGGCAAACAGGAGCAGCAGCATCCCGAAGTACTGAGGACAGAGTGGAGAGGGAGGTGAGGCGGGAGAAGGCCTTGGAGGGGCAGAACAGGAACCGTGATGGGGACGCTACTCACCAGGCCCAGAAGACAGCGCAGCTCCTTCAGAGCCCCCACACAACCCAGGAGGGCCATGGCCATGGTGAGGACACCCGAGACAGCCAGGACCTTGGACCAGGTCTGCAGTGGTACGAAGGATAGGCCTAAGGCGGTGAAAGTCGGTGAGGGTGGGCTGGGAAATAGCAGCTCCCCTAGGCCGCCCAGGCAGAGCCCCGTCTCTTGGGCCTTACTCAGAATCTGCCTGGGCCTCTGGCTCTGCCCCACCCTGAGTCTCATGTACCTCAGGCTGGTCTTGAACTCACTCTGTAGCCAGGGGTGACCTGGACCTTCTGATCTTCCTGCTTACACCTCCCATGTGCTGGGATAACAGATGTGAGCCATCACATACACCCTAGAATTGTTCTGAGGTATGCATGAGAACCATTGTTCACCGTGATAAATATGAGTTGCTCTGTTTTTCTGTGGTACCCACTCTGTAGACCAGGCTGGCCTCGAACTCACAGAGATCCACCCACCTGGCTCTGCCTCCCAAGTGCTGGATTAAAGGTTCGCACCACCGCCGCCCGGCCCAGTTGCTATGGTTTTGATGCCCACTTCATCAGTAGTTTCCCTGCTATTACTGTTATTTCTGCTCTTCCCCTTCCCTGCTGTGTGACACCCAGCAAGAGACTTCCCTTCCGTGAACCTCAAGAAGGGAGGGTCTGTGAGCCCCAGTCCAAGATGTGACACAGGAAGTATTTCTGTTATTATTGTTTGTAATCATGGTCTCATTTTGTCATGGCTGTTTTGAGTCAGGTCTCACAGAGCCCAGCCTGGCCTCCAGCTGTGTAGCCAAGGATAGCCTTGAGCTCCTGATCCTCCAGCTCCACCTCTTGAGCGCTGGGATGATAGCGTGCACCACCATGTCCAGTTTACATGTCCTGTTTGCCAGGGAAGACACGGGGCACAGAGGCAGGGTGGCAGTGGCCAGTGGGGCTCTAGAATTTGAGTCCTGTCTGGGAAGTTGGTAACTACTGAGGGCCTCCGGGGCAAAGGAGATGCCTTGGGGTGGGGTTCTGGGTCAGGTCCACCCCAGGAAGACCCTCCCTTACTGCCCAGCCCCCTCACCCACAAAGGACACGAAGCTGGTCTTGTCAATGAGGATCCAGGTGCCAAAGCAGAAAATCAGGCCGCCTAGTACCTAGGGGAGAGAAGAGCATGAGACCGCGGCCACGGTGTCCCTGGGACCCCGCTGGGCAGCCCTGAGGAAACTCACAAAGAAGAAGAGGTTGAAAACGAAGAGGAAGTACTTGATAAGACTGAGGCAACTCTCCTGGGCTGACATCTTCGCCTAGATGGGGAGCGACCCACTCGAGGAGCCCAGACAGAAGAGGTGTTGGCCACAGGGAACAAGGGGCATAATGGTCGGAGAAGGAAGAGAGACTAAGAGGAGGCGCAAAGGAAGAGGGCAGAGAAAGAGGAAGTTCCAGGGGTGGAGCTCCACCCAGCCCTTTTCATACGGCTGCGGCTGGGCCCCATCTTCATGGGTTCCACAGGGCGCGTACCTGAGGGTCTTTGGAATGTGTGGGTACCAAGGACACAATGGGTGGTCCCTCGCAGGTGTTCATGGCTCGGGGAGGGTGCACAGGGGCTCCTGACTGACTTCTCCCCACTTCTGTCCTGGGGCCTCAGGGTTGTCTCTGCAGGGGCCAACCTCACAGACACTCTGACCTCACTGTCCACTGGCTCCGCCCCTGCCCTTGAACTAACTCTCTCTGTCTCTCTGTCTCTGTCTCTGTCTCTCTCTCTTTCTCTCTCTCTCTGTCCTTCCTTCTTCTTCTGCATCTCTTTCTTTCTCTGGGTCCCTCTCTGCCTCTGTCGTGTGTGTGTGTGTGTGTGTGTGTGTGTGTGTGTGTGTGTGTGTGTGTGTGTCTTTGGGTCTCTTCACCCCCCCCCCACACACACCCCACCCCCGCCTCCCTAGACCAGGTGCTCCCTTGTGCTTGGGGCCGGGGTTGGACACCAGGGGAAGTGAAAGTGTTGCAGAGGAGGTGTGACAGTCCCAGGGGTGAGGGGAGCAGCTAGGCAGTGCCTGAACATCCGGCAGAGGAAGTGAACCTCAGGTGGCACTTCCTGCCTCTTCGGAGAAACTGGTGTGTGTGTGTGTGTGTGTGTGTGTGTGTGTGTGTGTCACCAGAAGAGCCAGGCATCCGCAGTGTGTGTGGGGGGGGTCACTTGAGCACACCCAGCATCTCCACGGTTTCCTATGATGTGCCCAGGAGTTCCTCACATTTGTCCAGCCCCCAGTTCCTCACAGATTTCCAGTATTGTGCGGGGTTCCCATCACCCAGCTTCCTATCCAAACCCTAGGTCTCTGAGTTGGCAGCTCTGTCTTCTGAGACAAGACTCATCTGTTTCTTTTTTTTTTTTTCTATTTATGTGTATATATGTGTTGTGTGTTCATGTGAGTGCACATGTACATTTGGAGGCCAGAGGACCGCATCAGATGTCATTCCTTGGAACCTGTCCACTTGTGGGGTTTTTGTTTTTTTTTTTGTTCTTTTTGTTTTTGTTTTTTGAGACAGGGTTTCTCTGTGTGACCCTGGCTGTCCTGGAGCTCACTCTGTAGACCAGGCTGGCCTGGAACTCAGTCTATAGATCAGGCTGACCTCGAATTCACAGAGATCCACCTACCTCTGCCTACCGAGTGCTGGGACTAAAGGCGTGCGCCACCACGGCCCGGCTCCCTTCCTTTATTTTTAATGAGGTGTATGTGTGTGTGTGGTGGGTATGTGGTGAGTGTGTGTGTGGTGTGTGTGTATGTGGTGTGTGTGTGTGGTGAGTGTGTGTGTGTGTGTGTGTGTGTGTGTGTGTGTGTAGTGAGTGTGTGTGTGGTATGGGTGTATGTGGTGTGTGTGTGTGGTCAGTGTGTGTGGTGAGTTATGTGTGTGGTATGTGTGTATGTGGTGTGTGTGTGTGGTCAGTGTGTGTGGTGAGTTACGTGTGTGGTATGTGTGTATGTGGTGTGTGTGTGGTAAGTGTGTGTGTGTGGTGAGGGTGTGTGGTATGTGTGTATGTGGTGTGTGTGTGGTGAGTGTGTGTGTGTGTAGTGTGTGTGTGGTATGTGTGTATGTGTGTGTGTGTGTGTGGTGAGTGTGTGTGGTGAGTTATGTGTGTGGTATGTGTGTATGTGGTGTGTGTGTGGTGAGTGTGTGTGTGTGTGTGTAATGAGTGTGTGTGTGGTATGTGTGTATGTGGTGTGTGTGTGGTGAGTATGTGTGTGGTATGTGTGTATGTGGTGTGTGTGTGGTGAGTGTGTGTGTAGTGAGTGTGTGTGTGGTATGTGTGTTTGTGGTGTGTGTGTGTGGTGAGTGTGTGTGGTGAGTATGTGTGTGGTATGTGTGTATGTGGTGTGTGTGTGGTGTGTGTGTGTGTGTAGTGAGTGTGTGTGTGGTATGTGTGTATGTGGTGTGTGTGTGTGGTGAGTGTGTGTGGTGAGTATGTGTGTGGTATGTGTGTATGTGGTATGTGTGTATGTGATGTGTGTGTGGTATATGTGTGGTGTCTATGTGTGTGAGTGTGTGGTGTGTGTGTGAGTATGTATCATGTGTGTGAGCATGTGTGTGTGTGTGTGTGTGTGTGTGTGTGTGAGAGAGAGAGAGAGAGAGAGAGAGAGAGAGAGAATAACTTTTGGGGGTTGGGTCTTCCCTGTCACAGGTTGTACCCCAAGCAAGGTTCAGCTACTCATCCCCAATAAGCTAGTAAAAAGAATCTAATTGCCGGGCGGTGGTGGCGCACACCTTTAGTCCCAGCACTCGGGAGGCAGAGCCAGGTGGATCTCTGTGAGTTCAAGGCCAGCCTGGACTACCAAGTGAGTTCCAGGAAAGGCGCAAAGCTACACAGAGAAACCCTGTCTCGAAAAACCAAAAAAAAAAAAAAAAAAAAAAAAGAATCTAATTAATAGTGGAAAACAGCCGGGCGGTGGTAGCGCACACCTTTGATCCCAGCACTAGGGAGGCAGAGGCAGGGGGATCTCTGTGAGTTCGAGGCCAGCCTGGTCTACAAAGCAAGATCCAGGATGATAGGAATTCCAGCCACACCCCCATGGTCGTGCATGCCCTGGAAGGACACTTTGTCATTTCCACCTAGTCATTTCTGGGTTATACGTCCTACAAAACCCATGTGCTATGTGGTCACGTAATTGTGACCACGTGATCAATGCGCATGCGTGGAGTAGCCACGTGGGCCTGTGTGCACATGTGCAGGTAGGCCCTTAGAAAGGCAGGCCCCATGTCCCGTCCCCACCCCCACCCCTTCTCCCCCACGTGAGCTTTCAGCAGGCCTGATCACATCTGTCCCTTTCTCCGTTCTGAATAAAACTCTTGTTAGTGGATTCTGTCGTGTTTCATGACTTTTCTTCGCAGGGTAAAAATCATCACAGAGAATCCCCCCCAAAAAAAAACAAGACAAAAAGAACAGTGGAAAACAAAAAGATTTATCCACTGTGGCCCCTTTGGGAACTGGACAAATAGATCCAGTGACCCCCCTCTAATCCATCTTCGGGAACCTGAGGTGAGATTGCAGTGTAAATAGAGGGCTAACAATATGCATTTCTAAGCAGTCCAAGACGTGGTGCAGCCTACCATTGACCCATCACTACCATTGACCCATCACTGTCTGGGCTTCAGTCTCAACTCTAAGGTGGTCTGACCAGCTCTTAAACCCCCCCCCCCTTATTTGTTTTACAGAAGAGGGCACCAGATCTCATTACAGATGGTTGTGAGCCACCATGTGGGCGCTGGGAATTGAACGCAGGACCTCCGGACCAGCAGTCAGTGCTCTTAACCTCTGAGCCATCTCTCCAGCCCTGTTTTCAAGTCTATCCTTAAAGTCCCTCGTCAGCCTTTGTGGAGCGATCTTTGATTTTGAAAGGGGGTTTGAAATCCACGTGGAATAAAAGTGAAGATCCAGTCTCCCACCCACCATTTCCACCTCCCGTGGCAGCAGGGAAACACAGCGCGCGTGTCACACGGGGTATGACGCTGAAGATTGAGGAAAAGGGGCTGCCGCGCGCAAGGGCTGTGAGCAAGGGCATGTGGGCAGCGTCACAGTAAAATCATTCTCCGCAGACACGGCGCGAGGTGCGAGGCGCGGGCGGGCGGGCGGGCGGGCAATGGCTCATGTGCACGAAATGGCTGGCAAGGAAGGACTGCGGAGGTGGCTAGGCTTCCAAGCCGAGCCTCGCGATCCTTCTTGTCTAATCAGCCCCTGGAGAGCTTAGCAGGGATCTAAGGCTGGTGGGGGAGCCGGTGTGAGGAGCGGCCGTTATGGAGCCCCGGGCTCACCCCAGGCTCACCCCAGGCTCACCCCAGGCTCACCCCAGGCTCACCCCAGGCTCACCCTAGGCTCACCCCGGGCTCACCCCGGGCTCACCCCAGGCTCACCCCGGGCTCACCCCAGGCTCACCCCGGGCTCACCCCGGGCTCACCCCGGGCTCACCCTAGGCTCACCCCGGGCTCACCCCGGGCTCACCCCAGGCCGCAGGGGTGTCATGGGGTCACGGTGCCCCTTCTCCCTTAGAACTTGGAATTCCCTGCCTGCTCCTCCATTTCGCCTCCCTGAGGTGAGGCCAGCTAGTCAACCTCAGGATTCCCAAACAGCCCTCAGGGCTGGTCTTTTGAGTGAGGCAAACACACACACCAGGCCCAGCTGCATTTTCAGCCCGGTGGGGACAGCCGGTTCCGGTTTTGGAGGAGCCAGGACACCAACTTGGTGTCTTTTCCGAGGGGCCTGTGACAGCCCTGGAGCTGGGGCTGTAGTTCAGTGGGAGAGCACGCGCCGAGCACGCACAAGGCCCCAGTCCAAGTACTGAACAGAGACATGATGAAATAAAATCATATTTAATAAGATTAAATAAAATAAATGAAGAATCAAATCCAACGCTCAGTTCGGTCACTGAAAGTTCCAGTGGACCGAATTTTCCAGAGAGCTTGTTTTCAGTTCTGCTGGCTGTAGCAGGCTTTCTTGGACCGCCAGCCCCCAAAGGATGACACGGAGACTTATGGTTAATTACGAATGCTCGGCCTTAAGGCTAGCTTTTTTCTTTTCTTTCTTTCTTTCTTTCTTTCTTTCTTTCTTTCTTTCTTTCTTTCTTTCTTTCTTTCTTTCTTTCTTTCTTTCAACTTAAATTAACCCATTTCTATTAATCTATGTACTGCCTTGAGGCTCATTTACCTCATCTACATACTGTCCATCCTGCTTTCCTGCTTCTTCTGTGGCTGGCGGCCCCTGGCCTCCTCTCCCCCAGCCCTGCCTATCCCTCCTCTGCCTGGCTATTGGCTGTTCAGCTTTTTATTAGACCAATCAGGTGCCTTAGGCAGGCAAGGTGAAACAGCAACACATCTTTACATAGCTAAACAAATATTCTATTCTGCAAGAGCTGGTTTTGAATGTCTTCAGGAAAGGCAAATCTACCTCTTGTTCACACAACTTGCCTACTATTAAATTATTACTATTATCTGACGGATTACAGAGTCAAGGTCAATACTAACATCATGAATTTTGAGATTCCAACTTTTTTTATTTGGGGATGTCTCATTTTGATATGGCCAAAATATCTAGTAGTAGTGAAGATTTATGTGCCATAGGTAAACCTTCTGTTTCTTCAACATACCTAATTTTAAAAACGATGGCATGTATTGATTGACTGATTGTGTGGATGTGAGTCTGTGGAACATGTGTCCTGGCACATGTGTGAGACTCGGAGGACTTGTGGAGCTTAGTTTCCTCCTTTCTTCATGTGGGATACAGGGATTGAACTTAGAGCATCAGGCTTGGCAGCAAGTACCTTTACTCACTGAGCCATTTTGTTGGCCTCATCTTGATTAGCTTTTGAGACAGGGTCTCAAGTAGCCCAGGCTGACCTAGAACTTGCTGTGTGGTCAAGGATAACAAAGGTCTTTATTCCATCTCCACCTCCCAAGTGCTGTGATTACAGGCACAGGCCATCACACCTGCTCTCACGCAATACTGGGGATGGAACCCAGGGCTTTGTGCATGCTCAGGAGGCAGAGGCAGGTCGGTCTCTGTGAGTTCGAGGCCAGCTTGGTCTACAGTGTGAGTTCCAGGACAGGCTTCAAAGCTACAGAGGAACCCTGTCTCAAAAAAACAAAAACAAACAAACAAAAATTATCTATCATTACTTCTTCTAGAGTAAGCAATCTACTTACTGAGCTACATTTCCTAGGCCTCAACTTGGTTAACTTCTATATGCATTAAAAAGCTCCCTTTCTCTGTTCACATCCCACTCTTGTCCCCAAAGAAAAAGTAAAAACAAAATAAAGAAGAAATGGAAGCTGTTGGTGTGGCATACCTTTAACCCCAGCATTCGGGAGGCAGAGGCCAGCTTGGTCTACAGAGAGAGTTCCAGGACAGCCAGGGCTACCCAGAGAAACCCTGTCTTGAAAAAGATTCTCCATCCCCCCAAAAAGAAGAAATAATGATAGTTTTTGTTTTGTTTTGTTTTTTTCAAGGCAGGGTTCCTCTGTAGCTTTGAAGCCTGTCCTGGAACTCATGATGTAGACCAGGCTGGCCTCGAACTCACAGAGACCTACCTGTCTCTGTCTCCCGAGTGCAGGAATTAAAGGCATGTGCCTCCGCCACCCGGTGATAGATAATTTTTTAAATTTATTCTTCTCTCATAAAATACATTCAGGGGTTGGAGAGATGGTTCAGAGGTGAAGAACACTGACTGCTCTTCCAGAGATCCTGAGTTGGATTCCCAGCAACCACATGGTGGCTCACAACCATCTATAAAGAGATCTGATGCCCTCTTCTTTTTTGTGTTTGTTTGTTTTTTGTTTTTCGAGACAGGGTTTCTCTGTGTAGCTTTGCGCCTTTCCTGGAACTCACTTGGTAGCCCAGGCTGGCCTCGAACTCACAGAGATCCGCCTGGCTCTGCCTCCCGAGTGCTGGGATTAAAGGCGTGCGCCACCACCGCCCGGCTGTGATGCCCTCTTCTGACACGTAGGCATACACATCTGCAGAACACTGTATTCATAATAAATAAATCTTTAAAATAAAATAAAATACATCCTGACCAAAGCCTTCCCTCCATCCACTTCTCCCAGATGCCCCCACTTCCCCTCCCCTCCTTCATCTCCCCCCCAGAAAAGAGCAGGTCTCCCAGGGACATCAGCTCAACATGGTACAAGAAGACAATAAGACCAGACACAACCCTCTCATCAAAGCTGGGTGAGGGAACCAGTGAAGGAAAAGGGTCCCAGGAGCAGGCAAAGAGTCAGAGACACCCCCAGGAGTTTCGCAAAACACCACGCCAACAACCACAACATATATGCAGAGGACCTGCTGCACACCCATGCAGGCTCAGGAATTGCCTCCTCAGCCTCTGTGAGCCCCATGAGCCCTGCTTAGTTGATTCTGCAGGCCGGGTTCTCCTCGTGTCCTCAACCTCTCTGGTTCCCACAATTCCTCATCCCCTCCCCTGTTGGGTTCCCTGAGCTCCAAGGGGAGGGACCTGATGGAGATGTTCAACTTGGGCTCCCTCTCTCCCTAATGATTGCCTGTGGGTTTCTGCATCTGCTGCTAAGAGCTGCTGGAGGAAGCCTCTGTGTAGATGGAGGCAGAGTTTTCCTGTCTCAACTACCAAGTCCCAAATAAACAC
Organism: Peromyscus californicus insignis; assembly: GCF_007827085.1. Lineage (NCBI taxonomy): Eukaryota > Metazoa > Chordata > Mammalia > Rodentia > Cricetidae > Peromyscus > Peromyscus californicus. The sequence goes on along the minus strand of NW_026294562.1, from coordinate 175,593,077 downwards.
AAAAGCCTATATTAATTACAGAATGCTGGGCTGATAGCTCAGCCTTATTACTAACTAGCTCTTACATTTAAATTAACCCATTTCTGTTTGTCTATGTATTGCCATGTGGCTCCTGGCTTTACCTGTCCTCTAACATCTTGCTTCTTGGCCTCTCTCCCACTCCCCCCCACCCCGGCCCCCACCCCCACCCCCGAGCGTTTTCAGTTTGGCTTTCCTGCCTAGCCTTATTCTGCCTTCCTATAGGCCAATCAGCTTTTTTATTAACCAATGAGAGTAATACACAGCATGCAGAAGGATCATCCTCAGCACCTCTCTTATGACAACTGGCCTAGGCACTGATCTATGAGTATAGCGGAACATCATTAGGAGTCGTTTCATTAAGTGTTTTTTTTGTTTTTGGCTAGTCATGTTTGGTTCTACCCTAGGTCTCTGGGCTGTCCAGCCTCCAGTCCCTGGTCATCAGCATGGTTCCCTCACCTGGGGTGGGCCTCAGATTAGACCAGTCATTGCTTAGTCAGTCCCGCAAGTTCTGCACCAGGACATCTTGCAGGCTCTAATTGTAGGTTGAAGGTTTTGTGGCTGGGTTGGTGTCCCAGTTCCACCACTGAAAGCCTTGCCAGGTTACTGAAGATAGTGGATGTAGGTCCATATCCTCCGTTACTAGGAGCCCACACTTAATGTTCTGCTTGTTAGCGCTCCTAAGTACTGTACATCCAACTTCCTCCATCATCTGACTGATGAATCTCCCACCTCAGATTCTTTCCTAGAGTATCTATTTCTACCCGGAAGTCCTACCTAGCCTCTCCTGCCTAGGTATTGACCATTCAGCTCTTTATTAAACCTATCAGAAGGTGCCTCAGGCAGGCAGATGCAGAGACACATCTTTACACAGTATACAAAAAGATTATCCCAACATCGGATTTTGGGTTTTTTTTTTCTTTGTTTGTTTTTTGGTTTTCCATATGAAGTTGAGTATTGTCCTTTCAAGGTCTGTAAAGAATTGTGTTACAGCTGGGCAGTGGTGGTGCACGCCTTTAATCTCAACACTCAGGAGGCAGAGGCAGGCAGCTCCAGCTACACAGAGGAACCCTGTCTCAAACAAACAAACAAACAAAGAATTGTTTGAAATTTTGACGGGACTTGCACTGAATCTGAAGATTGCCTTTGGTAAGATGGCCATTTTCACTGTGTTAATCCTACTGATTCATGAGCATGGGAGATTTTCCATCTTCTGATATCTTCTCCAATTTCTTCTTTCAAATCCTTGAAGTTTTTGTCATACAAGTCTTTTACTTGCTTGGTTAGAGCTATCCCAAGATATTTTATGATATTTGGGTCCTGTTGTAAAGGGTGTTGTTTCCCTGATTTCTTTCTCAGTCCATTTGTCATTTGTATATAGGAGGGCTACTTTTTTTTTTTTGGAGTTAATGATGGGAGAATTCCCACAGAGCTACAGCTGGTTTGACTCTGGACTGTTAGCACCTAGCTTTGATCTGCCTTTTGTGATTGCTGCCTCCTGTTTGCTCTGTTCCTTCTGTTTGAAGTCTTAGCTGAGAGTTTCCCTAGGGGATCAAAGCCTATGTTTGGTTTAAGGACAACCCAGAACACTGTAGTATTCCTTTACTGAGAATTTGCGTTTGGCACTGTCCCTCTGGGGGGCTTAGATAAGAGGTTTTGGAATATGGAATTGACTTGCTAAAGGTGTAAATTGTATAACAATAAAAGGGCCCTTTGCTCAGCAAGAGTGGACCAGTCAGTAGAGACGGAAACCCCTGCATCTGGGAAAGGCTGCAGATTTATCCTCGGGGTGCAGCTGTCTCTGCTTCCATGGACTGTGTGAACCTGTCTATACCTACACCAGATATACAAGTTGATCGTCTATAAAGCCACTTCACTGAAGGTGTTTCAGCTGTAGGGGTTCCGTGGTAGAATTTTTAGGGCCACTTATGTATATGCAAATAGCAATACTTTGACTTCTTCCTTTCTAATTTGTATCCTTTGATCTCCCTTTGTTGTCTTATTGCTCTGGCTAGAACTTCGAGTACTATATTGAATAGATATGGGGAGAGTAGACAGCCTTGTCTTGTTCCTGATTTTAGTGGAATCACTTTGCGTTTCTCTCCGTTTAATTTGATGGTGGCTATTGGCTTGCTGTAAATTGACTTTATTATGTTTAGGAATGTTCCCTGTATCCCTGATCTCTCTACAACCTTTATCATGAAGGGGTGTTGGATTTTGTCAAAGGCTTTTTTGGCATCTAGTGAGATGATTATGAGATTTTTTTTCATTTAGTTTGTTTATATGGTGGATTACGTTGACTGATTTTCATATGTTGAACTACCCTTGCGTCTCTGGGATGAAGCCTACTTGGTATTGTGGATGATCTTTTTGATGTGTTCTTGGATTTGGTTTTAAGTATTTTATTGAGTATTTTTGTATCTATATTCATACAGGAAACTGATCTGTAATTCTCTTTCTCTGGTGAGTCTTTGTGTGGTTTAGGTATCAGGGTGATTGGGGTCTCATAAGATAAATTTGGCAATATTCCTCCTGTTTCTATTTTGTGAAATAACTTGAGTGTTGGTGTTAGCTCTTTGAAAGTCTGGCAGAATTCTGTGTTAAAACCATCTGGTCCTGGGCTTTTTTTGCTTAGGAGACTTAATGACTCCTTCTAATTCCTTAGGGGTTATAGATCTATTTAAATTGTTTATTTGATCTTGATTTAACATTGATAAGTGGTTGTAGCAGGAATCTTAACAGGTCTTATTAATAAAATCAAACCTGAAGCCAGGTATTGGGGTGAACACTGGAAGATCAGAGAAGCAGAACAAGCCACAGCTTCCTCACCTCACAAATTCCTCAGCTGATCTTGTTTCCTCAGACTGGAAGCTTCTGAGTCCTCATCCAAATCGATCTCAGCTGAACTGCTGCTAAAAGCCTAAAAGCTTAACCAGGCTCTAGTTCCTGGTTCTCATGCCTTATATACCTTTCTACCTTCTGTCATCACTTCCTGGGATTAAAGGCTCACTTCCTGGGATTAAAGGCATGAGTCACCATGCCTGACTGTTTCCAGTGTGGCTTTAAACTCACAGAAATCCGGATGGATCTCTGCCTCCAGAAAGCTAAGATTAAAGGTGTGAGTGCCACCATTTTCTGGACTCTATGTCTGTCTAGTGGCTGTTCTGTTCTCTGACCCCAGATAAGTTTATTAGGGTACCCAATATTTTGGGGAAACACAATATCACCACATTTCCCCTTTTTTGTCAAAATTTAAAAAAACTTATAACTAATACAAGAAAAACTATATCCAATAAGTATATACAATATATACAGTCAAGAATTACATTAACAATGTTTAGTCCATTAACATTTGACAGATTCAGATGAAAAACTCCATTAATATATAACAATGTCCAGTCTGTTAACATTTGATAAGCTTAGACAAAAAAAATTTTCATTATTTATCCTATTTAAAACAAGTAGTTCCTTTTTAAAAGTAGATTCAATAATTGACCTTTTTATCTTATCATATCCATAAGTGGTATCTATTGAGAAAATTATCCATTTCTTTTAGATTTTCCAATTTTGTGATATATAGATTTTTAAAGTATGATTCTTTGGATTTCCTCGGTGTCTGTTGTTATATATCCCTTTTCATTTCTGATTTTGTTAATTTGGATATTCTCTCTCTGCCTTTTAGTTAGTTTGGATCGTCATTGATTTTTTTCAAAGAACCAACTCTTGGTTTCATTGATTGATTCTTTGTATTGTTCTCATTGCTTCTATTTTATTGACTTTAGTCCTCAATTTGATTATTTCCTGCCATCTCTCGGGTGAACTTATTTCTTTTTGTTCTAGAGTTTTTTTGTTTGTTTGTTTGTTTGTTTTTTGGTTTTTTTGTTTTTGTTTTTTTCGAGACAGGGTTTCTCTGTGCAGCTTTGGCGCCTTTCCTGGAACTCACTCTGTAGCCCAGGCTGGCCTCGAACTCACAGAGATCTGCCTGCCTCTGCCTCCTGAGTGCTGGGATTAAAGGCCTGTGCCACCATTGCCTGGCATATATATATATATATATAGGATATGTTGTATACTCAGTGTCATTGAAATCTAGAAAGTCTTTAATTTCTTTCTTATTCTGTCTTGACCCAGTAATTATTCAGTAGAGTTGTTCAGTTTCCATGAGTTTGTAAGGCTTTCTGTTGTTTATGTTGCTGATGAAATCCAGCTTTAACTGTGATGGTCTGATAGGATGCAAGGGGTTGTTCCAGTTTTCTTGTATCTGTTGAGACTTGTTTTGTGACCGAGTATATGATCAATTTTGGAGAAAGTTCTGTAAGGTGCTGAGAAGAAGGTGTATTCTTCTGTTAGCTACATTTGGTTTATAACATCTGTTAGTTCCAGTATTTCTCTGTTTAGATTTTGGCTGAATGATCTGTCTGTGGTGAGAGTAGGGTACTTCACTCTCCTACTGTCAATATGTTCGGGTCAATATGTGATTTAAGCTTTAGTAATGTTTCTTTTACAAATGTAAAAGGCCTTTGCGTTTGGAGCATAGATGTTAAGAATTAAAAAATCATCTTGGTAGACTTTTCCTTTGGCTAATATGAAATATCCTTCCCTGTCTTTTGATTAATTTTGAAGTCTATCTTGTTAGATATTAGAATGGGTACAACAGCTTGTTTCTTAGGTTCATTTGCTTGGAAAATGTCTGTCTTTGATGTTGAGGTGTGTTTCTTGTATGCAGCAAAGTGATGAATCCTGTTCGAATCCATTTTGTTAGTCTGTGTCTTTTTATTGGGAAATGAGTCCACTGATACTGAAAGATATCAATGACCACTGATTGTTAATTCTTGTTACTCTGTTATTGGTAGTGGCGATAGTGTGAGTGTGAGTGTGTGTGTGTGTGTGTGTACCTGCGATTGTGAGTGTGAGTGAATGAGTGGGTATATATATGTGTGTGAGTGTGTGTGTATATGTGTGTGTGTTCATGTTTCCATATGTGCAGGCCAGAGTTTGATATGAGATGCCTTCTGTCACACTCATTTTTTGAGGCAGATTTCTGGCTGAACTTGGAGTTCATGGATTCATCTAGACAGATATCTGCCCAACAGATATCTCACTGCCCCCCTTGCCAAGGATCCCCCTGTCTCCCCTTCTAGTACTAGGATATAGCTTTGTACCATTCTGTCTAGTTTTGTCTGTTTGATGTTTTGTTTTACGTGGGTTCTGGGGTCTGGACTCAGGTCCTCAAGCTTGTACGTTATTCTCAGTTCTTGTTGTTGTTGCTCTGAATCATGAGACTGATTTATGTTGGCAACAGCTATAGTTTCTGTATATTTTCCAAGACAGGGTTTCTCTGTATAGCCCTGGCTTTCCTAGAACTAGCTATGTAGACAAGACTGGCCTCAAACTCACAGAGATCTGCCTACCTCTGCCTCCAAGTGCTGGGATTCAAGGTGTGCACCACCACTGCCCAGTTTACTTCCTCTATTTTAATTTTATAATTAATTACAAGTATAAAGTATTCTTATAATTTGTTCACTATGGATTGACATTTGTGTTTGTATTTTCTTTTTAGTTTAACTTGAGATATGTCTTTCTGTGTAGCTGTAGCTGGCTTGGAACTGGCTGGATAGCCTAGGTTGGCATTGAACTCAGATCTGTCTCCCTCTGCCTCTCAAGGACTGAGACTAAAGGTGTGCACCACCACAATAGGCTTACCATTTGAGATTTTCAACCTTATGGCAATTGTACACAATGAGAACATTCTTGTGAGAAGTTGAATATTGTATTAGGTTAACAGCTGTGTTCATGAAAAGAGGTTCTAGGAAAGCCGAGTTGTTGTTTTGCATTTTAACTTCCACCTCTGTAAAATGATAATACTACCTACCTCACTGGGTATAAAGCCTTTAGAACATGTTTCCCATCAAAGGAGCGCCGTATGGCAGTTACCCACCGTTATACTGCAGCAGGCTGTACTAATGAAGGCTTAGGGAATATGGTTCCCAGCAGTGGAAATGGTTAGGTTCTTCAAAGTGGTCACTGCAGTTTATACTCCCGTGTATGTAGAGTTTCCTAGCCCAGAAGGAGTCTTTCTGGTTTCTCTACATTCTCTGAATGCGCAGAACTCTTACTGTTTTGGTTAGGTAGCTGAGCAATGGCATTTCACTGGGACTGTAATGACTTCCCACTGGTTGCTAATGACATTGAACACATGTTAAAACATTTTTTGCAAATACATTTTTATGTCTATGTTTGTGTGTGCCATGAGTATGCGGGGGCCTTGGAGGCCCGAAGAGACCATCAGATGCCCTGGGGCTGCAGATGCAGGCCGTTGTGAGCTGCCTGATTGGGTGCTGGGAACCGAACTCCAGTCCTGCGCAAGAGCAGCCCACACTCTGAACCGCTAAGCCATCTCTCCAGCCTCTCTCCAGCCTCTCTCCAGCCTCTCTCCAGCCTCTCTCCAGCCTCTCTCCAGCCTCTCTCCAGGCTCGGTTACTATTGTTATTATTAACTGTATTTTACTCTTTGTTTTGTGAGACAGGGTTTCTCTGTGTAGCTCTGGCTGTCCTGGAACTCACTCTGTAGACCAGGCTGGCCTTGAACTACAGAAATCTGCCTGCCTCTGCCTCCCAAGCACTCAGATTAAAGGCGTGCGCCACCACAGTTGGCTCCTTTCCATGTTTTTAATATTTCAAAATCATTTTATTTTTCTTGGGTAGGGGGGTTTGTGGGTAATTTTGGGCACTTTGTAGCTATTTTTCCTAGAAGGTTGAATATTATGAATGGACAGAGCTTGTAGGCTTACAGATTTTTTTTTAATTTTGGGCTGGGGGGCTGAAGAAGACAGATGGCCCAGTGGTTGAGGGCACTGGATGCTCTCGCAGAGGACCCGGGCTCAGTTCCCAGCACCCACATGGCAGCTCACAGCCGTGTCCCAGGGGACCCAACACCCTCTTCTGGTTTGGCAGGCACGGTGCACAGATATACACACACAAGCAGAACGTGGGCAAACATAGAATTAAAAAATAAATAAGCCTTTAATTTTTTAATTGGCATGACTTCACACTCAAAGTTATAATTTGGGTGTATAGTACTTCCTTTTTCCCTCAACTTCGTTACTTTGACATTTAAAAAATTTAAATTCCATGTATTTATTTAGTGTCTATATATGTGCACATGCCACAGCAAAATACGGAGGTCAGGGGACAGCTCCTAGGAGTCAGCCCTCTGCTCCCACCATGCCACTCCCAGGGCCTGGGCTCAGGCCATCAGGACTGGCAGCGGGCGCCCCTACCTGCTCAGTCATCTCATTGGTCCTGAGTTACTTTTTAGAAAATGTCCCTAAATTTGGGGTTATCTGATTGTCTTCATGGCTACACTCTGGTTATTCGTTTTTGGTGTTGTGTTCTTAGTGTATCATGTCAGGAGGACATGACACCACTGGATGCTCGGGGGGTATCTTACAGAACTACTGCCCGGTTATTCTATCTTGTCAAACTTTTGACCGTCTTGTATGAGCAACCATTGATGATTTTGTGTGTGTGTGTGTTCATGTGTGTGTGTGTGTTTGTGTGTAGGCCAGGGGACCACCTTGTGTGTGTTTCTTCAGGAGTCGTCCACCTTGTTTTATGAGTTAGGGTCTCACTGGCTTAGAGCTCGCCGGTCAGGCCAGGCTGGATTCTCTCCATCTCCCTCGTGCTGGGATTGCAAAAACGCGACCATGTCCAGGCTTTATGTGGGTCCTGGGCTCGAACTCAGATCTTCGTCTTGCATGGCGAGCACTTTCCCACTGAGCCGCCCACAGCCTGATCATTTTTGCTTGAGTCAGTCACGTTGTTCTTTCACAGATTCCTCTTTTTTCCTTTCCGGCACACTCCTTGCCCTCTGTCTCAGGAACATTTGAAGAACCAACGGAGGTCTGAGTGGCAGGGTCATAGCAATTCCCCAGACGTGAGGAGCAGGACCATCCTCTGGCTCGCAGTTGGGGTAGAGCAGGAGGCAGAGGTGAGCGGTGACCCAGACAAGAGCAAGGACGGATATGAAGGAGAGCGAAAGTGGGCGGGCGGGAGGGAGGGAGGGAGGGAGGGAGGGAGGGAGGGAGGGAGGCTCAGACTCCTCCCTGAGACTGTGAGGAGCTGAGCTGGAGTGTGACAGATGGGAAGGCTGGCAGAGGTAAAGCAGGCTTCTCGAAGCCTTTCTTTAGATGGCAGAGGCAGGAGCATGGCCAACTCCTGGCCAGCCTGGGCTGCATAGTAATCCCTTTCTTATGAAAACAGCAAACAAAAGCCCACTGGGAAGAGTCTCCTTCCCTCCCTCCCTGCCCCCTCCCTCCCCCCTCTCCCCTCCTCCCTCCCCCTTCCTCCTTCCCTCTCTCCCTTCCTCCCTCCCCCCCCCCCCGCCCCCTCTCTCCCCTCCTCCCTCCCCCTTCCTCCTTCCCTCTCTCCCTCCCTCCCTCCCCCCCCCCCGCCCCCTCTCTCCCCTCCTCCCTCCCCCTTCCTCCTTCCCTCTCTCCCTCCCTCCCCCCCCGCCCCTCCCTCCCTCCTCCCTCCCCCTTCCTCCTTCCCTTCCCCCTTCCCCCTACTCCCCTCTCTCCTTCTCCCCCTCCTTTCTTCCCTCCCCCTCCCTCCCTCCTCCCTCCCCCCATCCTTTCTTCCCTCCCCCTCCCTCCCTTCTTCCCTCCCTCCCAGCAGTCCAAGGTGGGCCTCAAAGTCATGGCAATCCTCCTGCCTTAGCCTCTTGGAGACTGACTTGCTAATGGAAGACAGGTGAGCTTTGAAGGGTGTATATCTCTATTTCCAGAAATCCTTGGTGTTGTTCCCACCTTCCTGCCTATTAACTTTAGCTGACCAGACCCCTGTCCCTTGTGTTAAAACATTTTGAAGTAAAAAAAAATCATGTAAGAAGTGAGTATGTAGCCAGGCGATGGTGGCACACGCCTTTAATCCCAGCACTCAGAGGCAGAGGCAGGTGGATCTCTGTGAGTTCAAGGCCAGCCTGATTGATCTACACAGTGAGTTCCAGGAAAGGCAGAAAGCTATACAGAGAAACCCTGTCTCGGAAAAAAAAAAAAAAAAAAGAAGTGAGTGTGAGGCTATTGTGTGGTGGGTGGGTACAGTGCATATGTGTCCATGTGGTGCATGTGTAGGTGTGGGTGTGCTAAGTCATCCTTGTGTGATGTGTGGTTGCTGTGTGTGTGGTGCTTGTGTGTATGGGACATATTGGTATGGTATGGGTGTGGGGCACAGTACATGTGTTTGTGATGCATTTGAGGGTCGTGACACATGAGATGCCTGTGTTTCGTGTGTGTGATGTATGTGTGCGTGGTACATGTGACTGCGGCTGCATTCCTGCTGAGCTGCACCCGGCCTGGCTCCAGAGAGTAGCACCTAGCCGTAATCCATCCATCTTTTGTTTAGCCGACACCTTTTGTTTCTCTTATCGCCCAGTGTGAATCTTGTCTGAGAGTTTCCCAAGGATCAAAGGCCTATGCAAAACCTGGTTCAGGAAACCCGGGAAACCGTGGTACCTGACAATCAGGAATTTGCACTTGGCATTGTTTTGTTGGAGCTGCTTTCAGGTTGTTTTGAGCATATGGAAATTAACTGGGGCTGGAGAGATGGCTCAGAGGTTAAGAGGACTGGCTGCTCTTCCAGAGGTCCTGAGTTCAATTCCCAGCACCCACATGGTGGCTCACAACCATCTGTAATGAGATCTGGTGCCCTCTTCTGGCCTGCAGGGATACATGCAGACAGAACACTGTATACAAAATAAATAAATAAACCTTAAAAAGAAAGAAAGAAAATTAACTGGCTAAACTGTAATAGGAAGAAATAAAACTGCCCTAGGCGAAGAGAAAGGGCTTCAGTCCTTCGAGGCTGGACCCCCTGCAGCCATGAAAGGCTAGATTCATACTTAAGATGCCTCTGAGTCTTCTTTCCATGGATCCACATGAAACCCACATACCTGTGCCTGGACAAACAGCGACATGTGATGCCTGTGTTTAGTGTATGTGATGTACATGTGTGGTACATGTGGAGCCTGTGTGCAGTATATGTGGATGTGGTACATGTAGGTATGGTACATGATGCCCTTCTGTGGGATGTATGGTGCATGTATGTGTGGTATAAGTGTGGTACGTGTATGTACAGCAGGTATGTGGTATTTGTGCGGTATGTGTTTTGAGGGTGTAGAAATGAAAGTCTTCTCTGAGATAGTTTGAACTCAGTGAATCCTTAATTAAGAATCATTTCCTAGAAGAGAAAGTAGGAAGTACTCTTGAACGCATTGGCACAGGAGACCACTTCCTAAATATAACACCAACAGCACAGACACTGAGCATAACAATTAATAAATGGGACCTCTTGAAACTGAGAAGCTTTTGCAGGGCAAAAGACATGGTCAATAAGACAAAAAGACAGCCTACAGAATGGGGCAAGATCTTCACCAACCCCACATCTGACAGAGGACTGATCTCCACAGTATATAAAGAACTCAAGAAACTAGACATCAAAATACTGAACAATCCAATTTAAAAATGGGCTAAAGAGCTAAACAGAGAATTCACAAAAGAATCTCAAACAGCTGAAAGACATTAAAGAAATGCTCAGCATCCTTAGTCATCAGAGAAATGCAAATCAAAACGACTCTGAGATACCACCTTACACCTGTCAGAATGGCTATGATCAAAAACACCAATGACAGTCTATGTTGGAGAGGATGCGGAGCAAAGGGAACACTTCTCCACTTTGGTGGGAGTGCAAACTTGTACAACCACTGTGGAAATCAGTATGGCGGTTTCTCAGAAAATTAGGAATCCAACTACCTCAAGACCCAGCCATACCACTCTTGGGCATATACCCAAGGAATGCTCAATCATACCACAAAGATACATGCTCAACTATGGTCAGAGCAGCACTATTTGTAATAGCCAGGGCCTGGAAACAACCTAGATGCCCGTCAACTGAAGAATGGATTAAGAAAATGTGGTACATATACACAATGGAGTACTACTCAGCAGAGAAAAACAATGAAAGCATGAAATTTGCAGGCAAATGGATGGAACTAGAAAATATCATCCTGAGTGAGGTAACCCAAACCCAGAAGGACAAACATGGTATGTACTCACTCATAAGTGGATTCTAGATATAAAATAAAGAACAATCAGACTACAACCCACAGAACCATGGAGACTATATATATAGCATGGGGGACCCTAGGACGACTGTGGCTTATATTAAGTTTTGGTTTTACTCAATTACTGAGCAAGCCTCAATGAAACATTTCACAATTAAGATGGGAATACATACTGTATCAAGCTGGTAATAGAAAGGTGGATAAATTGATTAATTTGAAAAAGTGAAAAATGAAAAAAATAAAAAAAAAAAGAAAAATTTGAACTGTTTAAAAAGGAGCCAAACAAACGTATTTTGCTGGAGTAAAAAAAGGGGGAATTGGGGACTCATCATTCCTCTCCACATTCTATTCTTTCTCTTGTTTTATATATTTTAAATTTTTTATCGGTGGATTCTGCTGGAGTATCCGCTGCAGATAAGCACTGGAGGGCTCCTGTTGCAAATCACCCTCTGGAGCGATGGAAGGATCTTTCTACTGGCACTTGGAGGAGACCCAATCTGGTGTTGGTGTGGGTCGGGGTTCTGTTTATGCCTTTCCTCAGGACAATGAGGTTCCTCTTTGGATTCCTGAGCGCTGTGTGTGCCCTGTGGCTGCTGCTGAAACCCAACATGACAGAGACCTATTGGGCCTTAATGAAAACCTCTACCCTTCTGATGCCAATGGGGATTGAGAGCCCAATATGGCCAGCTTTGGCAAGCATTAATGTAAGCCTAGGAACTGTAGCCATGCTTTTGGATTCTCCAGAAGAGCTGCCAGCCTAAGTCCTGCTGGGATCAAGAAAAATGGGCCTTGGCGGTTCGTGTTCCTGGAGTTGTATCCATGCCAGTGGATGTCCACACACTCCAGAAGAGAATTTGACATTGCTGCTGCTGCTGTTGTTGTTATAGCAGAGGCGGCCACCGCTGCTACTGTTTCTGGGATTGCCATTTCATAATTGCTTCCTACAGCTAGCACAGTGGAGACCCTGGTAGCAAAAGAAGCTACCACAGTTAATTAATCTTCCATTCTATTGGGCATGATAAATTTAATTCAATAGTTATATACATTTCGATTGGCTTTGAAAGTTGCAAATTTATAAACTCAAGTTCCATTTGCTTTTGGGATACCATCTTACAAGGACTCTAATTTGCAGTAAGGCTCGTTAAGGAAGGGAATGGCTCAGTTGCCTTTAGCCTGCTGGCTATGGGTGGGATAGGACCTCTGTTGGTCTTTTCTGTGTCGAACACACAGATTGCAAGCCCAGTGCATTAACAGCTTAGATGCAAGATTGTAAAACATCTGTAGCGAACTTCTGCCCTCTGGGGTTCTCCCATTGTGCTGTAAACCTGTATTTAAGACCTCTTCCCTCCTTCAATAAACAGCATTCGGCATTAGAAAAAAAAAAAAAAAAACCACTAATGACAGTCAGTGTTGGAGAGGATGCGGAGCGAAGGGAACACTCCTCCACTGTTGGTGGGAATGCGAAGGGAACACTCCTCCACTGTTGGTGGGAATGCGAAGGGAACACTCCTCCACTGTTGGTGGGAATGTGAAGGGAACACTCCTCCACTGTTGGTGGGAATTTCATCATCTTCTCCTTCCTCTTCTGGACTCTGCCAATGGAGGGCATAGAGTATGGGCTTAAACACCTGCTAATTTTCAAGGTGGGGTCCTTCCTCAGCTTCCTCAGCTCTCAGAACCACACAGCTGCCTGCCATTGTCTCCTGTACCTCCTCCCTTCGAGGAGAAGATGTCTCTGCTATGGCTGTCCTTTTCCAAATCATGATGTCCCTGTGGTACCTGTCTTCTCCTTTTTAGGTGGCAAGCATCGACAGCCTCACTGTGTGGTCCCAAGCAGGGATCCAAGTTGCATTTGCTATGGGTCTAGGCTTTGGCCCCATCGTCTACTTATCCTCACATGTGCCTGACTTCAGCAACTGTTTGGGGGATGCCTTCCTTATGGCTCTGATCAAGATGCTCACCTTGTTGTCCACCATGCCTGTCATCCTCTCCATCCTGGGCTTCTGGGCCACCATAACCACACATTGCTGCTGTAAGAAGTAAGGCCAGTTCCCCGGTGAGATCTAGCCTGGGCAGCTTCACAACCCATTCATACACCTCAACTTCAGGGAGGCTAAAAAGCTCTGCCTCTTCTTAGTTGAGAACAGAGGCCAGAGTCCTTCACTTTTAACATTAGAGAGTTCTCGAGGCTGCCAACCCCCACCTCGGAGCTGATGTGCTAACAGGTGCTGGAAATGGCAGGCATGCAAAGGTCACCCACACAGAGAACAGCATCTGAGACCACACCTCACAGAACCATGCATGCAAGTCTGTGTTCTCCCCATCTGGCAAACCTAAACTCCAAAGGGTTAGAGACCTGAGGATTCTCTCTTTCCTGGCTAGGACTGTCCACCAGCTCTTCATCTCATTTTGGTCTTATTGACACATTCTAATCCCATTGAGTTCATGGAGGATATTGTGATATATGTGTACATTGCATATTGATAAAATCAGAGTATTGATCACACTTTCACCTCAGACATTATCATTTCTTTGTGGTGAAAACAAAGTTCCCTCAGGATGTTTTGCTTTTTGAGACAGGGTCTCACTATATAGCCCTGGAACTCCTATCTAGCCCAGGCTGGCCTTGAACTCCTGATCCTCCTTCCTCCAACTTCTCAAAGCTTGGTTTACAGCTGCGTGTCACCGTTCCCAGCTCTTTAGTTATTTTTATTCTTTTAAAGGTTTACGTATTTGTTTATTCACGTGTATATGAGTGTTTTGCCTGCATTGATATATGTACTCCGTGAGTGTGCCTGCTGCCTGTGGAGGTCAGGAGAGGGTGTCAGATCTCCTGAAATGAGCTGCCAATGCTTGTGAGCCACCATGTGGATGCTGAGAGCTGAATCTGGGTCCTCTGGAAAAACAAGTGCTCTTAATGATGCCTCTCTCCCGCCTGTTGTGATATATTCACGCGGGGGACCCCAGCTGGCCAGGGTATCCCGCCTGTGCAGGGAAACATGCTGGCATGCTCGGCAGATGCAGCGCGGGCAGGGAGCGAGACACACCATGCAGGCATGGCCGCGGCGGCCATTCATTCACAAACCCAGGCGCTGCATCCGCGTGGAGAGAGTTTATAATATAGAGATAAAGAGACAGAAAGACAGGGAGGGGAGCGAGGAATGGAGGAGAAGAGAGGAAAAGCGAAGGTGTGCGCACCTCATGGCGGGAAAGAAAGAGAGCGGAAGAGAGAGAGGAAGGGAGGGATTTTTCCTTAAAATGAAGCTTTTACGTCAGGACACAGGGTGGTGCCTAAGGGCGGGGTTTCAAGGGGCGGGTCAGAATATTAACACCGCCCCCTTGTGGGTTTTAAATATGTAATCCACTGTGACTAGCTATAAACACCTACTGTGGGGCTGGAGAGATGGCTTAGAGGTGAAGAGCACTGCCCGTTCTTCCAGAGGTCCTGAGTTCAATTCCCAGCACCCACATGGTGGCTCACAACCATCTATAGTAAGATCTGGTGCCCTCTTCTGGTGTGCAGGGACACAGGCAGGCAGAACACTGTATACATAATAAATAAATAAATAAATCTTTAAAAACCAACAACAACAACAGCAAAACCCACCTACTGTGCAGGAGTGCCCTTGTCTCTGCTCTTCGCCATCATTACAGCTTCCCGCCACTCTAAACTGCCCTTTGCCCCCCGCAGGAGTTTGGACTTCCTTCAGTGCCTTTCTTGCTCTTATTGCTTTTTTCAGTCTGGAGGGAAGAAGGAATGGAGAATTGGATACTAAGCCAGCTAGTCATAAATTTCTGATAACTGATAACATGAGCTGGGAGAAGATAGGGCCTTTCCTTGGGCCCGAGAGAGCCAGCCTTCCCCAGAAGGCAAACCTGAGTTGGATTTCTCCATAGTAGCCCCAATCTCCACAGATGACTGTTACTTTCCTCTGGAAGCTGGTGTTGTGCGACTTTTCCTGACTACATACACCGATGTCTGTTCACCCTAGACAGGGAACTAACAACAGGCCAAAGAGGGTTTCACCCGGGTCCGGCTGGCGAAGCAGCGAGGTTACTCACGGGAGCATGGGTGACAGATTACCTACAGGAGAACAGGTGACTTAAAGGCAGCGCTGTGTCTGGAAAGCCACACATGGGTGACACTTGGCATCCCTGGAGCTCCCTGAACCTCCTGATGGCAGGTCTAGGAAGAGTCCCCTCTCCCCAGAAATTGTGACTGTATGTGTAATCTCAGGGAGGGGCCTCCTGTGTCTGTGCCTTTCTGGGCTTCCAGCGCCTTCCAAGTTTGGTTAGCTTCCTGAGTCCTGTGGTCCTTCGTAGAAATTAGCCACGTGACACCTGGCACACACGTCCAGAACGCTGCATGGTAGATGCAGTTGCTCCTCAAAAACCATAGAGATAACCTGCAGCTGGACCGGTCCCTGTGTGTGATGTACTCCTGAACATCAACAGTCCCACCATGTCTTCCTGGGGACAGTAGCGCCCGAACATGTCGCTGCTGTGAGTAGACTCCACCTGTGCTGTTTAGGGAACAGAAGTTTGATTGTTGCTTCAGGGCAGCATCGCTTGTAGCCCGGGCTGCCTTGGAGCTCACAAGCTGTCTTCCTGTTTGACCCTGCTGTCTGCGGGGCTTACAGTGTGTACCATCATACCCAGCTCTGTTGGAATGGTTTGTACTTGTTTAGTACAGAATGCAACCATTGGGGATCTAATCACATAGACACATAGCACAGGGCAGGGCAGACTAAGAAGTTGTTGTTGGGCAGGGTCTGCTCCGTGTCCGATTGCTACGGTGGTTAATCAGAATTGCCTCCCACCAGGAAGTTCATCTCTTTGTTTGCACAGCACTTTATCAAACTTGGCTGGACCTCTTAATTTTGCAAATCTGTTAGGCAAACAATAATATATTTGTGTGCCGGGCAGTGGTGGCGCACACCTTTAATCCCAGCACTCGGGAGGCAGAGGCAGGTGGATCTCTGTGAGTTCGAGGCCAGCCTGGTCTACAGAGCGAGTTCCAGGATAGCCAAGGCTGTTACACAGAGAAACCCTGTCTCGAAAAACGTGTGTGTGTGTGTGTGTGTGTGTGTGTGTGTGTGTGTGTGTGTGTGATTTGTTTAGCTGTTTAGTTGTTATTGTAGAATGTACTTACTGTGGGAGATGGAATGTCATGGCCCACATGTGGAGGGCAGAAGACATCTTTGTGATGTCGGTTTTCCCCTTTACCTTTACATGGGTTTCCAGGGACTGTTGCCAGGCTTGTAGGGCAAGTCCTTTACCCGTTGAGACAGCTTGATGACTTTGTGTTTTATTGTGTTCTGTTGGGTTTTCTTGTTTTTGTTTTTCAAGACAGGGTTTCTCTGTATAACCTTGGATGTTCTGGGACTCGCTTAGTATACCAAGTTGACCTTGAACTCAGAGATCCTCCTGCCTCTACCTCCCAAGTGCTGGGATTAAAGGTGTGCGCCACCAGTGAGTGCCCAGGCCTTGTGTGTGTTTTTAAACAGACCCTTTGTTGTGAGTTATTACACACATAAGAAGACACATCAAAGCAGATGCTCAGTGGAAAGCACTCTAAGAACTGACCACTCAGAAAATGTTCCACCAGTCTGCACTTCTTTCCTTCTGTGGTGCACGTGAACGTGCAATACATGCACTTGTGCACGCAAGTGGAGGCCAGAGGGGGTCTGCTGTCTTTCTCTGTCAGTCTACCGCATCGCCTGAGGCAGGCCCTCTCACTGAACTAGAAGCTCTCCATTTTGGCTAGGCTGGCTGTCCAGCAAGGTCTAGGGATCCAGCTGTCTGTCTCCCAGTGCTGAGGTTACAGGCGGGGTCCTCATGCCTGGAGAGCAAGTACTCGTGCTCATAGAATCCTCTTCCAGCTCCTCTCTGTACGTCTAATTGGAACGTTTCTCGCCTCCCCCAGGGAACACAGCACTGGGCTTTCTTCCCTCATTTGTTGGTCTACTTTAGCCACAGTTTATTTTTAATGTGTATGGGGCTTTGCCTGCACGGATGTCTGGGCGCCACTTGTGTGGCTGATGCCTTCGGAGGCCAGAAGAGGGCACCAGAGCCCCTGGAACCGTCTCTCCAGCCCCTACAGTTTATTTGTTTATTTATTTAGGTTTTTTTTTTTTTTTTAATTTTTGAGACAGGGTTTCTCTGTGTAGTTTTTTTGGTGCCTTTCCTGGAACTCGCTCTGTAGACCAGGCTGGCCTTGAACTCACAGAGATCCACCTGCCTCTGCCTCCCGAGTGCTGGGGTTAAAGGCGTGCGCCACCACCCGGCTACCTATGGTTTACTTTAAAATCAGCTTTGGGTTGTTTTTCTCCTTTGTTTACTAATTTTGTCAATTGTTTACTTCTATTGCTCTTATTTTTAATGTTCTCTCTCACGGGGGCCAAAAGGATGACTCAGCAGTCAAGAACAGAAGGACTTGTGCAGAAGATCCAAGTTCGGTTCCCAGCACCCATGTCTGGCAGCTCACAGCTGCCCGTAACTCCAGCTCTAGGGGATCTGACACCCTCTGGACTCTGTGGGCACCTGCACTCACATACACATAGCCATACCTAACACACAATTTTAAAAATAATAAATCTTTTTCTCCTTTTTGAGACAGGATCTCTCTTTGTGGTCCTGACTGGCCTGGGACTTGCTATGTAGACCTTGCCTTGAGCTTACTGAGAATCTCCTGCCTCTGTTCCGGACAGCCAATCTACAGCGGTTGGAGTCAGGGCCTTGTTGGTGGTAGGCAGTACTCTCCACTGAGAGGCACACCACCCCTTTCACTTTATGTCTATATTTATTTTTAGTTTTTTTTTTTTTTTTTTTTTTTTTTTTTTTTTGGTTTTTTCGAGACAGGGTTTCTCTGTGTAGCTTTGCGCCTTTCCTGGAACTCGCTTGGTAGCCCAGGCTGGCCTCGAACTCACAGAGATCTGCCTGGCTCTGCCTCCCGAGTGCTGGGATTAAAGGCATGTGCCACCACCGCCCGGCTTATTTTTAGTTTTTAAGATGCTTTTATTTTTATTTTATATGCATGAGTGTTTTGCCTACATGTATAACTGTGCATGCCTGGTGCCCATGGAGGCCAGAAGAGGGTGGCAGAGTCTCTGGAACTGGAGTACAGGTAGTTGAGAGCCATGATGTGGGTCCTGGGAACTGAATGTGGGTCTTCTGCAAGAGCAGCCAGTGCTCTTAACCGCTGAGCCATGTCTCTAGTCCCCCTTTTAAATGTTTACTTATTTATTTATTGGTTTTTCTGAGACAGGGTCTCTCCATGTAGCCCTGCTGTCCTGGAATTTACTGTGTAGACCAGGCTGGCCTTGAAGTTGTGAACCTCCTGACTCAGATTCTGTAAGACCTGGTAGGCCCACAGTACTAGGTCTGGCTTAGTCATGGAGATTTTAACATCCTAGGATTGAGGTGAGTTCCTCTGAACAGGAGCTTTGGAAAGAGACTTCTTGAAATTCAAGTCTTGGTCTTGTGGATAATCAGAGTCAAAAATTGAGTTAAAGCTAAGGCTGCCTTATGGAGCTAGCCTATCGGAATCTTCACGTTTCCCCTTGTCTTGTTCATTTGTTAAACTCCTGCTCATTCCCTGCTCCATGGGGGACTGGCGGCAAGAATCTGGCTCACTATGATATTGAAGGTGCAGCCTTCTCATGTCATGTGTTATGAATTATGCATGCGTGGGAAGACCCCAGCTGGCCAGGCCAGGGTATCCATGCTGGCATGCTGGGCAGATGCAGCGGCGGGCTGGTGGGCGACCACACTCCATGTGGGCATGGAGGCAGGTGGGCATTCACAACCCAGACGTTACATCCGAGTGGAAATGGTTTATTATAATAGAGAGACGAAGAGAAGTAGGAAAAAAGAGAGAAAGAGAGAAGGGAAGAGGGAGGTGTCGAAGGATGCACACCTCGTGGGAGTGGAGGGAGAGAGACAGACAGACAAGCATACAGACAGACAGAAAGGGGCGGAGTTTTTCCTTAAGGGGAGGCTTCTACATCAGGACGCAGGGTGGCCCCAAGGGGTGGGTCAGAATATCAACAATGTGTACATAGTGAGCTCTAGGCCAGCCAGGAAGAGAGGCCCTGTCTCAAAAAAAAAAAAAACCAAAAACCAAACCAAAGGCGCCATGGTACAGGGACGGGTTTGGGCTTCTACACCACTGTTTATATATTTTATTTAATTAAGTGATGTTTTCACATTCATTTATTCAGTGTGTATGTAGATGGAGAAGGCAGAAGAGGCCATCAGACGCCCAGGAGCTGAGACCCAGGAATTTAGGAGTCTCCTGACATGGGTGCTGGGAATCAAACTTGTGGGCTCTGAAAGAGCAGCAAGTGTTCTTATCAGTGGCTGAGCCCTTTCCAGCCTCCTGTTCACAGCTTTACTTTTTGTTTCGAGACAGGGTTTCTCTATGTAGCTTTGCGCCTTTCCTGGAACTCACTCTGTAGCCCAGGCTGGCCTCGAACTCACAGAGATCCGCCTGCCTCCGCCTCCCGAGTGCTGGGATTAAAGGCGTGCGCCACCACTGTCCGGCTAACAGTTTTATTCTCATAAGAAGATTAAAAATCTCTTTCAGCTTAAATTGTTCACAATGAGACTATTAGTCTAAGTATGTAGCTGTCTTGTCCCCAGAATAGCACCCTATTTTAATCTCTAGGACGCGATCAATCTACACTCACGTTCACAAAGCTTGCCTTTCCCTCTTGGCAAGGGCTCTGGTCAGAGTCAAGGTGACAGTACTTTCACAGAGCACAGCTTGGGCCGGCCACAGGCTTCAGTCTGAGGAAGCTGCCCCCACTCTCTGAACCGTGGAGCTTAGACGGATTTTTCCCTACTAGTCTCACAAAAGATCGTGAAGACCAAGAGCACAGAGTCCCTCGGAAGTCTGCAGAAAATCCCTGCCCAGGTTCTCCAGGGGCGTGTGTTCTTCATGGCCCTGGGGTGGGCACCCTCTAGATTTCACCGCATCCTTTCCTTTGCGGAGTCAGTAACGTGGGCTTGAGATGGCTCTCCTCTGTAAGACGGGGGGGGGGGGGTGCCAAAGGGCCTGACGGTGCTAATCACCCCCATCCCCAGGAACACAGAGACGCTTACGATGCTGGTAGCCCAGGGGGTCCTACCTCCCGAGGTGCAGCCCCCCTGACCTGCGGGACAACCCGACCTCCACCTACAGTTCCTGGCTCAGCAGCCTCCTACCGCCCTCGAGGAGCGCTGTCCTCAGCAAGGGGCCCGGATGCAACATCCAGAAGCAATTTCTGAAGGTCAGTGGAGATGGTGAGGGCAAAGGAGATGCCGGAAAGTCCGCTCTGCACCACAGGGCGTTCAGCTTTCACTAGTCCCAGAAAGAATCGCGATACATAGCTCTGGTGATGTGGGAAATGCAGCTAAAAGAACCTTCCACCGACTGCAGGGGCGGGGCCCTGTTAGGTGTGCCAGGAGGTCTCAGGGAGCTTTTAGAGAAGGCAGAGAGAGAACTTGACTTTTCTGTCCATGCAGACCGGGGAGCCCTGCTTTGTGTGCCTGACCCTTACTGAAGTCACCCCGCTCTTTGCTGAGTCTGCCTTCTGGACCGTCCTCTTCTGCCTGTTGCTGCTGAGTCTGGGGTTGTGTGAGTCTGGGGTTGTGTGCCGTTGTGATGTTCGTGCTGGCCATCAATATTCCACTCCAGGACACCTTCTCCTTCTTCCGCAGACAGCCAAGGATACTCGTAGGTACTTCCCTGCTCTCCCACAGCCTTAACACCAGCCCTGGCTGTGATCTCCCCTCAGACCCATCATCCTCCAGACCCCTTCGTCCTGGTGCAGACCTAGTGTTTCCTCCAGTGGGTGTTTCCATGGTGATGTTCCTGTGTGGCCTCTTCTTCATCCAACCTTCAGGCATCTACTCCTTTTGGCGGCAGAGTGAATACTGGGTAGCACTGCCCATCATCAGCATCATCATATGTGAAAACCTTGCTGTAGCCTGGGCCTATGGGGCCAGGAGGTAAAGGCCCATGCCAGGCCTCCAGAGCATGGATCTTTTGGGAGGGTTGACGGCTTTCCTGTCATTTCTAATATAAACTAGTGTGACACAAGGGCCCTTAACTTCAAGGCCTCTGAGAAATGTTTATTTATCAGACTTTTGTGTGTTTCATGTGCTTCAGGCTTTACGGCCTGTTGGTGGCCAGGGATACTGCCTAAACCAAAGTTAGCAGCCTGTGTTCAGGAGCTTGCATTCTAGGGGTACAGACACAGCAGGACTGACGGACAGGAAGACCAAAAATGACAAGTGAGGCTGGGCGGAGGCTCAGCTGGTAAAGGCCTTGCTGTGCAAGCATGCAGGCAGGCCTGAGGTCTCTTCCCTGAACCCACATCAATGTCATGGCGGCACCCATCCTAGCACTGTGAGGTGAAAGCGGAGGACCCCAGGGCCTTGACAGCCAGACAGGAGAGCTTCAAGTTCAGTGAGAGACCTTGTCTCAGGAGCTAAGGTGCGGAGCAGTCGAGGGAACCACCTGACTACATGCTCCAGCTTCTGTATCCATGTGCATGCACACACAGGACGAAAGACAAGAAGAAGTCAAAGGCCCCGCTGGTTCAGAGTAGGAGTGCGTGGCTCAGACAGGGTAGTAAGGAAGGTCTTTCTGGAAGGGTGATGTGTCAGAAGACTACTACATTAAATGAGGGAGAGCCATGGTTTATGTGGTGTGCATGTATATTATGTGTGAGCACATCTATGTGAGTGTTCATGCATGTGTATACACCAGAGGAAATAGCCTGCTTGAAGCTTTTAAGGAACAAGGGGTCCAGGGAAGCTGGAATAGAATTGGGAGATTTGGGGGCAGAAGATGGGACCGTGTAAGCCATGATACAACCTAGCTTTGTGTGCAGTGTGTACCACAAAACGCTGAATGGTTTTGAGTAGGGAGCACCATCATCAGCTTTAAAAAAAAGAGGGACAAGGTCTCACTATAGTCTCCTGGCTGTCCTAGAACTTGCTGTAGCCCAGGCTGCCCTCACATAGGAGCCCATCTGCCTCTGCCTCCCAAGTGCTAGGACGAAAGTTATGCGCCACTGGATATATTGTTTTTATGAAGGCACCTTGTGGAGGGAAAACAGGCAGAACCAAGGAAGAGAAGTGGGAGCCCGTGTGGTGCTGGGATGAATTCATCACATGTGCAGACAGCCCAGTGGGTGTCCAAGGCCACAGTGGAAGGAACGGGAGATGCTGAGGGTGAGGATGGAAATTTAGGCAGGAGTACCGGGGAAGATGTTCTGAAGCAGAGCCTGGACAGACAGACAGGCAGAAAAGGGAAGAAGACCCAGGAGTCCGGCATCCTAGATCAAAGGGCCTCACTGGCACGTGTACAGAAACCGAGAACATGTGGCTGAAAGAAAGCAGGATTGACGTCTTTTTTTTTTTTTTTTTTTTTTTTTTTGGTTTTTCGAGACAGGGTTTCTCTGTGTAGCTTTGCGCCTCTCCTGGAACTCACTTGGTAGCCCAGGGTGGCCTCGAACTCACAGCGATCCGCCTGGCTCTGCCTCCCGAGTGCTGGGATTAAAGGCGTGTGCCACCACCGCCCGGCAGGATTGACTTCTTAAGGGCTGAGTGGTGTCTGGATTCTGTTTGCTTGGCTTAGGTGGCTCACTGTTGGGTACCTAGCACCTAGAAGGGTCTTTGCCACATCATCCCAGGATGAATGAAAGGGGTGTGGGCCGCATGGGAGGTGTTGGGGAGCAGGGGACTAGAAGTTAAACTAGATAGGATGAGAAGAGGTAAACTGAGATAAAGCAGGCCAGAGCTGTATAACAAAGCCGAGGACTATGAGGTAGTGGAAGGCCAGACTGGCTGCCCATGTTCTTTGTCCCTCCACCCCATCTGCCCTGGCTGTGGCTGGCTGTGGTGCGATGTTTCCCCAGTGGTGGTCCTAGGCCTGTTGGCGGCCATCTTTGTTAAGCAAGGCACGAGGCCCCTCACCTACATGGCCTGGGACTCGAACACTGTGAGTGCACTCTCTCTCAGATCCTGGGGTTCCTTCCAGCCCCCTGTGGGCTGAGGACCTGACCCTTGGCTCTGATCACAGAAGACTCACTAGCCTTCACCTTCCTCCCTGCCCCACACCCTTTCTTCTTCTCCTGGGAATTTTCGGTGTTAACCCCCTCTCCCCGTCTCTCCATAGTTAAAGGAGGTGGTTCACCGTTACCCAGTGTGGGCCTTGATCCTGATTGTCGGGCTGTATGTCTTCATCCTCATCCTCATTCCTGCATACTTTGCATACTGCCTCATACTTTCCCTTCAGGCCTACAGCATCCCCTAAGCTCTCGTGCATGCAGAAGTGGCCAGCCACTGACTGACAAAGAGGCCTCAAAGGACATTCTACAGGACTACAACACAAAGTCCCTATCAGCCTGAAGGCAGAGCCCCTGACTTCCCTCATCAGGCCAGACATCGGACCTCTCACAGCCCACTGAAGAGGCAGCTGTCAACAGCAGCATCCAGCTGTGGCCCACTGGATGCCCAGGGAGGGGAGGAGCCTGGCAGGCTGCCCGGGCTCTTCTCACCACACGGTATTTCCCCTCGCTCAGTGGTGTGCGTGAGCACTCCAGGCTTGGCCTGCCAGCCCTGCTTCTGCTCTGTGGGTCTCCTGCAGGGGTAAGGGAAGCACAGTGCTATGGCTGATAAATTAGTCACTGCAGCTCCAGACTCTGAGCCTGAGGAGTTTCTCTGTAGCTGTCTCAAGCAGTTGGCCTTCTCCACAATGCTGTCATCCCCCCACCCCCAGAACCACTTATGTAGCTCTGAGTTCCCATGCTCTCCCTGCCCCACGAATTCAGATGCTAGATCGACTCCCAAGCCTTGTCTAGAACCTGCTCCTCAGCCAAGAGTTTCTGAAAATGGCCTCAACAAAATGGGAAGATAGTATCTTACTTGCTGCTAAGAACAGTAGCCCCATCACAGGCTAGAGTCTTAAAATTCATCCGGTATATGTATAGTAGTGAGTGTGTGTGTGTGTGTGTGTGTGTGTGTGTGTGTGTGTGTGTGTGTACACGCACACCACAGCGCGCGTGTGGAGGTCAGAAGACAACTTGCAGGACTTGGTTCTCTCCTTCCAGCATGTGGTCCCCAGTAATGAAACTCAGGTCATCAGGTGCAGCTGAGCCATTGTACCACCCCGAAGAGTCGTTTTGAAGTTCGTATCCCAACTCTCACTGACT
The DNA here is from genome assembly GCF_007827085.1 of Peromyscus californicus insignis. Classification (NCBI taxonomy): domain Eukaryota; kingdom Metazoa; phylum Chordata; class Mammalia; order Rodentia; family Cricetidae; genus Peromyscus; species Peromyscus californicus. Next base: position 175,568,739 of record NW_026294562.1, on the reverse strand, counting down.
AAGTGCATGTGCACATCTGCACACAGCCAGGTTGAGGTCCAGCGGAGTTCTGTGGCTGAAAACCATGGTCCCCAGCTGCTTGAAAAGAGACATTGCTGCTCTCGTGGTGGGGTCGATTAGATAAGCCTGCCCAGCTAGGACAGGCCAGGTGGCTTCAGAACTGAGCTGATAATTACTTTCCAGGTGGCCAGAGACCAGAGAGGTCTGGAGAGCAATGGCTGCATTCTCAGAGAGCCAGAGAGTGGATGTTCTCCAAATGTGCTGAGAGCAGGGGTTTGGGGTTCCCAGCTCACACCTGCACTTCCAAAGACGGGGAGACTTGGAGGGCCTCTGTGGAGAGCTCAAGGGGTGGATCGGCTCCTCCCTGCCAGATCCCAATGAAGTCAGGGTCTTCCACCTGGGTCAGAATCTGTTTTTTCAGTCTCCTTCCTTCTGCCTCACTCCAGTTCCAGCTTTGGGGTCGCACTCATGAGAACAGTAAGGGAATTTTCCCAAGGGCCTGCCCTGAGAAAAATCCCTCCCAGGGTCCTGGGGAAAGCGCTATGTCCAGCAGGGGGTGTCTGAGGGAAAGGAATCTATGTCCACCACGCTCTTTTGTCCATTTACTTCTCGATGACAAAATTCTGTCTATACAGCTTCAGCTCCATCCTCACATATAGCTCCTCTTGTACCTACTGCCCTGTCATAGACCTAACTAAGCTCCTATGCTTTCAACCTCATCTTCGTCCTCTGTTCCTTCATCCCCCATCTTTCCTTCCTTCCTCCTTACCCCGGCTCTGAGAAACTCTGCCTCCTTCTTATCCCAGGTCACCCAGGGGCTCTGCCTGGCCAGGAATCCTGCCCCACCTTTCACTCCACCTGGATATGCAAAAACCTCCATTGTTCTGAGTCCATTGCTCTGGAATATCATTTTCCCTGTCTGGGGAAGGGAGGTCTGAGCTTCATTTGCACAAGAAACAAAGCTATGCATCTACAGACTGCCTGTCTCCTAGGCCCTGCAGGGGTGTTGCCTAGTGGATTAGCAGCAGGTCTGAGAAGCTGAACTGTTTGCCATATGACCTAGTAGTATATGGGCACACAAGAATTTCATAGCAGCAGACAGCAGACACATTAAAAACTGAATAACATCAAACATTCCTTGATACATGGCTTCCTCTAGAAAAATGCCTTGACTTTTCTAGGTATAGCTTTAATATACAGCTGAATGTCTATAATATATTCTTGCGGCCCCACTGCAGAACAGGATTACAAAGCAGAGCTCAAGGGTTTGGAGAAGCTGGTGGAGTAAAGACCTTGCTGAGTCTCTGCTCACACTGAAGTTTTCTCCCATGATGCAACTTGCTCATGGTCCTTGGCCACAGAGCCACAAGACTGTCTGGGAACAAACCCCAGGCTGCTGTAGTGGGTGTCATTGGACAACAGGAAAGCAAGTTCTGCCCTAGGTTCCTATATTAACTCTGGGATCCTTTTTGTCTCAAGCCAGTTTCCTAGTGCCCATGGGTGTGACTGAGCCTTCCCTTTGCTCTAGCCTTCTCACACGCACCTTCACCCTTCTCCTTACACTGGTGTTATGGTCATAAGGGGTCCTGGGTCCCGGACCAGGCCTGATGGTTTCTGATTTCACTCATTGTCATTCTGGTGTTTCTGAACACATCTGAAGGAGGAGCATGGGGGACCTGTGCTCATTACTTGGCCTGTCCCCTTCATTTTGAAATAGAAACCAACTTGATCATTTTAGTAAATCTTACTCTTATTCTGTGGCTTGCTGTGTAGCTGGGTGGCTGGCCCCTGATGTCCTCTTCCTTCTCTGGCTCCTCCTTCTCTTTCTCCTCCCAGATTTCTCCTTCTATTTATCCTCTCTGCCTGCCAGCCCCACCTGTCCTTTCTCCTGCCTTGCTAGTGGCCGTTCAGTTCTTTATTAGACCGTCAGGTGTTTTAAGACAGGCACAGTAACACAGTGTAGACATAAAACGGTCTTATTAAATAAGAAACACAGAGCCAAATGCAGAGTTAAAAGCCCAAGAGGTCAGAGCAGTAGCTAAGAGCTGAGACTAAAACCACCTTCTTACCCTTCGCTGCCGCTGCTGTCCTTCCCTTCAGAAAGAGACCTACTTCCTGTGTGTCTGTCTTTTTATTGAATTTCTATTCTGCCTTCTCATTGGTTGTAAAGCCAACCACATGACCTCCTAGTCACTGCCTGTCTATACAGACCTCCAGGTCTCTGTGGTTGGTATTGAGATTAAAGGCATGTGTCTCCATGCTGGCTATATCCTTGAACACACAGACTCTGCTTGTCATGTGATTGGATTAAGGGTGTGTGCTACCACTGCCAGACTTCTGCTATGGCTTGCTATTAGCTCTGACCGCCAGGCAACTTCATTTATTAACATACAAATAAAATCACATTTCAGCACAAATAAAATATCACCATATTTCCCCCTTTCTATTTTAGAAAAAAGAAAAAAGGGAAAAGTTATAACTAATATAAGAAAAACTATATACAAAAAGTACAATAACTATATACAATATATACAAGCAATAAATACCTAAACAATGTCTAGTCCATTTGCATTTGACAAACTCAGAGAAAATAATTCCATTATCTGTCCTATTTTGGTAAGTCCAAAATGTACCTGATTCACTTTCTATCCTAACTTATATTACTAACAGAACTATCTTATAATGTCTTTCAAATTTATACACTTACACCTCTTTAGTGGGTTTCTTTTCTAAAATTCTTAACAAGGAAAACTATAACTATCTAAACTTTAATTATAACGATCTAATCTTCAACTCCCTCAGAGACCCAAGAAGGAAATAATATTACCTAAAAAAACAAAAACAGGAAGTATATGCAAGCAACTTCTAAAAAATTGTGAGTTGACAGAAACAGCCAGCTGCCTGGACAGTCAGCCGAGGTTTCTCCGTAGTGTTGGGGCATCATCTTCAGACTACAGGCTTAGCGTATCTGACAGACTCATTTGTGAAGTAGGATGTACACAAGGCCAACAGTTCAACCTCACATTTGGTGAGAGTAGTCCATGTACCAGAAACACCTGAATTCCACTAGTGTCATGTCATGACTCAGGATTTTAAATTCTGGAAATTGTTGATTTTTTTTTTTTAATTCAGCTGTCCATTCTTCTTGACTTGTGTGTGTGGCTTCATCTTGGCATCCCATTCTTCTCCACATCCCTTCCTTCTCAGCTTGTGGGTGCCTTCATCTCCTTTATTAAATGCCAGTCTACCATTGAGAGGTTAGTTACTTAGTCAGCTTAGTTACTCTTTCAAGAATAACTGTTTCAGCTGCTGTTCCACTGCACAGCACAAGCCATTGGTCCACTGCCAGTTCAGCTGCCTTTGAAGAAAGGGGCACTGTACCTTTTGCAGATTGCAAAGGCCACTTCAGGGATGGTGTCATTTTGTCCTGGCCTCAGAGGATGCCTGTTGCTAAAGCCACAACCACACCTGTCTTGGCAAGAATCGGTAGTCCTTTGTTTCATGTCCTGTCTGTCCATTTTGTCCTGTTTGTCAGCAGTTGATTCGAGGATCCTTTGTTATACAGTGGCTAACTTTTGCCACAATGAAAGTTAACTCCATATGCAGCTTCTTCAATGCCCATATTTTCTCTGAAGTAGATTGGTACTGCCAGGAGTCGACATGTCTCATAGTCATAAAAAAAGGAAAAAATTTCTAAGTTATTAAACATTTTAAATGCCATATTCTGTAGATCTCTGAAGGGTTTGAAGATGACCTGTCTATCTAAAATATCTCTGCTCGATCTTGAAAACATACCTAATATGACTACAAGTTCTATTGTAATGTCTAACTACTAACTTTCATTTCTTTATATCCTAATTGTTGGTAATAATAACATTCAAGGATCAGCAAATTGCATTACATTGTTAAATGAACGGTATAAGTACAATATCTTGAACAAGATTAGAAATATATGGGGGTTGGGGATTTAGCTCAGTGGTAGAGCGCTTGCCTAGCAAGCACAAGGCCCTGGGTTCAGTCCTCAGCTCTGGAAAAAAAAAAAAAAGATTAGAAATATACGTATGGCATTTTCTTTTTTTTTTTTTTTTTTAAATTTATTTATTTATCATGTATACAGTGAGTGTTCAGCCTGCAGGCCAGAAGAGGGCACCAGATCTCATTACAAGATGGTTGTGAGGCACCATGTGGTTGCTGGGAATTGAACTCAGGACCTCTAGAAGAGCAGCCAGTGCTCTTAACCTCTGAGCCATCTCTCCAGCCCCGTATGGCATTTTCTAACAATGTCAATCTCAGTATATATAATTTGTATATAATATACAAAAATCCAATCCAATGTAAAGTATTTAAATCTAGTAATTGTCTTTTAATAGTAGATTCAATAATCTTTTTATCTATATTGTATCTATACCTTCTCTTTATTTTTCCGAGATTTTTCAATAATCTACCCTCTATTCTATCATTTCTATATATCTTTTTTTTCAAACAAGAACCTTAAATCTAATCTCCTTTGCTTAGCCCTTTTCCTAACCCTTAACAACAACTTGTAACCAACCCTCCTAAACAATGAAATTTATCCCAGACGTAAAACCCATTAGAAGACAAAAAAACCACCCACCCCACACCACCTCTTTGGGAATGTGGGCATCATATTCTTAAAATTGCTTCCTGTTGGATATGGGCGAAGGTATCTTTATTCTGAAAAGAAAAATTTTAGGTTAATTGTCAAATTCTAGGAAAGGTAGCTATATCCTTTGTTGTCTAGTTTGAGCATAATGCCAAAGTTCAGGGCTTATCTCAAGTCCTTGTTCAAGTAGTCTTTGAGACTGGATCATCTCAGCTAGCCATCTCAACATTGCTCTGAGCAGTTTGTAGTCCAAAGCTGATCTGTAGATGATGTTTGTCAGCTTAGTGATATTATTATTGTCCACGTGGAATTATTGTTGTTGTGGGGCCCCATCTTCTTCCTGGAGACTTCAGTTGATGTTAGGCCTGGCTGTGATTTCCTGCAGAAAACTCATAAAGACTCGAACACAAAGACATGTATAGGCAGCTAATTGAAGCCTTTTTTTTTTTCTAGAATTAGTATTCTATATGACCATTAATATCTTAACAAAGTTTAAAATGTATATATATGTTAATCTTGTAAATTTTGATATAAAATTCATACTTTAAGAAAAGTTTAAAGAATAAGAATAGAATCAAAGAATTGACCTGGGAGATTTGTACACCTCAAGCCCTCCACTGGGCTATGTTTTCTATGTTTTTAGCTTCGTCTTTGAACCACATACGCCACTGCAGCTGTGCCCTGGGTTCCAGGACAGCATTTACCAGCTCTCACCAGTCCTGTGGTATAGTCTTATTATAAGTTGACCAGGAGTTTAACATTTGCTTTACAAATGGGGAATTCATGCTATAAGATACTATTGCCTCCTTAAACCTTCTTAAATCTAACATTTCAATTGGAGTTCAAATATTTTGTGCATTCACTTGACCAGGTAGCTGCTGTATGGTTACCAGATAAATTAAGGATGATTGTGTGAAAACAGGCTTTCTTTCTGTAACCTTATAATCCAATCCTGAAATAATTTCACCGTTAAATTCTTCCATCTGAATCTGAATTTCTCTATAATTCATTTTAACAGGTTTTTCTAAAGCTTTTATCCTGGCACTTAAATTGTCTATCTTTTTTTTTTTTTTTTGGTTTTTTTTTTTCGAGACAGGGTTTCTCTGTGTAGCTTTGCGCCTCTCCTGGAACTCACTTGGTAGCCCAGGCTGGCCTCGAACTCACAGAGATCCGCCTGGCTCTGCCTCCCGAGTGCTGGGATTAAAGGCGTGCGCCACCACCGCCCGGCTCTAAATTGTCTATCTTTTTAAATAGTAAAATAAGGATAAGGAAATTAATAACGTGCATAATTGGTGTAATGTACATTCCATCAACATTAATCTTCTCACATAGTTGTTCCATTTTCAGACTGCCTAAAATTTTATTAAACAAAGTCCAATTTTCTTATAATGTACACATAATACACTTTTTTTTAATGTGGAAAATAATTTTTCTCTTTTAAGTAGTTTTTCCCTTTAAAATATCTGATGTTGTGAGACCAAAATGAGCCATCTTAGAAATAAGACCAAATGCCGGGCGGTGGTGGCGCACGCCTTTAATCCCAGCACTCGGGAGGCAGAGCCAGGCGGATCTCTGTGAGTTCGAGGCCAGCCTGGGCTACCAAGTGAGTTCCAGGAGAGGCGCAAAGCTACACAGAGAAACCCTGTCTTGAAAAACCAAAAAAAAAAAAAAAAGAAATAAGACCAAAATGCTTTCACCCCAAAACTAAGGCCTAAGATTTCTCCTTCTAGGAATAGGCCAATAGTTACTGAAACAAGTCAGTCCAGGAAGTGTAAAAGTACAGAAGACTGACCAAATCCCATCTATCTTTCCATTTTCTCCTCCTTTCTTTGGTATTACTGGGGACAGAATCCAAGGCGATGTGTATGCTGGACAAGCCCTGTACCATTGAGCCATGTCCAGTACTACTATGGTGGAAGGTAAACCAACTCCATGGGTAGTCCAATGACTGCCACACAGGCACCACGGTGTATACATACCCACACATACACATACCCACACATATACACTTGTTAGCATTCAGGCATTTATACTGGCCTGCCCTCAGGGACCTAGTAGGACACAGCAGCAGCCATGATTGGGGGGTGGGAGTGTGGGAGGCGTGGGGGGGGTAGATTTTGTCAGCAAGATGGTTCTGTGCATGAAGGTGCCTGTTGCCAAGCCTGGTGGCCTTAGTCCAATCCTAGGTACTGAAAGAACCAAGCAGATGCCATAACAGGCTGCTCAGTCTTCTCTCAAAGATCAGGCCTCAATTTCAGTTTCCTGAGACTTAAGCAAGAAGTTTCTGTGAGGGCCATGAACAAAAGACAACCCCGGCAACCGCCCTGAAGGGCTTGCGGTTTTTGCCTTTAAATAGCCTCACAAAAAAAGAGCAACTCCTCCCTGCCTCACTGTATTGGGTGTAGGAACGCGTTCCCTGCCTAGGCTTGTATCTATAGAATAAACCTTGCTGTTGCATTCTAGACATCCTCAGTCTTTGGTCGTCTCTTTGGGGTCACGATCTGGGCATAACAGGTACCATACACTCCTCTGCTTTCTGAGGCAGGGTCTCAATAAGTTGTTGAGGCTGACCCCAAACCCACTGTTACCCAGGCTGACTGCAATTCCCTTGCCTCAGCTGCCTAAGTAGCTGGAATGAGAAGCCTGCACCCCTAGCCCCAGCAAATCTGATTTATTTCTTATGAATTGGTAGTTAAATTCACAAGCTGATTAATTTTTTTGTTTTTGTTTGTTTGTTTGAGACAGGGTTTCTCTGTGTAGTTTTGGTGCCTGTCCTGGATCTCGCTCTGTAGACCAGGTTGGACCACCTGGCTCTGCCTCCCAAGTGCTGGGATTAAAGGTGTGTGCCACCGCCGCCCGGCAAGCTGGTTAATTTTACATTCGACTTTTAAAAATGTTTGTCAGCACATATTGGTCACACACAGAGCCGGGTCTTGTGACATCTCAGTACATGGACACCAACACTTTATTCTCCCTCATTCTCTCTCTTGTCCCCCCCCCCCCCACTAGGTCGTCATCTACGTTCACGTCTTTATTTCTTATCAACCTGAAGAGTTAAGTTAGGGTTGCTTTTAGGAGCATGGGTGAGGGGTTAAAGGCTCTCGGGCACCTTGCCAGTGACTGCACCACAGAGCAAAGTGTCTCCCCCTCTGCCGGCAACCGTTAACTGTCTAGAACTCAGCTAGAGACGGGCCTCAGGAGTGGCTCCCTACTCCATTGTTGTGTCTGGTGTTCAGTTCACGAGGGTCCATGGAAGAAACAGGGTCACTCTAGGGTGATTTTTAGCCTTTACAGCCACAGGGAAGTCAGTCAGCCTCTGGTGAACTGACTGACTGTAGTTTTGCAAAAGGCATTTTTATTGTTATACAATTTACACCTTTAGCAAGTCAGTTTCTGCATACCAAAACCTCTTATCTAAGTTCCCCAAATAGATGCCAAAGCGATTCCCAGTCACAGGACATCTCAGTTTTCCAAGTCCTCCCACGATCAAGTTTTGCACAAGCTTTGAACCTTTAGGAGACTCTCAGATAAGATTTACACACTTCAAATGGAAGGTACTGGACACAAAAGGTATCAGTCACAAAAGGCAGATCAAAGCCAGGTGCTAACATTCCGGAACCCAACAGCTGCGAAGCTCTGTGGGAACTCCTGCTGCACTCCACGACAGGATGTTGATGGGCCAATAGTGTACAGGTCTGCAGGCGATAGCAGCTACTGCGAGTTAAGAATGCATAGCATGTCATGGTGACCCTGCCCTTCCCTCTCCCTATGGTGATATTTTATTTGTATTAAAATGTTATTTGTATGTTAATAAATAAAGTTACCCGGGGGTCAGAGCTATTAGCAAGCCATAGGAAAGCAGGGCAGTGGTGGCGTACGCTTGTAATTCCAGCACTTGGTAGGCAGAGCTGGGTAAGTCTCTGTGTGTTCAGGGATACAGCCATTATTGGATACACATGCCTTTAATCTTAATACCAATCATGGAAAACCTGGAGGCCTATACAGACAGGCTGTGAGGAGGCGGTCATGTGGTTGGGTTTACAACCAATGAGAAGGCAGGACAGGAACTCTATATAAAGACTTTAACACAGGGGTAGCTCTGGTTCGGAGAGGTAGGACCACCGCAGGAGGAAGGGTAAGGTTTTAGCTCTTAGCTCTGACCTCTTGGCTTTCTTCTTTGCATTGGTTCTGTGTTTCTTATTTTGAAGGGCCCCAGCATACTTGCTTAGCCTAACGCCATTTTTGAGCAGGGCCTGAAAAGTAACTAGAGGTCAGAAAAACAACTTGTACCCTGGATGAGAGCCAAGTCAGCAGGCGTGTCGAGCTCGGGGAAAAACCACGAGCTGTCCTGAGTTTGAACCTGGCCTCATACGAATCGTCCAATCAGAACCCTGTAAACTATGCTTCCTGCTTCTGTACCCGCCCTTCCGCTGCCCAACCCTATAAAAACCCTCCACTCCAGCCCGTGGGCGCGCCAGTCTCTTCAGCCTCTGGAGGGACTGTATCGCCCCGGGTACCCGTGTTCCTGAATAAAGCCTCTTGCTGTTTGCATCTGACTTGTGGTCTCGGCGTGATCTCTGGGCGAGGGTCTCTCCAGAGGGAAGACTCCAGTCGGGGGTCTTTCATTTGGGGGCTCGTCCGGGATTTGAGACCCCCGCCTCGGGACCACCGACCCACTGTCAGGAGGTAAGCTGGCCGGCCACTGTCTGTCTGTATTGTCTCAGTCTGTTTACTTGTCTTTCGTTTTCGTCGGACGTCCTAAGTCAGGTCTGAGTCGGTGGGGGCTGAAGGAGCTGACGAGCTCGGACTTCGCCCACCGAAACCCTGGAAGACGTTCCACGGGTATCTGAAGTCCCCTCTGGGGCACGGAAAGTCCCCTCTGGGGCACGGGAAGTCCCCTCTGGGGCACGGGAAGTCCCCTCTGGGGCACGGGAAGTCCCCTCTGGGGCACGGTTTTTCGGGGCCACCCACGCATCAGAAGGATACGTGGTACTGGCAGGGGACGGAGAATTCAAACACTCCGCGTCCCCATCTGAGTTTTTGCTTTCGGTTTTACGCCGGAGCCGCGCAGCGAAAAATTCTGTGGTCTGTCTTGTCTGTTTGTTTCTCGTTGTGTGTTTAACCCTTCTTTATTTGGAGACCACCATGGGACAGGCTGTCACCACCCCATTGAGCCTAACCAAGGACCACTGGTCCGATGTTAAGGCCCGAGGAAACAATGAAGGTGTCATTGTCAGGAAGAAGAAATGGATCACCTTCTGCGAGGCCGAATGGGTCATGATGAATGTTGGCTGGCCGCGAGAGGGATCTTTTAACCTCTCTCTTATTTCGCAGGTGGAGGGTAAGGTTTTCGCCCCTAGCCCTTATGGGCATCCCGACCAGGTCCCATATATCACCATCTGGAGATCACTGGTCGAGAACCCATTTCCATGGGTTAAGCCTTTCCTTCCGCAGCCCCCTCCAGTCTCTGGGCCTTCTGCGCCCCCCAACCCAGACTCCTCCCTTTACCCTGTGCTCCCTCACAAGGAGACTCCTAAGCCTCCAGTCCTTCCCCCAGACCCCAATACTCCCCTTATAGATCTCCTGACGGAGGACCCACCACCATATCGAGCCGGACCACCTGGAGAGCCGGCCAAAGCGGCCCCAGCCGCCGCCCCGGTGGCGGCGTCCCCAGCCGTGCCTGTGGCAGATCCAGAAGTCACCTCGACTCGCAGGACCCACGGGGCTGAAGAAGAGGACGCAGCCCCGTCCCCCATTGCCGGCCGTCTCCGCGGCCGCCGGGATGGCCCCCCTATTGAGTCCAGGGCCTTCCCGCTTAGAGAGGGGCCGAATCGCCAGTTGCAGTACTGGCCCTTTTCAGCCTCAGACCTCTATAATTGGAAACAACATAATCCCCCTTTCTCCAGGGATCCTGTTGCCTTAACCGGCCTAATTGAGTCCATCCTAGTGACTCACAGGCCGACTTGGGACGACTGTCAGCAGCTCCTGCAGACCCTCTTAACAGTAGAGGAGAAGCAGAGAGTTTTCCTGGAGGCCCGGAAGCAGGTTCTGGGCGACGATGGGAGGCCAACCCAACTCCCAAATATCATCGATGCAGTTTTTCCCTTGACCCGCCCAGACTGGGACTTCAATACACCTGAAGGTAGGGAGCATCTACGTCTCTATCGCCAGTTGCTCTTAGCGGGTCTCCGAGCGGCCGCCAGAAGGCCTACCAATTTGGCCCAGGTAAGGAATGTGATACAGGGAAAGGAAGAAACACCCGCTGCATTTTTAGAGAGGCTGAAGGAGGCTTATAGGATGTACACTCCGTATGATCCAGAAGACCCAGGGCAAGCACCAGGTGTCATCCTATCATTTATCTATCAGTCTAGCTCAGATATCAGAACCAAATTGCAGCGGCTGGAAGGTTTACAGGCGCTAGGTTTGCCAGACTTATTGAAGGAAGCAGAGAAAGTGTTCAATAAGAGAGAAACTCCTGAGGAGCGTGAGGAAAGGAGATGGCAGAAACAAGAGGAAAGGGACAAGAAACAGCATAGGGAGATAAAAAAGGTTTTGGCCGCCGTTGTGTCTCAGGGACAGCGGAGAGAGGGAGATAGGTCGGGAGAGCGAAGGAGGCCACCCCTTGATAAAGATCAATGTGCTTACTGCAAGGAGAAGGGACACTGGGCCCGAGAGTGCCCCAAGAAGCCACAAGGACCCCGCCGGCCCAAGCCCAAGACTGTAGACCTCCTTAGTCTGGAAGACTAGGGGAGTCGAGGCCAGGAGCCCCCCCCTGAGCCTAGGATAACCCTCAAGATCGGGGGGCAGCCCGTGACCTTCCTGGTTGATACTGGTGCCGAACATTCAGTCCTAACCCATGCCGGAGTGCCTCTTAGCCGGCATTCTGCACTGGTGCAGGGGGCAACTGGAAACAAGAGGTATTATTGGACTGCCGAGAGAAAAGTCCAACTGGCATCAGGGCAAGTAACTCACTCTTTTCTGCACATACCTGAATGCCCCCATCCGCTGTTAGGACGGGACCTATTAACCAAATTGAAGGCACAAATCTATTTTGATGAGAAGGGACCGAGGGTCACGGGTCCTAAAGGAGACTCTCTACAAATCCTTGCCCTCAGTTTAGAAGAAGAATACCGTTTGTTTGAACCAGAACCCCCGGAGAAATCTCCTGAGGAACTACAGAACTGGCTGAGAGAGTTTCCTCAGGCCTGGGCAGAGACTGGGGGCTTGGGGCTGGCACACGATCAGTCACCGCTGGTGATCTCACTAAAGGCCTCCGCAACTCCCGTTTCAATTAGACAATACCCAATGTCACGGGAAGCTCATGAGGGGATCAAGCCCCATATTCGAAGGCTCCTAGACCAAGGGGTGCTAAAGCCCTGCCAGTCCCCTTGGAACACCCCTCTCTTGCCTGTTAAGAAACCGGGGACAGGGGACTACAGGCCGGTCCAGGACTTGAGAGAGGTCAATAAGCGGGTGGAGGACATACACCCCACGGTGCCCAACCCCTATAACCTTCTGAGCACCCTCCCACCGACCCACGTCTGGTACACTGTGCTAGACCTGAAGGATGCCTTCTTTTGTTTGAGACTGCACCCTCAAAGTCAAATGCTATTCGCTTTTGAATGGAGGGACCCAGAAAAAGGGCTTTCGGGACAGTTAACCTGGACCCGGCTCCCTCAAGGCTTCAAAAATAGCCCAACCCTCTTTGATGAAGCCCTACATGCAGATCTGGCCGGATTCCGGGTCGAACACCCAACCCTGACTCTGCTCCAGTACGTGGATGATCTACTCCTGGCGGCCAGGAGTCGAACCGAGTGCCTGGAGGGCACTCGAGCCTTATTGGCCAGACTTGGACAAAAGGGCTATAGAGCCTCAGCCAGAAAGGCTCAAATATGCCGAGACAAGGTTACCTACCTGGGCTACACCCTGAGCGGGGGGCAAAGATGGTTAACAAGAGCGAGGAAGGAGACGATAATCTCCATCCCCCCTCCTCGGAACCCCCGCCAAGTTCGAGAGCTCCTAGGTACGGCTGGGTACTGCCGCCTTTGGATTCCTGGCTTTGCCGAACTGGCAGCCCCATTGTACCCCCTCACTAAACCAGGGGCCATGTTCCAATGGGAGGAGAAGCATCAGAAAGCGTTCCAACAGATCAAGAAGGCCTTACTCGAGGCCCCGGCTCTGGGTCTGCCAGATCTAACCAAGCCCTTTGAGCTGTTTGTGGATGAGAACTCAGGTTTTGCCAAAGGGGTACTGGTGCAAAGACTGGGACCTTGGAGGAGACCTGTAGCGTACTTGTCCAAGAAATTGGACCCGGTGGCTACAGGATGGCCATCATGCCTCCGCATGGTGGCAGCCATCGCCGTATTACTTAAGGATGCCGGGAAGCTGACTCTGGGACAGCCGTTGACTGTGCTGGCCTCCCATGCAGTGGAGGCCTTGGTCCGACAACCACCGGACAGATGGCTTTCTAACGCCAGAATGACTTACTATCAGGCCTTACTGCTGGACTCAGACCGGGTAAATTTTGGGCCGACAGTTTCCCTTAACCCTGCTACCTTGCTGCCACTGCCTAGCCCCTCCGAGGAGCATGACTGCCTCCAGATTCTAGCCGAAGCACATGGCACCCGCCCTGATCTGACAGATCAGCCGCTTAAGAATTCAGACGCTGTCTGGTACACAGATGGGAGCAGTTTCCTGGAGGAGGGGAAACGCAGAGCCGGGGCAGCTATAACCACCGAATCGGAAGTAGTATGGGCATCGTCACTCCCGCCCGGGACATCGGCCCAGCGTGCAGAACTGATTGCGCTCACCCAAGCTCTCCGGATGGCAGAAGGTAAGAAGCTCACAGTTTATACTGACAGCAGATATGCCTTCGCCACTGCGCATGTCCACGGGGAAATCTACAGACGGAGAGGCCTGCTGACGTCCGCGGGTAAGGAAATCAAAAACAAAAAAGAGATCCTAGACCTCCTAAAGGCCCTGTTCCTCCCGCTCCAACTCAGTATTGTCCACTGTCCAGGGCATCAAAAGGATGACTCTGCGGTAGCCAGAGGGAATCGGCTGGCGGATCTGACTGCCCGAACAGTGGCTTCCCAGCCAGCAGGGAGCAGCCAGTTGATGGCCATACAAGAACCACAGCCTGAGAGAGACCCCGTGCCCTATAGCCCAGAAGACCATGAGCTAGCAAAGAAAATGGGGGCGGACTGGGAACAAGGAAGACAGGCATATATACTAGGGGACCGGATGGTCATGCCAACCTCCCATACCCGATACATGCTAAGATTCCTCCATGCTTTGACCCATTTGAGCAAAAACAAGATGAAGACCCTATTGGACAGAGAAAACACCTGGACAGTGCTGCTGAACCAGGATCAGGTACTTCAGCAGGTAACTTCTACCTGCCCAGCCTGTGCTCAAGTCAACGCAGGAAAGGTTCATCTAAACAAGGGGGCCCGCCAAAGAGGCCATCGTCCTGGTGTTCATTGGGAAATAGACTTTACAGAAGTAAAACCCGGACTCTATGGGTACCGGTACCTCCTGGTCTTCGTGGACACTTTTTCTGGATGGATCGAGGCATTTCCAACCAAGAATGAGACGGCCAACGTGGCAACAAAGAAACTGTTGGAAGAAATCTTCCCCAGGTATGGGATGCCTCAAATATTGGGGTCGGATAACGGGCCTGCCTTCGTCTCTCAGGTAAGTCAGAAGGTGGCCAAACTATTGGGGGTTGATTGGAAACTCCATTGTGCATACCGCCCCCAGAGCTCAGGACAGGTAGAACGAGCTAATAGAACAATCAAGGAGACTTTAACCAAATTAACGCTTGCAACTGGCACTAGAGATTGGGTGCTCCTACTTCCCTTGGCTCTCTACCGAGCCCGAAATACTCCTGGCCCACACGGCCTAACCCCTTTTGAGATCATGTATGGGGCCCCACCTCCTGTTGTAGACTTTCTCCATCCTGATATTTCCTCCTTTGCTACCACCCCTACTTTAGAGGCACATCTTCAAGCCCTCCAACTGGTGCAGAGGGAGATCTGGAAGCCCCTGGCCAAGGCCTACCAGGAGCAGCTAGACAAGCCGGTGGTGCCCCACCCCTTCCAGATCGGGGACTCCGTTTGGGTCCGACGACACCAGACCAAGAATCTGGAACCACGGTGGAAGGGGCCCTACACTGTCTTGCTGACCACCCCCACTGCACTCAAGGTCGACGGGATTGCTGCATGGATCCACGCCTCGCATGTGAAGGCTGCCAGGGAACCCGACCCAGCAGGATCCAGAAAGTCAACATGGACAGTGCGCCGCACACGAAACCCCCTAAAAATAAGGTTGGCCCGCGGCTCCTCTTCCTCCCCCTCCTCTTAATCTCTGCCTACCCCCAGGGGACTAGGGCGGCAGAGAGCCCGCACCTAGTTAAGAGGCTCACTTGGCAGGTTATCTCACAAACTGGGGAGATGGTCTGGCAAACGACCGCCCTTCACACCCCCTTCACATGGTGGCCCAACTTGCATCCAGATCTCTGCCAACTAGTAGCAGGGTCAGGGGACTGGGACATCCCTACCACTGACCCCATGAACCCCAGAGCACCAGACGTCTGTCAGGATGGTAAGGGAACTTGCAAATGTAGTGACGGGAGATATGGATGTGGTCACCCTGAAACCAGAGCAGCCCTGTCACAACTATCCTTTTACGTCTGCCCCCGGGATGGTAGGGACAGAAAGATGATTAGACAATGTGGGGGTTATGAAAGTTACTTCTGTAAAGCATGGGGATGTGAAACAACTGGTAATACCTATTGGGAGCCTTCATCCACTTGGGACCTCATTAGGGTAAAAAGGGCTACCCAAAGAGAAAGCCACTCATGGCGTCCTCTTACTCAAGGACGTTGTTGGGGAACTGTCACGTCAGGAAGAGATAACACTTACTGGAAAGGGGGGGGGCCCTGTGTAAATTTCACCTGCAACCCCCTGAATATATCTTTTACTCAAAAGGGAAGGGAGATAACACAAGACTGGATTAAAGGTAGAACATGGGGACTTAGACTTTACATGACGGGATGGGACCAGGGAGTCGTGTTTACGATTAGGCTTAAAATCACAGAGCCCTCCGCCTCTATAGGTCCCAACCAGGTTCTCTCTGACCAAAAGCGCCCCTCTTTACCCGCTCCGGCACCCCCGAGGGCTACCCCCCGACCCAATTCGGCCATTCGCCCAAGCACGGCTCCGAATGCCACTATAACCCCAGTCACCCTCCAGCCACCCAGGCCCGGTACGGGAGACCGGCTATTGAATCTTATAGAGGGCGCTTACTCAGCCCTCAATGTTACCAACCCAAATCAGACTCAGGAATGCTGGTTATGCCTAGTCTCCACACCCCCCTATTATGAGGGGGTGGCCGTAGTCGGAAGCTTCACCAATTCTTCTTCACCCCCGTCAGGATGTGCCTCGACACCTCAGCATAAGCTCACAATCTCCGAGGTGTCAGGACAAGGACTATGTCTGGGGATAGTACCCTACACCCACCAACACCTGTGTAATCGCACCCAGGCACTTGTTCCAGGACCCCACTATCTCGTGGCTCCCAACGGGACTTATTGGGCCTGTAGCACTGGACTTACACCATGCCTCTCCTCCTCAATACTAGCCAACACGGCCGATTATTGTGTGCTCATAGAACTGTACCCCAAGATAGTCTACCGTGCACCTGAAGATATCTATGCCCGATATGAGACAGGGGTCCCCCGTATAAAAAGAGAGCCAGTCTCGCTAACCCTGGCCCTGATGCTAGGTGGGTTAACTATGGGAGGAGTCGCTGCCGGAATAGGCACAGGTACCACTGCCCTCATGGAAACCAACCAGTTCAGACAACTCCAGGTTGCCATGCATACCGATATCCAGGCACTGGAGGAATCCGTGAGTGCCTTGGAAAAGTCACTCACCTCCCTGTCTGAAGTAGTTCTGCAGAACCGGAGGGGATTAGACCTCCTCTTCCTGCAGGAGGGGGGGTTATGTGCCGCCCTTAAAGAAGAATGTTGCTTCTATGCGGATCATACTGGGGTGGTGAGAGATAGCATGGCTAGATTAAGAAAAAGATTAGAGCAAAGACAAAAACTCTTTGAAGAACAGCAGGGATGGTTTGAAGGATGGTTCAGAAGGTCCCCCTGGCTCACCACCCTCATCTCCACCCTTATGGGACCCCTTCTGATTTTATTGCTCCTTCTGACGCTCGGGCCCTGTATCCTAAACAGACTTGTCCAATTTATCAGGGAACGCGTTTCCACTATTCAGACCTTGGTATTGACCCAACAATACCAACGACTCAACCAGGTGGAAATGGAGCCACATCCCTATTCTTCCCCATGAATGGAGGATTCCATTCCCTGAGATAAGAAAATGGGGGAATGAAGGGCCCCAGCATACTTGCTTAGCCTAACGCCATTTTTGAGCAGGGCCTGAAAAGTAACTAGAGGTCAGAAAAACAACTTGTACCCTGGATGAGAGCCAAGTCAGCAGGCGTGTCGAGCTCGGGGAAAAACCACGAGCTGTCCTGAGTTTGAACCTGGCCTCATACGAATCGTCCAATCAGAACCCTGTAAACTATGCTTCCTGCTTCTGTACCCGCCCTTCCGCTGCCCAACCCTATAAAAACCCTCCACTCCAGCCCGTGGGCGCGCCAGTCTCTTCAGCCTCTGGAGGGACTGTATCGCCCCGGGTACCCGTGTTCCTGAATAAAGCCTCTTGCTGTTTGCATCTGACTTGTGGTCTCGGCGTGATCTCTGGGCGAGGGTCTCTCCAGAGGGAAGACTCCAGTCGGGGGTCTTTCAATTTAATAAGAAGGTTGGATACATCTACATCTCCCCATAGTCAAATGAGATTTTCTGATTTATCCACTACGGAAAAGCTCTGCTCCTCACCTCACTCTTCTTCTCTTAGTGTTCCTGACTCCTTCATGCACACCCTCACTGAGATCATATGAATAGCCTCCATACTTAAGCTAGAAAGAGCCCACCAAACTCCCCTCTGCAGCTTCAGGAGTTAAGAGGCAGGTGAGACGCCTGGTTTAACTGACTTTGGAAGCTTGAGTAGCGCTCCTCTCTCAGCCCACCTGGCCCCATGGTCCTCTCAGGGATACGTCTGTATTCAGCTTCTGAATCTTAACCCCCAGATCCTTGGCTCCCTTTAACAGTGCGTTTGCCAGAAGTGCTGCTTTTGGGGGGAGGGTTGGGAATTGTTCATCTAGAATTTCACGAGATGTCCTTACAATTCTAAATTTGGAGACTCTGTTTACACTTTCAATTTTTAAAAAAAAAATTCTTTCACACTTCCTCAAAATAGGTTCAAAAATAGTATTTGGACCTACATTTTCCTCTTTGTTTCTAGCTCATTAACATCCTTAGTCTTTAAGATTCGACCTTTCCTCTCTCCTCCCTCTCCCTCTCCCTCCTGTCTGTCTGTCTGTCTGTCTGCCTTCCAGGTGGGCCCGGAACTCCCAGACCTCTCCTTCTCAAGCGCTGGGATCACAGGTACCTGCCCCCGCCCGGGCATTTCTCCTGGCATCCGGTTTCCCCTTCGCGTGCCCGTGTGAATTCTAACTGGCAACTGATGACCTCACTGCGCCCGCTCGGAGCCAAATCTCCAAGGCAACCAGTGACGTCACTCTGCCCCCCACAGGGCGGGGTCACGTGGCCGCCCCCCCGCCGCCGCCGGCTCGGCCGCGGTGACGTCACGGGCCGGGGCCGGCCCCCGGGCTGCGGCGCGGTGGGACGGTCGGCCGCCCTCGGTGAGGTCGCGCGCTGAGGCGGGTACTGACGGCTGCGACCGGCCTCGACGCCGGCCTCGACGCCGGCCTCGCCCGCTCGGGAGCCTGGCCGCCGAAGGGACGCTGTCGGCGGGGCTGTCTCGGTCAGAAGACCCGCAAACGGTACCCAGGTCTCTGGAATAACCCTGGCCAGTGAGCAACTGTTAAAAACCATGTTTTCAGGTGGGGTGTGGCAGCCCAGTGCAGCAGACGCAGAGGCAGGAGGATTTCCGATGTTCCAGGACAGCTAGAGCTACACAGTGAGACCTTGTCTCAAAATAAGTAGACTCACTCCGTTAATTCCAGCACTCGGGAGGCAGAAGCAGGTGGATTGCTGGGAGTTAGAGGCCACCCTGGCCTACGCAGCAAGTTCTGGGACAGCCAGAGCTACAGAGAAAGATCCTGTCTCATGAAACAAAATAATAAGTAAATATGGCATAGGAAAATACTCATGATATACTAGAAGAAAAGTGTGTGGAATTTATGAGAAATTCATATAGTACATACAGAGATGTTAATACATGGGTTATGTCCTGTGTATAATAATATCCACATATAATATACTATAACAAAAGTTTCCCCATTCTCAGTGTTACAAGATAAAAAGGTCATGTGATATAAGTTTAGCTGTGTCTCCTTCCAAAGCCTACAGGAGCAAACATTTAACATCAAGGATTTGCCAGGGTTTCTTGTTTCGTTTTGTACTCTTGCGACAAAGTCTCACTGTGTAGCCCAAGTTGGCCTCGAACTCTTGATCCCTCAGAAGTTGGGGTATGATGGGTGTGCCACCATATCCAGCTTGAACCTAGTTAAAACTGAAACCTCAAATGTCAACCAGCAAACTGGAGAGGCAGAGTTTAGCAGCTAAGAGGACTTACTGTTCACAGCGTCCATGGCAGGCATAGGCAGGCATAGGCAGTCCCGGCAGCCTGTAACTTCAGCTCCAGGAGCTCTGACGCCTTCTTCTGGCCTCCACAGGCATTTATACTCATGTGCACCCACCACCCCCACACAACTAAAAAAAAAAAAAAAAAAAAAAAAAATCAACCAGGAGGTATCCCACCTAGCAAACAGCACTCTCCCTTCTCAAGTTCAAAGCTTGCTGGGTGCCTCCTGCTCTGTTCCCAAAGAGAATGCTGGCCGCACTCTGCCCACAGAAGAGGCCCAAAGGCTTTTCCTAGGGAGAGAAGAAGCCTGGGAGCTGCCATCCCAGGACCATCGCGAGGCACATCCCTATCTACAGCTGTGTATGCTTGTAAATTACGACTGTTGCCCTCTGGCACTGGGAGGGCGTTAATGTGCAAAGTGCTGTCTTAAAACCCTGCTGGAGAGAGGGTTTCGTGGGTAAAGTGCTTACTAGGGGGGCTTGAAGACCTGAGTTTAGTGCCCAGCATCCGCATAAAAGCCTGGTGTGGTGGCACACGGCAAGTATCTGTAATCCCAGTGATGGGCAGGTAGAGACATGTATCCCCAGAGTTCACTGACTAGCCAGTTTAGCCCAATATGAACACAGGTTCAGTGCTGGACTTGTCGGGAAAAGTAAGATGGAGCATGATTGAGGAAGACGTGGTGTTGAACTCTGACCTCTACATACATGAACACACACACACAATTAACATACACTCACAAAAGAGAAAAAAAAAAGGTGTTTTCGTTATTTAAGATTTACTTTTATTGCCGGGAGGTGGTGGTACACACCTTTAATCCGAGCACTAGGGAGGCAGAGACAGGTGGATCTCTGTGAGTTCTAGGCCACCCTGTTCTACAGAGTGAGTTCCAGGACAACCAGGGCTACACAGAGAAACTCTGCCTCAAAAAACCACACACACACACACACACACACACACACACACACACACACACACACAAAATAATAAAATTAATTAAACATCCCCACACCCTATCCCCAAAGGAGTGCTTTCTGTCCTCCACTTCCCTGTGCCTCTCTGGACACTGGTTCTACCCTAAAGTCTGCTGTTTTTGGTGACCTTACGACCCTTTTAGGAGTTGAGCCATGGACCAACATCTCAAAGCATCTCCCAAGGCTAAGAAGGAAGAGCATGTGGAGGAAGAGCCCACACCCAGCAAGAAGAGCACCCATCCTACACCCCTGTCCTGGGGCTTCAAGACCAAAAAGATCCGAATTACCAAAATCCCAAACCACTTCCAGGCACAGAAGGCAGAGAATATCCTGATCTTGGGGGCCTTTTCCATCGGACTTGGCAGCATGTGGCGCTTCCCGTACCTGTGCCACCAGAATGGAGGTGATGAGGCCAGGGCCTGTGCTGTAAGGTTGAGGAAGGGGTGTCAAGAACTCCAGGGAGGAGTGTGAGGGGTTCGGGGCTCCCAGCTGCCTGAGCAAGGCCCCACCCCTCCGCAGGCAGCTTTCTGCTGGTATACCTCATCCTCCTCCTGCTGGTGGGGATCCCCCTCTTGTACATGGAGATGATCATCGGAGAGTGGCTGTGTGTGGACAACATCCGGGCCTGGAAGCAGCTGGTCCCCTGGCTGAGTGGTTTGGGCTACTCCAGCATGCTGGTAGGTGGGGGCTGGCAGACCCGCAAGTTCCGGGTGCCCGGTCTCCTTTGCTTTGCCCCTCAGGCCCACCTTGTTCTCCCCAGGCTTGTGTCTTGGTGAGCTTGTACAATAGTGTCCTGGTCTCCTGGAGCCTCATCTACCTTGGCCAGTCCTTTGTTTATCCTCTCCCGTGGTCGTATTGCCCCGTGGTGGGAAACGTCAGTGTGATTGGTGAGGAGAGGGGCAGGGAGATGGGTTGGCTGAGATGCAAGAGCTGCAGGAGGCACCATGTGAGGTGGCCCGTGAATATCTGGATCTTTCCCCCCTCCCCCCTCCACAGACCTCTCCTGTCTCCGGACCGTGTCCCACCAGCATTTCTGGTATCACACCACCCTTCAAGCCTCCAACCAAATGGAAGAAGGGGTGGGGGTGCTGGTCCTGAACATCACCCTGTGTCTCTTGGCCACCTGGACCTTCCTCTGTGTCGTCATGATCGTTAGGATAGAGATTTCGGTGCTAGTAAGTGCTCCTGCTGAGCCTCGGGGCATCCGAGTGTTCAGAGGACAGGGGTCTGGACAGCCACCAGTGTCCCCAGCAAGGGGCCCACGGAAGAGGCCATAGGCACCTCCAGGAAGCTGTTGACATGACTCACTGGTCACCGTCCCTCACATCCACGTCACTGCACAGAACTTGACTTATCTCCCCTTTCTCCTAGCGTCACCCTGGGCCCTGGCCTCCGCCTCCCTGGCCTGCACCATATGCATGTTAATCTGCAGAAGGGTTTTCCTTTCTAGTGGCCCTTCTGTCGTGTCTGAGGGGCCTGTGGCTGCTATCGGGGACTACGGGGGTCCAGCCCCTCGATAGTCCCCTCCCAGGGTCCGGGAAGAATCTACAACCAGCTGGTAATTAATCTTTGATGGGAAGAAATGAATCTATGTACACAAAACTCCTTAGTCCATAAACTTTATTATTCTGTGTCAGTTACAAGCCTATATTCTGCTCTCATATTTAGGTCTTTTCTTGCCTGATTTCTCTCTACACTTGTCCGCGGTCCCCTCTGGGTTCTATCTTAATTCCTTCATCTTGTTCTGCCCCTTCTAGGTTCTCATCCATCTTGTTCCTTCCCATATCATCTTCTCTCCCATCTCTTTCTCTCTCCTCATCTCGTTCTTCCTCATCTTGTTGTTCCCCATCTGGCTCATCCTCATCTTCCATCTTGTTCCTCTAGTACTCTCTTCTAGCCCTTCAATCTAGTTCTTCCCCATCTCAGTTTGTTCCTCTCAAATTCTTACCCGTCTAGTTCTTCCATTCTCTTTTCTCTTCTCCAACCCTCTGCCCTGGAGGTCCCGGTATATAAAAGGAGGGTCCGAGCTAAATTGTGTAAAGCTATTACTTAACGTCCACCTGACCTAGGCGGTGTCTCCTTGTCCAATTTACCTTAAGTTAGGAGACTTGTATGTGGGCTGTTATCACTGTTAGTCCTCGGAAATTGGGCGACCACCTGGGCGGTGTCTCCTTGTGGAATTTACCTTAAGTCAGGAGACTCGCCTGTGGATGGTTATCACTGTTAGTCCTCGGAAGTTGGGCAACCACCTGGGTGGTGTCTCCTTTAGTCCTTGAAAGTGGCTAGGGGAGATATCTGATTCCAGAGAAAGCCTTTCCTGAGGCTGTTCTCCAAATGCCTGGAATGTGTATGTCTAAGAAAGTGATCAGTCCACATTGTTAGCCGTTCTTAGGGAAAAGTCAATTGGGAAAACTATGAAGGCACACATGATTTTCATAACAGAAGACAGCTGATATATAACAAGCCAAGTAACACCAAAAACTCCTTGGGATTTGGCTTCCTCTGGAGGAATTCCCTGATTCCTCCAGGTAGTGACTTTGCCATAACCAGCTGAGTTCTTATGATATATTTCTGCGGCCCGCAGCAGTTCCCCTTTTTTCATTTAGTTAAAAAAAAATTTTTTTTTGAACAGTGAATATGTAGATAAACTTAAGTTGAGATTTCTGAAAAATGATAAGTAATGATTAACATTGATTTTTAATCAATATTGTACCTATAATATATATTTATAATCAATACTATATAGAGATGGCAGGCTGAGGATTAGTTTAGCCATCTAATAGGTATAGCTGTATATAGTTAGAATATCTCTGTCTCCAAAAGGGAGCAGATGAGTAATCATAAAAATCTATCCTTAGCTAGTATGGCATAATATGGTCAAAAGTATCTAAATACTATGATTGTGACTTATCAAAAAGAAATGGTTAGTTTGGAACATTAACTCTATCTATTAATCTTTGGTTAGTGGTATTAATTTGGTTAACCTGTCTTTTAAGGAGGCATAGTTAACAAGCTACCTGAGTAAGTCATGAGCACCTGTGGGACCAAGGCTGCAGCTGAAGCTTACCTAGTTGAAATTTGTAATCAATGTAATATTAAACCACTAGCTATGAGAAAACAGTAATAACCTGTGTCAGGGTATACATAGCAAGACTTACATACATATCATAAGTACATGAGGAGAACATCTGATAGTACATACATTTCAGGATCATGGGCAGGACTTATACAATTGATAATAGAGCATTTTTTTTTTTTAAGGGCATTCCAGCCCCTGGGCTGGAGAGTTCAGTTCAGAAAAAGGGGTACGTGACAAAGGGGGCTGTAGAAATCTTTCATGGTTACTTCCTGTGGATATGGGAGCGAAGCTGGGGGTCTTGAGGTCTGGAATGCAGTGGAAACCCAGGAAGCACAGGCTGTTTCAGGCTCTGTGAGACATGTGCAGCAGACTTTCTTGTCTTGTGGGCTGGAGGGTGGGATGTAAGGCTGAGCCGGACAGCACATCCACGTGGGCTGGAGGGTAGGATGTAGACCTGCAGCTAGACAGCATGTCTATGTTCCAGAGGATGAAAACCTGTAACTCTTTAAATGGTTAGAATTTCTGCTGGAAACAAATATATGTATTAATGGTAGAACATGCAGCTGAGGATTTTTAAAGAGGAAACTTTTCTCTTAGGTGTACCTATGGAGTATTAAATGCATGGTTAGCAGATGAGAGGAGAGGATACCAGGCCAGGGAGAGGGAAGGCTCCTCCCCCTACCAGAGAAGAAAAAGAAATTTTGTAATTTTGGTAAGAACTGTAGTTAAGTTGCATTCCTCCCAGTCATTCTTGACTTGAGCGTTGGCAAATTTTGATCTCCTGAAGCTTGTGAGAGCCTTCTTAATGGATAAAATCTTAGACATGTTAGCAGTATAACAGTGGTAAATTTTGTCAGAGCAAAAATATGAATCCTTGGAGTCTCAACAAAATCAGGATAGCCAGAGAATGAAATCTGAAATGTGTCATTTTTATATCTCTCAAGTCTCATTTATCTTTTGACAAAAATTAATAAAATGTATTTAGAACGGAATTTTTTAAAATCATATTTATATAAGTTTATATCATTGATGAACAGTTCATCAAAAGGATCCAGAGTTGTATCAGTTTATTCATATTCAAAGCTCAATATTTAAGAATCTAGAGGTAAATAACAGCCTGTATTCAGTCTGGCAGCTTTAGGGTGTCTTTGTCCTGCAGCTGCCTAGTATATGGTGTGACCAGATGATCCAGGAATCATAAACGCAGGTCAATGTCCTGTGAAGACATGTAGGCATATCCTCTTCCTGACAGTATGAAAATATCAGGACCTTTTCAAATACCAGTGAGGAGATCATAGAGGCTTAGGTGTAACTTTGTGGCTTGGCCTGGGGGTAATAAGGAATGCCTGTAGTGGGAGATATGAAAAATTAACCACCGATTCTTAAGAGCTCTTGAAGTATATGTAAGGCCATTGTCTATATATGAGCCCTGGGCATTCTTAAAATTGAAAAGCAGTAAAATAAATGGTGTATTACTTCTTATTTCATAAACAGAAATCATAAGGATGTAAGCCTCATGGTGAGCTTCCATAGGGAAAGAATTTGTAATTGTTGGACAGACATAAGAAAAGGTGCCAGTATATTCTGTAGAGTTATTTGTCATTCTATAGACTCATAAGTTTCATAGTTTGACATAATATCATCTATGCAATAAAATTATTGTAAGATATATATAAATATATACATACATACATATATATTATTATTAGGTTGGGGGACTGTGAGGAAGCTATAACTGACAGTTAGTTTTGATAGTTAATCTGTATGGATAAAATGAGGAACTTTGCTCAAAGAATGAGTCCTGGATAAACAGAACTCGCATTTCCTGCTCTGTATGTCGGCTTTGGCCCCCATCATGGCAGGGTGAGTAGGCAAGCTAAAAATATTTGAAATGCTGACAATTTTTAGGGTGAGGAGGCATGGTAAAGAAGCAATCTTGTACATCTATGGCAATTATTTTTTTGGTTTCTGGGGATGGCCGTGGGGGTGGGAAGCCAGGCTGTGAGGTTCCCCTTGGCTTTAATAAATTGTATTTAATTTCTTAAGGTCTTGTAACAGTGTATAAGTCTGATTTTCCTAAATAAAAAGATATTGGGGTGATTTAAGGGTTGGTGGGGGGCTTTATATGCCCAATATTTAGGTTTTTTCTCCACCAGACAGGTAGCAATTACAATTCTCTCAGTATTTAAGGGTCATTGCTTAACCCAAATAGGAGCATCAGATTTACAAGTAATGGGGTCAATAGTGGACAGTGGCCCCTAGGATAAATTTTGATAACGTAAGGCCATGTCTGTCATTTATGATTTCTGGAATAATGGGCTCAATTATGCCTTGAGCTTGTATACTCAAGTTCCTTGAAGTTTAAAACCCATCTGTAGCATTTGAGCTGATATTAGTCACAGCAGAGATTAATGGTACATCCATTTGTTATAGTATATCTCTTCTCCATAGTGTTGTTAAGTATGGAGGATGACATATGGGCAGAATATGTCATAATTTTATCTATCTGACCATCTTAATATTTTTGAGCTGCTAGCAATAATATTAGGTTGACCTAGGCCTATAAGAAATGAAGGAATAAGTCATCTTAAGTACTTGGCAAATCTTTTCCTGAATATAAGAAACAATCGTGCTTATGTCTAGCAAGCCAATTATTTTTCCCCTGTATTTTAAGTGTTTAGTTGGTTTGGAATATTTAATTTCCTGAACCCAGAAGGTCATATCATTGGAATTCACACCAGCAGCTCCCTTAGGCGCTGCTCTGCATGAATCTGAATTGTTTTATAGAGGGTTGTACAATAATCTTAATTTCTTTAGTAAAGTCAGGATCAACCTTTACTGTGACAATTTTTATACCTTGTACAGCAGAGGAGCTACAGCTTATATTTAGCCCCAGTGTCCCTTCTTGGGGAGGTCCACAGACTCTTGTGTTAAAGCATATAAGTCCATTCCTTAAGCTTATATAGCTCAGACCTCAACAAAAACTTTATCCATAGATCTAACTTAGGCATACATCCTCAGTATCTCTAGGTTATTACTGAGATTCATGTATCATTAATAACATATCTAGATGTCTATGTGTTATATTAGAGAATTTGATCATTTATGATGATCAAGTTTTAATTTGTATCCTGATAATTATCTCTAATAGCTTATAGCTTAAATACAACTTATCCTTAACAGTTTACAGTTTAGGTCGGCCAATCAATCAACAAGTTTTATTTCTTAATTATCTTTAATTAAAGTAAACTTATTCTTAACAATTTACAAGTTAGTTGTCTTTATAAACTTAGAACTTAGGTTTTATACCTGTCAGGTTTAGCCTTAAAAATATTAAGTTTGTACTGAAGTTATTGTAATATAGGAACTCTTATTCAAAAATATAGTATATGAGGAGAGTAACAATTTCATAAATCCTTTAAGGTGTATCATGAAATGAAATAATCACAGTAAAAGGCCCAAACTAAAACAGAGGAAGAGGATTTTTTTTTTTTTTTTTTAAAGCAGTTGCAAGCCATTTTGTCCAGTCCCTATCAAGCCAGATAGCCACCGGAAATGGCAAGGTGAGGAGAAGGGTGGAGACGACTCACAGGCAGAAGTGAGCTGAGATGCAGATAGCAGATAGTTAGGTTCAGAGAGACGAAGGCAGATGTTTAGGATTCCAACCCCCAAACGTCTTCGGGGGTCTGATGAATCCATACAGGTCGTAGTAGGGCGTCCCCTCACCAGGACCTGTTTTTTTGAAATGGGTTAACTGAAGTTCTTGTACTTGGCCAAGATTTTTGTAAATTACCAAGAACTTAAAAGTCAACCCAGAAAGAGGGAAGAGAGAGAAAAGGACACTTTTTTAGGAGAGCTGGGAGTTGCCATTAGTTTTTAAATTGGCACTGGCTGTGAGACTTGCATTATTATTTAAATAAAGGCCACTGGAATGAGCTCCCAGTTGGCTGCTGGAGTGAGAAGTTTAGGGCTCAAGTTAGCCTTTAGATTCCAATAGTTTTAGCAAAAAAGACTGTAACAGGCCGCTGCTGCTACTATGGAGAACATAGTGAACTTCATTAGTTCTAGTTTACACCCTCAGGAGGTCTTGTAGTGTGAATACTGTGTTACCTCCTTGTAAGACCCTGAATGAAGTAATGGCAGGTTTCTCCCTAAAAGGGAGGGGTTAGACTCTCTGCTGCTTATCATAGTCTGACGGTAAATCAATTTCATAAAGTTGGCCGCTTTTAGGAGGTCTCCTAAATTTTTCCTTACGTTTTTTCAGAGGCACTATGGGGTTAAGATAGACTGTTGTTTCCTTATCTAAGCTTGTAAACTGACTGGAGCTGACTGAAGTGCCTTTCGTCTTAAGCCTGTGTCCTGTAACTTCTATCAGAAGCTGTTTCTCTTCAGAAACAAGTTTCTTTCTGACTATTGGGGGGGGGTTATTCATAGCTACTCACCACTCCAAACGGGGGGGTCGGTGTCCCCGGGATCTGCAGCATCCTTCGGTGAGGACTGATTGTAGCTGATACTCCAGAGGTCTCCAAAAATCGTACCTCTCGAAGAGTTGAGCCTCTAACTGGGCAACCCTCTGTGAAGCGATACCTCTCTCCCTGGATATGCTCCAAAACTTACTTCCAATCAGTCCCCTGAGTACCTAAACAGTTAAATCTGTTCGTGGCGCCAGGTATCGGGGACTACGGGGGTCCAGCCCCTCGATAGTCCCCTCCCAGGGTCCGGGAAGAATCTACAACCAGCTGGTAATTAATCTTTGATGGGAAGAAATGAATCTATGTACACAAAACTCCTTAGTCCATAAACTTTATTATTCTGTGTCAGTTACAAGCTTATATTCTGCTCTCATATTTAGGTCTTTTCTTGCCTGATTTCTCTCTACACTTGTCCGCGGTCCCCTCTGGGTTCTATCTTAATTCCTTCATCTTGTTCTGCCCCTTCTAGGTTCTCATC
Source organism: Peromyscus californicus insignis (assembly GCF_007827085.1). Classification (NCBI taxonomy): domain Eukaryota; kingdom Metazoa; phylum Chordata; class Mammalia; order Rodentia; family Cricetidae; genus Peromyscus; species Peromyscus californicus. The sequence goes on along the minus strand of NW_026294562.1, from coordinate 175,540,428 downwards.
CATCTTGTTCCTTCCCATATCATCTTCTCTCCCATCTCTTTCTCTCTCCTCATCTCGTTCTTCCTCATCTTGTTGTTCCCCATCTGGCTCATCCTCATCTTCCATCTCATTCCTCTAGTACTCTCTTCTAGCCCTTCAATCTAGTTCTTCCCCATCTCAGTTTGTTCCTCTCAAATTCTTACCCGTCTAGTTCTTCCATTCTCTTTTCTCTTCTCCAACCCTCTGCCCTGGAGGTCCCGGTATATAAAAGGAGGGTCCGAGCTAAATTGTGTAAAGCTATTACTTAACGTCCACCTGACCTAGGCGGTGTCTCCTTGTCCAATTTACCTTAAGTTAGGAGACTTGTATGTGGGCTGTTATCACTGTTAGTCCTCGGAAATTGGGCGACCACCTGGGCGGTGTCTCCTTGTGGAATTTACCTTAAGTCAGGAGACTCGCCTGTGGATGGTTATCACTGTTAGTCCTCGGAAGTTGGGCGCCCACCTGGGTGGTGTTTCCTGTAGTCCTTGAAAGTGGCTAGGGGAGATATCTGATTCCAGAGAAAGCCTTTCCTGAGGCTGTTCTCCAAATGCCTGGAATGTGTATGTCTAAGAAAGTGATCAGTCCACATTGTTAGCCGTTCTTAGGGAAAAGTCAATTGGGAAAACTATGAAGGCACACATGATTTTCATAACAGAAGACAGCTGATATATAACAAGCCAAGTAACACCAAAAACTCCTTGGGATTTGGCTTCCTCTGGAGGAATTCCCTGATTCCTCCAGGTAGTGACTTTGCCATAACCAGCTGAGTTCTTATGATATATTTCTGCGGCCCGCAGCAGGCTGCCCCCTCTCCACACTCCGGTTTCTGTGTCCATGTGAACATCTGGACGCCTCCGGCATCCCTGGAGGCCCGGCACACTAGCCCTTGACACCAGGCCTGCAGATCCAGACCCCACTAGGACTCGCGGGCCCAGAGTGGAAGGGCCTCCTTTTCATTCCTCGTCTCAGCAGACACCCTGACCGGAAGCAGCTTTCCTGAGGAAGCTTGAGGGTGTGCAGTCCACTGTGGAGGGGAAGGCGTGGCAGCGTGTGACCCCACGGTGCTAGGAACTCAGGGCTGGGAATCTGCACATCCTCGGCTCTCCACAGAGCAGGAGGCGGAGTAGGCCACACGCCAGTGCTCACACGGTTTTCTCCTCTTTCCTCTTTTACTGCATCCATGTCCAAAGGGTGTTGACACGTCCATTCAAGGTAGGTCCTTCCCGCTCAGTGGATCCTCTCTGACAGCTCCACAGACACACCCAGAGGCATGCCTCCACCTCCAGATGCTTCTCAGTCCAGTCAGGCTGACAGTGAAGGTCGGTCTTCACAGCCTGCGGGGTAAGAAGCGTGGCCCGACAGTGGTGGCGCCACCTTTGATCCCAACACTTGGAAGACAGAGACAAGTGAATCTCTGAGTTTGAGGCCAGCCTGGTCTACAGAGTGAGTTCCAGGACAGCCAGGGCTACACGGGAAACCCTGCTTCGAAAAACCAAAGACGCAGAAGCGTGAGGGCCTGAGTTTTATCTCCAGTACCCATGTAAAAAAAAAAACAGGCCTAAAGGCACACTTGGAATCCCAGGACCGGGTGTGGAGATGGGAGACTGCCAGCAGCCTTATCTAGTCAGGGCAGTGAGACCTGTCTCAGAAAACAAGCTGGACAGCAAGAGGGGATGGCGCCTTCAGGGCCCAGGACGTGTGGTAGGACTTCTAAGTAAAGGGGGGAGGGGAAGAAACATAAGAGACTTTGGAGACAGGAACATGGATCTGTGTGGTTTGGGGGCATGGGTGGCGTTGGGGTGGGTACTGGGAGGTTCCTGTCATGACCTTTTGTCTGTGCAGAGGAGTATGTACAAGCTTGTGCAGGCCGGAGGTCAACCTTGGGTGTCATTCCTTAGGCAATGGCCACCTTGTCATCTCCCACTGACCCATTCACTCTCCAAGCCCCCTGACACCTCCCCCTCCTCAGCATCCTGCCGACCCTCAGCCCCGCTAATGTTCTCTGTCTTCCCCCTCCCTGCTTCTCTTGACCGACCTGGGTAGATTCGGATTTTCTCCATATTCTTCCTCTACATCCTCCTCCTCTGCTTCTTCCTCCGGAGTCTCTTCCTACAAGGTGCTATGGCTAGCCTCAGGCGCCTAGTGACCACAGAGGTGAGTCCTCTCCCTCCCTTCGCCGGGCCTCCCGGGTCCATCCCTCGCTACAGTCTCCCTCTCTCTGCCCAGCCTTCCCCCTCACCTCCGCCAGCTCATTGGTGACCTTACCTGAGAATCCTCTCTCCCACAGCTCTCTAGCTTGTTATCAGTGGACATGTGGCGTCAGGCTGGAGGCCATGTGATCTACTCCCTCGGCCTTGGCATGGGCACCATCATCACCTTCTCTTCCTCCCAGAATAGAGGTGACAATTATATCAAGTTGGCCTCCTTCATGGCCGCGGCCAACCTGGTGACTTCATTGCTGAGCACGTCCATCGTCTTCCTGGTGCTGGGGTTCTGGACTACAACCAGCGGCTCCAGCTGTGTTGAGAAGTGAGTGACACACCGGGCAATGAGTAGCAGAGGCCTTCCCACCTCCGCTGCCCTTCAGCACCACAGTCCTGTAGGTCACACCCTTCCATTGGAACCCACTGCACCTTTTCCTCAGAGTAAACAACCTAAAGAGGGAACCCACCAGTGCCCAGTGCCTAATGGAAGAAAACACTTTCAGAAATTGCCAGTCAAGCTAAGGAACATTTCCAGATTGCTTATTTAACCAGGAGGCTGCTGTCACAGCTTGCCTCGACGCAGGCAGCAGCCATTGACGTGGACTGTGTTGTGTGAGCTTCGAAGGGCTAAGTGTTGGCGCGCAGTCCAGTCGCTCTGCTTTATTGGTCCTGGGTGTAGCCCAGGCGTTTGTTTGTTTTTTGAGACAGGGTCTCACTGTCTATCCACAGCTGGCCTGTACTTCACTCTGGAGACCAGACTGGCTTCACGTTCATAGAGATCCACTTGCCTCTGCCTCTCAAGTGCTGGGATTAAAGGAGCATGCCAGGACAAGAGAGATTGCTTAGTGGTTAAGAACACTGGCAGCAGCCAGGAGGTGGTGGCACACGCCTTTAGTCCCAGCACTCTGGAGGCAGAGGCAGGCGGATCTCTGAGTTCAAGGCCAGCTTGGTCTATAGAGCCAGATCCAGGACAGCCAGACAAACACACACACAAACAAACAGAACACTGGCCGCTCTTCCAGAGGACCTGAGTTCAATACTCAGTACCCACATGATGACTTACAACCATTTATAATTCCAGCCCAGGGGATCCAACACCCTCTTGTGGCCTCTGAGGGCATTGCCCACACAAAGTAGACATACATACACGTGCAAGTAAAATACCCATACACACAAAATAATAAAAGTTTGTGCCACCACAGTGGGCACAGAACTGGAATTTGTTTTGTATACACCAATTTTCTGATACACTTTTAATTATTTTATTTTTTAGACATTGTCACATAATTTTCCCCGCCCTTCCTTCTAAACCTTCCCATAAACCTCTCCTTGCTCTTTTTCAAAGTCCCTTGTTTTCATTAATGGTTGTCACATTCACAGATTTTGAGCAGCTCAAAGGATGTCATGGGCAGGAAGGTTCGGGTTAGCAGCAGCGTGCGTGCGTTCATTCGTGTGTTCGCTCGCTTGGTGCACGTCTAGGCACGCATGTGGAGGTCAGAGCACAACTTTGTGCGCTCTCTCTCTCTCTCTCTCTCTCTCTCTCTCTCTCTCTCTCTCTCTCTCTCTCTCTGTTCAGAGAGCAAACTCCAGTGCGTGGCAAGTGATCTGTCCACTGAACTATCTCATGGGCCCAACTTTTTTGACTTGTTCTGTTTTGAGACAGGGTTTCTCTGTGGAGCCCTGGCTGGCCTGGAACTCTCTGTAGACCAGGCTGGCCTGGAACTCACAGAGATCCACCTGCCTCTGCTTCCTGAGGGCTGGGACTAAAGGCGTGCGCCACCACTACCTGGCTTTTTTTTTTAAGGCAGGGTCTCATGTTGCCAAAGTTGGCCTAGACCTCTCTATGTAGCTGAGGATGACTTTGAACTTGTGATCCCCCTCTCTTGGCCTCCTGAATGCTGAGATGACAGGCATGTACCACAATAGCAAGCTTACATCTGAGAAACTGAAAGTAAGACCCCAATGAGGCCACACTGCCATGCCTGCCAGGGTTACAGTTGACTAAGTGGATTCAAAAATGAAGACAGATTGTGAGAGCCGGTGTGCATGGGAAGTTACAGGAAGCCTTGTGCTTTGTTGGTGGATGTGCAAAACAATTCCACTGCCTGAGGAGACAAGTACTTCTCAAAGTCAAATCACCTGCTCTGAGACTCCTGTCCACTGCCACTGCTCACCTAGTGACAGACATCTGAGTCACAGCTTTGTTCACAATAACCTAAACGGTGACTGACCATTATCTACCAGTAGGTAGATGTGTAATTGTAATCTGAAACCCAGCAATAAGATTTCGTTTAAAAAATTAGCATAGCCATCCAACTAATGGAGTACTAGGCATCAGTGGAAAGGACTGCCTACTGCAGTTTCCGGTCAGTGTTTCTGTTGCTGGGAAGAGACACCATGACCATGGCAACTCGTAAAAAACAAAACAAACAAACAAAAAAACCCATTTAATTGGGGTGGCTCACTTAGAGTTTCAGAGGTTCAGTCCATTATCATCATGACGGGGAACATGGCGGCGAGCAGGCAGAGGCGGTGCTGGAGCTGAGCATGCTACTTCTTGACCAAAAGGCAGCAGGAAGTCGACTTGTCTTGTGGTGTCACACTGAGGGAAGCTTGAGCAAAAGAGACCTCAAAGCCCACCCCCAACCGGGTGGCGGTGGCGCATGCCTTTAATCCCAGCACTTGGGAGGCAGAGGTAGGCGGATCTCTGTGAGTTCGAGGCCAGCCTGGTCTACAGAGCGAGATCCAGGAAAGGCGCAAAGCTACACAGAGAAAAAAACCAAAAAGCCCGCCCCCACAGTAACACACTTCCTCCAACAATGCCACACCTCCTAATAGTACCACTCCCCATGAGATTATGGGGGCCAATTATATTCAAACTACCACAAACACTCCCCAAAGTTGTATATTGATGCTGTTTGGAGGCAGATGTTTGAGAGTATCAATTATAATCAGAAGAGGTCACTAGGATGGGATTCTCATGATACAATGTGGTTTTATAAGAAAAGGAAGTAATCTGGGCAGTGGTGCACATACCTTTAATCCCAGCATTTAGGAGGCAGAGGCAGGTGGACCTCTGTGAGTTCAAGGCCAGCCTGGTCCACAGAGAGAGTTCCAGGACAGTCAGGGCTACACAGAGAAACCCTGTGTGGAAAAAACAAACAAACAAACAACAACATCAGCAACAAAAAAAAAAAAAAAACAAGAGGAAATTATGGCCCAGTTACCAGTGGTTCTCAACCTTTTGAATGCTGCAACCCTTTAATACAGTTCTTCAGTTTGTGCTGACCCCCAACCATAAAATCATTTTCATTGAGACTTCATAACTGTAATTTTGCTACGGTTATGAATTGTAATATAAATATTTGTGTTTTCCAATGGTCTTAGGTGACCTCTGTGAAAGGGTCATTTGGTGCCCCCCCCAAAGGGGTCGTGATCCACAGGTTGAGAACCACTGGCTCAGTAGTTAAGAATGAGGGCTGCTTTCCCAGAGGACCTGGGTTTGATTCTAACACCTACCTGGTGGCTTTCAACCCTCTGTAACTCCATTACCAGGGGATCCAACACCCTCGACTCACCTTAGGCACCAGGCATGTACATGACGTTCAGCCATACATGCAGGCAAAACACCCATACACATAAAAAATTAGAATTTATTATTATGTTCATTTAAAAATAAATAAAAAATTGTGTGCTGAGTGGCACATGCCTTTAATCCCAGACTCAGGAGGCAAAAGCAGGCAAGTCCCAGGCCAGCCATGGATCCATACTGAGACTTACAGGTTTTCCAAGAGTATTATTTCCTTGTCTCTGTCTGTGCCTGTGTGGCATGCAGGAGCCCAGGGAAGCCAGCAGAGGGCACTGGCGCCCCCCAGCTGGACTTGGAAACTGCTGTGAGCTGTCAACGTGTCCTTTGCAAAGGCAGCCAGCACCCTGAACTGCTGGGCCACTGGTTTGTTTTCTTTTCATCTTTTTTAAGTTAAAGGCAAAAAAAGCCAGTGTTGGTGGTGTACACTTTCAACCCCAGCACTGGGGAGGCGGAGACAGGCGGATCTCTGAGTTCAGAGTGAGTTCCAGGACAGCCAGGGCTACACAAAGAAACCCTGTCTCAACAAAAACAACAACAAAAAATGCCACACACACACAAAAGATAAGGCCCCCAACCATGGACTTCCAGAGCCATGATAGCATACTTCTTGGACAATGTCACCACACTTGGTCCTCATTCTCCTTGGTTGGCGATGGCTAATGAACCAGCCTTCTCTACCTGTCTTCTTTTCTCTCCCTACCCTATCAGAAATGTCTCCAATCTGATCAGGATGATAGACGAAGGTGTACTACCCCAGACCTCCTGGCTTCCCAAAGACATCATCCGCAGACCACCACAGGAATACCTGAACTGGGTCAGGCAGCTCCCCAGGAACCTCCAGAAAGAGGTGGTGCATTTGTCCCTGCCCTGCAGTATCCTGGTGCAGGAGAAGGTGTGTCTGTCACGGAGGCCAGCCTGGCAGCCTCACAGCAGCCAATAGTACTAGTCATGGCTCTATCACCACATCTGTGTGCGACAGCTCACATCAGGGGGGCCAAGACCATGAAGGCCACACAGCCAAGGAGGGCCAACTTTCAACACTTTTACCTCCAATTTCCATGCTGAGTCTCTGTCTCTACCCATGGCAGACATTACTAGTCAAGTATGATACCAACCCCATCCCATCCAGATACTGCACTGCCTTAGAGCCCTTCTCCCCCACAGGTCATGGAGAGCCCTGGCCTGGCATACGTGATCTTCTCTCAAGTCGTCTCATTGTTTCCTGGTTCCTCTTTCTGGGCCATCATGTTTTTCATGGTTCTGGTCATCACAGGTCTGTTCACCATGATAATGCTCCTGGAGGGCATCGTGCTTCCCCTGCAGAACAACTTCCCTACCTTCACAAAGTATCCCAAGCTGGTACCAGGTACAAAAGCCCTACCTTGTAACCTTCCCCATACCTACCTCACCCCAAGCACCCAGGGTTCACATGGACCCCAACTCACAAACCCCAATGTAGCTCCATCCACCTCCACCCTTAGTGGTTGTCTGCTTGGGAGGACTTCTGGGAAGCCTCATCTTCACCAGCCGCCCCGGAAGCTACATGGTGTTGCTGTTCGATGACCACCTGGTCCCTCTGGTCCTCGTCACCATTGTGGTGTTCCAGAACCTTTCTCTGGCTTGGGTCTATGGAATCAGGAGGTGATTTCCGATCCCTGGGGAGTTGCTTCGCTATCAAATCCGTCCTAGGCCTTCAGGGGGCACTGGCACTCCATGGGAGTCGAGGTCCTCAGAAAGCAGGCAGATCCTACAGGAAGACGAAGTCTCAAGCACAGTGAAGGCCCAGGGCTATGGTGGTGCAGTCCCACGGACTGAATTGTTCTCATGGGGTAACAAAACACGGCCCAGAGCCAGGGAGGGCCTGGTCCCCTACACCAAACATCAGGAGTTTCTGAGAGAGCCAGAGATGGAAGGTCTACCTATGCCCAGGCCCTCATGTCCTGAGTGTCACCTCCTTCATCCAGGTTTAGGGCTGAGATGTTTGGCCAGCTGGGCCGCCTGGTGTGGGCACCCTTCACCTTCCTGTGGAGCTACGTGACATTGCCCACACTACTGACTCTGTTCATCATCTACTTCCTGAATCTCTACCACAGGGAACCCCTCAATTATATCGCCTGGAATAACAGTATGGTACGGCCCTGCCCATGGGAACCTGGAGGCCAGGCACCCCACCCTGTATCTCCTACCCTCAGGGACCTAGAGACCCCAAACCCCAATCACATAGACTCAGCTCCCCCGCATCCTGCATCTCTTATCCCCAGGGACTTGGGGAACCCTGCATCCTGAGCACCCAGACTGAGCCCTCACCTGTATCTCCTGCCCCGGGGACCTGGGGACACTGCACCCAGACTAAGCCCTTCCCTTGTGGTCTGCTGTCCCTGTTCCCAGAGCCAGGAAGTGAAGCAGCCTTACCAGAAGATAGTCCTGAGCTGGGTCACCTTCCTCAGTATCCTGGCACTTCTGCCTATTCCCGTGCCCACACTGTACCACTGGTGGTACCTGGATGACCACATCATCTGCGAGATCGAGGAAGAGCCTTCATCCTCTAAAAAGACAGAAACAGGATTCAACGTGGCCAACCAGTGGCCTGCACACTCCCAGAGAAGACTCACCTTCAGAGCCCAGGACAAAAGCCAGACTCTACTCCTAGGCAAGATTCCCGGAGAGGCCTTCTTCCTTAGTTCCCTCAACCCTGTTGGCAAAATGGGAACAGGTTCAGCCTTACCTATCCCCGAGTCACCAGAGGTCATGAACCTCGCAGCAAGTGATCTGGACTTCCACCGCACTGGACAGAAGTGACAGGCATCTCAAGGCTTCTGCAGTGGCCACGTCACCTGTTTTCAGTAATTGGTGATGTGCACCAACCCAGTACCTGCCCCACTGAAAGCTGAAGATGGATATGCAGAAACCCAGTCCAAACTTCTGTGAGGGCCCTCACTGGGCCTCAGACAGACATGGCCGACCTCAGAAGCCCCTCTTCCAGCAGTCTGGATGCTGTGCCCAAGGCCCCCTGACTCTCTGTGATATGGACACAGTTTTAGTGTGCCCATATGGACGGCCAGCACAGCCCCAGTTACTGAGAGACACAGAGCCCCCTCTAGCCCTGTGGAGCCATCATGCCTGTGAGCGGTGTAGCTCACCTCCCAGGGACGATGGTCTCAGATGGTGCCAAGATAGCAATGCTGTCTGTCAATAAATGAGGTAGTGGACTACACGTACCAGCTGTGGGCACAGAGTTCTCTCTCACACACACATGCACTTCGCACAGCAGCCTGGGGATCTGGGACCCCTCTGCTATGTGGACACAAGTCCTAAGCAGCCCACCCATGAGGAAGCTGCAGGACAGACGGACTACCTTCCAAGGTCTAAGCTGATATCGACCACCATGCTGGTCCCCAGGACTGAGTCTGCCCAACAGTCCATGTCACCGCTCTCACTGAGAAGGCAAGGCCCTAGAACCACACCTGGCATACGACCGAACCTCTGTGAGCACTCACTTCATGATGGGGGTAGAGCCTAGTACTCAGCAGCTTCCAGGCCTTAGACCTTTCCCTAGCAACCAAAGGCTCTGGCCCATCTCTCTCCACTGGTTTACATTGTCTGTTCATCCCACAGGTCTCTGAATGGTCCTTATAACACTCCTATCTGTGAGGACTTTCCAAGGAGACATCCCCACACACTAAAAACCCATGCCATAAACACACCTATACATTTTATTATTGAGTTAAAATAGTGAAAAACAAGACACCTGAATTTCTCTTTTTTTTTTTTTTGAAAGATTTTACATGAGTGCTTTGTTGACATGTGCACCACATACGTGAGCCATGTGAGCGCTTGGTTCCCTCGAGAAGCATGGATTTCAGAAGAGGGCATTGTGTTGTTCTCTTTACTCTTTGGTCTTTGGTCTTGGGGGCCCACCACCCAGATTTCAAATAAATCACACACAGAGAGGCTTATTCTTTCTTATAAATGCCCAGCCTTAGCTTGGCTTGTTTCTTGTCAGCTTTACTTAACTTGAAATTATTCCATCTACTGTTTGCCTCTGGGCTTTTTCCTTTTCTTAGTTCTGTAAATCTTGCTCTCACTCTTACTCTGTGTCTGGCTGTGTGGCTGTGTGGCTGTGTGGCTGGGTGGCTGTGTGGCTGTGTGGCTGTGCGGCTGTGCGGCTGTGCGGCTGTGCGGCTGTGCGGCTGTGCGGCTGTGTGGCTGTGTGGCTGTGTGGCTGGCCCCTTGAGTCCTCCTCCTCCTCGAGCTCTTTGATCTCCCATCCCAGATTTTTCCTTCCATTTATTCTCTCTGCCTGCCAGCCCCGCCTATTCTTTCTCCTGCCTCATTATTGGCTGTTCAGTTCTTTATTAGACCATCAGGTGTTTTAGACAGGCACAGTAACACAGCTTCACAGAGTTAAACAAATGCAACATAAAAGAATGCAACACATCTTTGCATCTTTAAAACAAATGTCCTACAGCATAAACAAATGTAACACATCTTAAAATAATATTCTACAACAGCATTGGATCCCTTGGAACTTGAGTTACAGGTGTTTGTGAGCTGCCATATGTATGCTGAGAGCCAAATCCTTAGAAGAGCAGCCAGTGCCCTTAACTGATGGGTTATCTCTCCAGTTTCTAGAGATCCTCCTGCCTCTGTCTACCTAGTGCTGGGATTAAAGGTGTGCCACCACCGCCCAGCTACCAAACAGGGCCCTACATCTCATATAACCCAGACCCACCTGCCTAGGAACAGTATGGCCCGTAGTCGGTTGAACCCTCTCACATTCATCATTAATGAAGAGAATGCTCCACAGACATGCCTACATGCCAATCTGATGGAAGCAAGTCTTCAGTTGACATTCCCTTTTCCCAGGTGAGTCTCAGATTGATAATAATAAATCACAGGATCCAAGGTCCTACTCAGGCCTTTGCAGGCTCTCGTACACACACGCACACATACCACCACCACCACCTCCACCACTATCACCACCTCCACCTCCACCTCCACCTCCATCACCTCCACCACCTCCACCACCACCTCCACCTCCACCACCACCTCCACCATCACCTCCACCGCCTCCACCTCCACCACCTCCACCTCCACCACCTCCACCACCTCCACCACCTCCACCACCTCCACCACCTCCACCACCTCCATCACCTCCACCACCTCCACCACTATCACCACCACCTCCACCACCATCACCTCCACCACCTCCATCACCTCCACCACCTCCATCACCTCCACCTCCACCACCTCCACCACCACCACCTCCACCACCTCCACCTCCACCACCTCCACCACCTCCACCACCTCCTCCACCTCCACCTCCTCCACCTCCATCACCTCCACCACCTCCACCACCACCACCTCCACCACCACCACCACCACCTCCACCACTATCACCACC